>NC_142243.1:81960220-82271307 GCF_052056855.1 Sturnus vulgaris
CCAACAAACGGATCTAACAAATGAATCAAGGGATAACAAAGGCAGATTTAAACTGTTATGTTAAGCTCTTCTGATACAATCCTGAATTTAGCAGTGACTGTCATAAATTTTTCTACTGCTGCAGACTTTTGAAATGAGTCTAAGTATTTAAACTTTTCAAATATGCTCAGCTTCAAACAGGAATTATTATCTGATGTTTCTATATCATGCATTATATGGGAGGCAAAATCAGATCACTGATATTGTTTTTTCCAACTTCATAAGCTCCAAATCCCTTGCCTGGGCACAGAAAGCATCCTGGGCAGGAAAACATTCTCCCTTTTACAGAGATGTTCTGCCATCTCTCTGATTGATTCTTTTAATCCATGGCAGTTGTCCATTTGTATTTAAGGCACTTTGACTGTCATGATTTTGATTTTTGCTAATTAGTCTTGTGATTAGCAGACCACAATTCAATACTATCAGCAAAGAGTATGTTCCGTTTATGGTTTTTCTCATTTTTCTCAGTGTTCTTCATTGTCCTCTTCCTGCATCCTGACAAGCTGCAAGGATCACACAGTAATGGCACTGCAGAGCCCACTTTCAGCAGCAATAGGGAATTTTCAGCACATTTTGCAAGATTGCTGTTTACCAAACAGCTCCAATATTACACTTTGTCAGCACATTGCATATCTGGGGGGGAATAACGTGACTATAAATCCTGAGGAAAAATTTTTTTGCTGAGCACACCAACATGTACCAGGGAATGTAGATTTCAAATGGCAGCTGAGAAAGGCCACGTTTCATTTCACGGCTTGAAGTCCAAGATTTCCTGATGAAGTATGGGTATTAAGCAAGACAAAATATCTTTGGCATTCCTACCCTCCATCCACGCATTTGCTTATGTAAAATCATTAGACTCTAACTAGTTATGTGACTTATTTAAGGATCGTAGATAAATATACTTCACAGAATGTCTGCTTTGGGGAAATGTATGTATTAAATAATTTTTAAAAATGTTACTATCTTATTAGCAACTCTTTGGGAAAGCTATAATAGTCATGATCAATGTTCATAAATTCTTGATCCAGTTATAAAGTAAAATCCATGCTGGATGCTCATTAGTTTTAATGGATTTTGACTAAATTAGTAATGCAAAATAAAATTTTAACTCGAGAAATATTATCTTTGCAAGAAACCCAAGATCATTCAGCAACTAATTTATTTTTGTTATGTTGCTGTAATTATAATAAAATTTTAAAAATTCCTCCGGCACAAATACCTGAAAAGCATTTTTTTTCCATTTTGAATGGGTTTTCACAAATAAGTTTTGTCAAAAAAATATTGTTCCAGACTATTAGAAATTTCTGACTGTTTTGGTAAATTTCTGAGCTCTATTTCAACCATTTGTCTACATCATTTTAACTGGTTAAGTTTTGGATTGTTTCAAAACTAATTTCTACTTAAGGAATTGAGATCTGTTTCTGCTATACTAGACATCAATGTCACAGTACAACTGTCTCAATTCAGCAGTTTCTTCCAAATCATCTGTTAGTCAAAAGGACACCTAACTGACTAAATAGTGTTCTCTTTATTCCTCCACCTTTAATTTTTTGTATTTTATATTGATGTGAAATATTAACTAGCATTAGCTTCATTAGTGGCTCTTTTATGTTCATTCCTGGTAGAATGGGGAGTTCTTAAATGAGTTTTTTTTCCTTCATGGAAGTGTTGATTATCATCGAATCACCCACTAATCTTCTTAGTAAACATATTTGCTTAATTTTTAAAGACTGAATTATTAGACGAATTTTCTGAATATTCAGATGTTTTCATGAACTTTCCATAGTGAGATCATTTTTCAGCCATCCTTCCAATACAGACATTATATGAATCCCAAATGCAAAAAAGTTGCTATTCCCTCAATTTCATGCATTGAATAAGCTAGGATGGTTTTTCTGTAAAAATACATATTTTATAACTGATGACTTCTCCACCAAAAACACTGCCCACATTCAATGACAGAATTCCTACTTTTCAGGAATGGAAAAGCAAATACTCTCTTCATAGATCTACAAGAATTATGAAAGAAAAAGCTTAAACAGTAACTTTCCCAGCAGTAGCTCAAAAACTTGAGTCTTAATTTGGTTTTTATTTATTTGGCCATGGTTTGGCATTTGGTGGTTTTCACTTTTTTTGGTTTTGGGCTATTTTTTCCCATAAAATGTAATGTATGGCACCCTGTTCCCCTGGGATTCCAGCCTCACAGAAGCCAGTGTAATTTTCTTGATGCATTTGTGTTAAGATAAAGCCACATCTGAAAGCATTGAGTATCATTTCTTCAGTACAGAAAATATCCTGCTTTCTTCCCAGGTTACCTTTTAATTGCTTCTCAAAAAGCTGCTTAATTTGAAAAGAAACCATTAATTCATCACTAGTCACAATCATCCTGCAAGACAGACAATGAAGCAAATGATTCAATTGACATAATAAGCAAAAAAAATAGTTATCTTAACTTCTAACCAGTGCTATATGCAGCCTAAAAACATTACAGAATGGAATATTAACACTGGGGAGCATGTTGCCTTGAAACAGAGAGTTGGACACAGCTGCTGCTGAAACAATCATCAAACACCCCCAGATGCAATTTTGACATTTCATTTCATGTTCTTTCTGTCCCTCATTTGTCTTTACTCTCCATTCCTCAGAAAACATGGATTTCTGAAGAAGGGTCCTTGCTTTACTTTACTTTACTGTTCCCTAAGTTTAGGTCAACAGAATTCTGTGCAGGGACCTGGGGCCGGGCCCAGAAGCTCTGGCAGAACCCAACTTGCTGTCATAACTTGCCCCTAATACACAGAAAAATCCCAACTTCCAAAGTTTTTATGATTATTTAAGTACGCTACTATTCTGCCTGCACCTAACAAGAAATATCAAAGTGCATTTGATTTTGTTGTTTGTTGTTTGCTTTGCATTACTTCATCTCAAACAATTTTTGCAGGGTTCTAAAATGAAGTTGTTTGAATTTTTCCAAGATATGTCAAGGGCATCCAACTCAAGAATTAAAATTCAGTTTAGGATTGAGACTGTAAAGAAATACTCTTAAATAACAATCTATTACATATGTGACAGTAAATATCTTCTGAGGCTCTTTTAAAAATAAAGGTTTGTTGGTCCTGAGCTAACAGCCAAAACAACATCCTGTTCGTCTTAATATATTAACAGTCTGCCATAAAGAATTGGAAATCAGTTCTAGAATCTCATCTAGATTTGTGGGTTTGTGCCTTCACCAAAATTTCTTGAAAGAAGAGAGTTTGGTTTACCAACAGGATATTCGAAGGAAGTATTAAGAAAGTATACAGGAAGTATTCCACTGGATACCAGATGCACTCTCTCCTGCTTCTTAGCCTAGGGAAAGGATCACTGATGTGTTCTCTTCATTCATTTCACATCTTTTCTGCTACCATGAAGCAAACAAGAGTTTGTCCACAGGAGCTTTCTGTCTAAAGGACAGAAAGGGCAGATGAGAGAATGTTAGAACTTGACTTCAAACATTTTAGTTTAATACTTCATGGTCCTTATTTTTGAAACAAACCAGCATCACCTGAGTTCTGATATTAAATACGATGATAATACAGATGAATAAGATATTTTTCTACATCAGAGTATTTCAATTTTCATACTTTAATCTACTTCACTCCTACACGCTAATTGTTATACATTTAATATACTCTTAACACCTACCATTTTATCATTATAGACACCTACTCAGCTAATCAAGGAGTTCAAAAAGTTCCTATTGCCTGGGGGGAAAAATAAAGTATATCACCATTATCTAAAGAAAAACTGTAGAAATCACTCAAATATGCTCTGCTTACAACAGTAACAAATCAAACTTCATAATCCAATTGGAATTTAAAGTATTTAAGTTTAGAATCCTTGCCTGATATTTATGGTCAAAACAATTTAAAACATAAATGACAAGATTTCACATTTTTGTTCTTCTGATTTGAATTTTGAACATCTCTCATGAGAAGCATCCATTATCACTGTAATAAAAATATCATGACAGCAAAAGAAGTAAATGTTTTCTGTCATGCCATTAGAACTTGACAGTACACAAAGTTTTTAATGCAACTACTTCAGTTTGTGTAAAGGCAGAGGGCACACATGAAGCATCAATTGCATAACAAAGTGCATTTCAGACACGGACTAAAAGAAAGGAAAAAAAATCCAATATTAGTTATGACCAAGGTTGGTAAAAAAAACCTGCCTGCACACATAAAAAATTAAAATCTCAATTTGTCCACAGGTTTTATTTTAAATTTTTCTTTTATTTCAATTTCATGTTAGTTCCTTTGCCTTGATCCTTCTTGTTCCTTTTACTTTCAAAAGTAGCACAACACTGAGGAGAAACTACCATTCATCATCACTAATCCACTTAGCCTTCGTTCTTAGAGGCGTTTTTCTCACTCCCTCCTCTTAAAAAAGCCCACAAATCCAGATTCAGTAGAAAGGCACATTAAAATAAAAACTGTCATGGTGACTTATTGAGGTGAAAAAAGAGAAGACAAAAAATAATTTCAAAGCCTCAGTTGATTAAATAAATCTTAAATAAATATTTTAACTGAAATTTCAAATTTTCCAAAGGCAGAAAATAACACCAGAATCTGCATTCCATACCAAAATAAACTATATGCATGAAAATGCTAGGATGAAAGTTTTTGCCCAAAACTATAATATTGTTTACAATATTATATACAAATTACAATATTTGAATTAAAATATCAAACAAGAATCCTCCATGATTTAGGTCAAAATTATATTTCAGATTTCCAATTAATTTATAGGTTCAAAATTTGTTTAATAATGGATTTGTTGGAATCTCTCTCAGACTTCTCATTTTCAAAAAATAGATTCTCCTGATAAGACTTTTAATTGTATTTCTTCTTTTTAATTAATTCTGAAACTGAAGACCCTATAACAGGAATCAGACAAGCAGCACAATGTGCCTACTGCAGTAAGAAATATAATCTCACCTTCTGCTACAGAAGCAGGCAGTGGTTAAGGTTGGAAGGGACTTCTGGAGAACATCTAGTCCAACCCTGAGACTGAGAAGATGATCATTCAGAGCAGGTTGACCAGCACCATGATCATTCAGGCTATGAATATATCCAAGGATGGAGATTCCAAAACTTTCCTGAGAAAGCTGTACCAGTATTTGACCAGGGTTTTTTTTTCTTCTTATGTTTTGATAGGATTTCCTGCAAGATGACAAAACTTCTGTTAGTTACTGCTGTCACCTCTGTTAGTTTTCTATATTTTTTTAAACTTAAAATGATTTTACCAATAATTCCTTATGCAGACATTTTCCAAGTCAGGCACACAAAGAATAATTTATTTACATTGTTAAACATATACATAGTATCCAAAGGGCTTCAATAAAAGCACTACTTAAAACTCTTCAATTTTGTATTGTTTTTATTATTATTGCTGCTCCTGCTTTTGATATTTTTATTGTTAAACTGTTCTTATGTCAATGTCAACCTATGTGTTTTACCTTTTTCTGAGTGTCTTCCCCATCCCAACATGGATGAGGGTGGGGGAAGTGAACCAGCAGCTGAGAGGTACTCAGCTTCCAGCTGGAGCTCAGCCACAACATACACAAACTAATTTTGCCAGACCTCTACATAGAATCTTATTTCTGTACCCCAAATCAGTAATACTAAAGTAACTATTTAGAGTGGAGAGATTAGAGTTATGTATTGGTAATAGTTCTTACACTTTCCCAGAATAGAATGTCAGAGGCTGTTAAAAGTTTATTTTATTTCTGGGCAAGTTCACTCATTTTCTAGTTGCCAGGTGATATAAAAGATGAATAATTACGAGGGAAACATACCAAATAACCTGGAATAGTAGTAAAAATCCCAATATAAAATCTGCTGTGTAAGAAGAAAATACATATCAGAAAGGAACTTTCCTGTATTTGTTCTTGTTGAGCTTTTCCTTATGTGCAGGGACAGAATAGAAGATTAAGTGGTGGCAGGAGAGGTTGTGGAAGAAATCAATAAAAAAGAAACAAACTGCCAAGGCCAGGTGGTAATCACCTAGGGATCTTAAAAATGAAATAGCTTAACACCTAACCTCTTCCCTTTCAGAGTAGAGAACTGGAAAATAGCCAAAGAGACTCAAGAAACTCTAGGTTTCTAAGCCTGATATTCACAGTGGACAAATTGTAATAGAAGGCATAAATAAAGAGACCAGAAGTCTGGTTACCTGAATAAAAATTATATTTTAGCAAAGAGACCACAAGTTTTTGTAAACAAGAAAAATAATTTGTCACAGAATCACTAGATTCCTCTGCAAATTTCAGCAAGCCTAGGAATAATGAAGATCAAAATTAATAGAGGCAGACTGGATTTAGAAGCTACTGTAGTTGAGAGCTTTAATTGAGTGTTCTTTAAGAAGTAAAGGGCCTTTGGCCTGGGAAGAAAGGATCTTGCATGGATAAATAATTGGTCAAAATACAGAAAGCGAGAATAAACTGTCTGTTTTCACCATGGAGAGGGTCACCAGTAGAGTTACAAATTTATGCTAGGATCAGTGCTGTTGTACAGACTGTGAAGAAACAGAGAAAGAAGAAGAGCAAAAGCACAATTGCTGGTAAAGTAAAGTAGCTCAGAAGAAGGAAAATACAAGGCACTGCTGAAGTGCTGCAAAGAACTTCTCTAGGATTCAGTAGAAGACTAAATACTTAAATGTGAAAGGAACACTCACACCCGAAAAAATCAAGTCATGTTACCCTGAAATAAGATTATGTTCTCTTAGATAGTCCTTGATATTTATGGAAATAGCAACACAGGATCCAGCAGTGGTCTAAGAAGCAAATCAGGTTTTAGGGACAATTAGAAAGGAACTTTGTAAGAGATAGAACATCATTATGGACTTGCTTACGTTTCCCATGGCTGCAAACTCTAAACAGTGAATATTCTCTTCCCAACCTTCAAAAGGAAGGGATAAAGCTTAGAGAAGAGTGCAAAAGGATAGCCAAAGTTGAAAGAGATTCTGTTGATGACTAAAGATTTCAACTTTTATATATTTTTCATGCATTTGTAGTTTTGTAGATTATTAATATGGGGTTATATAGCTGTTGGTATTTTTCCTACACTTTCTCTTAGATTTTAGAGTAATAAGTTAACCTTCTAACACATTCCTGAAATACTGTTTAGTCTTATTTTCAAGAAGAGAACCTACAAGAAGAACATTTTGTTTCCCAATCAGTATCTGAGAAGACACAAGAAATGGGGCAAAGCCCTGGACCAACTCCAGTGGGGCAGTATGCAGGGGAAAATTACCTAACCAAGTGCTGTTCTAATTGGACAATATTTGTTAAATATGCTAATTTTATAAACTTATAAAGATGGTAGAAATCCAGTGTCATGTGTGCCCACAGATCGTAACTGGGGAGGTACCTGGGAGCTTGCAAAAAATAACTGCTTTTTTATCTTACCATTTGAATATTTCTGCAAGCTTTTTTGTCTTTTGATATTAGACAATATTATACATCCAAAAATAAAATCGTAGAAGCTTCTTCAGCCTGGAAAAAGATAGTTGACGGAGGAGATAATACAGATATTCACATTCAGGCACTATAACTTAATTGCCTCACACATTGTTTATTCAAGTCTATCTTAATGTCACAGTCTAATATTTAAATGCAACTCTTGCTAGAAGATGAGTGGATCCTTAAGAAGCATTTTCAAACAATAATTGTGTTGAAAAACATTCTCTTGTTATCTGTGGTCACCACCAAGTATAAAATGTTAGTTTTTGAGCATGCAATTGGCAAACACATCAATGAACTGCTTAAAATAGACCTCTGCCTTAAAACAAGGTTGGTTGGCTGGTCAGTTACTAGTCTAAATTATGTATTACAGAAGTCCAAACTCGATGATTCTCAGTTTACTTTAAAATAAAATTTAAAAAACAAAGTTGAAAACCCCTAGAATTATGTGGAGCCATAAAAAAAAATCTGTTATATTCCATTCAACATAATAATAAAAAAATAATAAATGGATGAATAAATAAATAAAAATAACTTAAGAGCAATGTTCATTCCAGTAATAACTATCACAAAATTCACTCTTCACCTTAGTTCCCTCAGTTTATAAAGCCTCACTTAGGAGCAGGTGTTTGCAGTTTAAGAGAAAAACTAGAAACATGGGGGAATAAAAGCTGTTCCTCATTTCATGTACACTAAACAGGAATCAACAGCAGAGATGTAGCAATTGAAACTCTGGAAGAAAGGTATCTTAGATCTATCTAAAGAAGTCATTAATGTTTCTAAATACAACAGACATCAGTACCACAAAATACCTAATGGCCACTGTGGCTCTCGCCAAAGGAATCAGCCTTGTACACATCAAGCAGACCAGCAGTTAATAAGATTTATAAAGGTAGTATACTAAGTTGATTCCATCTCCAGATAATGGAAAACCATCTTCTAAATAAGCATAACAAACAATAAAGAGACTTCCCTACAGCATGAAAAATTTTAAATGCACTGGACTCAAATTAAATACAATGAAAAAGCTCCCTAAATATATATAAAGAAAGCATTATTAACATCAGAAACATCACTTCCAGTACTGAAAAGTGACATAGAGCATCAAGGTTATAACGAGCAGAATTACTTCTGATAGTTTTAAAATTGGAGTCTGTAACTATCTTCAGCTGCTTTATTTTTCTGTGACAAATGTAATTTAAAAGCAGACAGTCAACTCTAGAAAGTATGGTCAAGGAATTAAAAGACACATGCAGATAATAAACAAAAGGATGCAGCAAAAAACCCCATACAGTAAAAAAACAGGATACATTAAACAGGCCATACAGTCAGTGTCATAAGCAATACATCTTCGTTTGTCTGCAATTCACCTTTAAAAGCCAGCACTTATCCCACCTTTCTGAGCATCTACAGAATGACCCGTACAAAATATGACCCTTGAAATAGAAGCAGTTTCCCACCAATATGGCTATGGAGTATTCAGGAAAAAATATCTTCTAGAGCAAAAGGGAAGTTGTTGGTGGAAATTGGAAATGACTTAATAAAATGCTACTGATTTATGTAATTAAGTGTGAATGCATGTGAATGTAAAGCCTCTCAGAATAACCGCAATAAATAAGATGATTAACAAATATCATTTTACAGAGAGATTTGAGTGAAAAAAATATTGGTTTTGCTTGTTTTGTTTTTGGTGTTTTTTCCACTTTTTTTCTTAATTATTTCACATAGTCTGGCTTCATTTTTAGTTTGTTCCAAGTAGTATTATGCAAAACCAAGGTAATGAAATTTCTTCAATCTTTTATGCAAATTACTGCCTTAATGCTTAGCTTGTCATGTCTTAATGGCCTCACACAGTAATTTTAACTGTAGCACAGAAATACCAGTGTTTGCTGTAAACCAGATGGCTTGAAAGAGAGCAGTAGTTTATCCATGGCTGTCTGAACATGCATCCTGGACAATTTAACCACAGATTTTGTGCTCAGACTGCAGCTTCTCATTCTTGAGCTGGATCCTTAGAAATTAAGGGAGGTACCTCAAACACTGCACTGCCAGCAGTTACATGGAGAATTTCATAATGATAGAAAGGGCCTTGGCACACATTGGCTCAATGTAGGTTCAGACTAGCATAATTTATTTAACATTAGCAGGTGCACTCCCAAAGTTCCCTGCAATGTTCAGAGATCAAAACATGGATGGCACCTTGCACTGGAAAATTTCATCTCCTTTCATTTAGACTGCACAAACAGCCTACAGTCTCAGTGACCTGGTCACTTAGTATTACTATGTTGAAGTACAATACTGAAGTGGTTTGATTAGAGTGGTGTTTTCATTTTTATTTATTCTGTGACCCAACAATATGACCTCTGTTGGGACATTCAAAATATATACTGCCAAAAAATTAATTACTAAAGATTTACTATATAATTTCATTATACTGATCTTTTTTTTCAGTAAGTAGTGTGGCTAAAACATAAGACAAAAGAGATGGATTTATTTCCCAGTAGATAGGTTTCCTGTTGGCTAATAGCAAATTATATTCAGTTAGGGAGCACAGTAACTTTTTCTTCCTGCATGAAACACAAAACTTTTAGGTGGAAGAATAAAACATCACTTATTAAGTGATTTCATATTTCTTGCAGTGAATAAAATTAACCTGCTCTCCTGTCATTTAAAAACACTGCAAGTTGTGAGCACACCCTAAATAACACCATGTGCATGAGTGGGTAGCAAAGACTGTGGGAAGCAAAGGAAAATAACTAGCAAAAAAGACAATGCAGGTCAAAAAAACATACCAGAGATAGGAGTTAAATGGACTTCACAATCCTTACAAATACTAGGCTAGATACTTGCCTTATTTCTTCCAGCATGTAAATTTGGGACAGCTACCATGAAATGAAAACTCCGTGCCATAGAGTATCTAGTTCTCTCATTTCAGCAACCTAAGAAAAAATTCGTTCTAATACTCTCCCACATGACACTTTTCCTTTGAAAACGGACATATATCAGAGATATCCTGAAAAATAATACAACTCTTACTGGGTTTACAGCAAAAGTGTGCATTTATTCTCTTGTAAGAGTAACATTAACGAATTATAACTTGCAATTCTGATGGAAATTTTGAGTCTATTGTTCTCATCAAGTCCTTACTTATGCATTTTTTGCCATTTTTTGACCATTTAGAATCTTAAACAGTAATTCTTCTGGAACAATAATTTTCTCTTTAGTAATATGTGTAAACAGACGTTCCCACTAAGAAAAGATGGAACCTTTAGTATAATTTCAAAATATTTATTGAAAGAGAAAGGCAGCAAACAAGACTCAGTTACGAAATGATCACTTTTGGGCTGAACTTAGTTGTTCATAATACATTTTTGAAGTCTTGCAAAAATGTGTGTTGAGAAGAAACATTTTATTTTATTTCAACAGGAAAAAAATGACAGTCTATAAGCATGAGGAAGTTGATGGGGAAATTTGACAATCATCCCTTAAACCCATAGCCTCTCCCATGAAGTATCAGATTTTCTACATCTATATTAATGAAATGTTAAGTTCCAGGCATCTTAATGAGTTTTCAGTAGTCAGCTGGACTTTAAAGCTTCAAATAAACATGTTTTATTTTGTATTGGTGAAGACCATATAGGCAACAAACAGCTCAATTTTTGTGTATAAGGCAAAGCAAATAAATGGTGTCACATAAATATCAACCCATATTTGAAAGACTTATGAAATACTTTAGGATTAGTGTGACTATTTTTCTCAATTCTAATACACATGTATATATACAATACGTCTAGAACATAGGCAAGATTATACTTCAACCCTCACATACACTTGAGTACAAAAAACTTTAGGCATGGCCCTAGTTCATTTTATCTTCCAGGGTTTATACTACCAAACAGCACACAAATTGCTGTAGAGGCCACTCAAGTAAAAGTAAGGTCAAATTTCTATTCCATAAGGCAAAGTAAAAAAACAGACATATAAAAGCACTTCTTATAAATGGAATTTGTATGCTAAAGTAACCATTTTTCTATTGTTCTTTCTGACCTAGACCCACCAGCTGCTGCAACATCCTTGCTCTAAACAGTGCAAGTGGCCGAAAATTTCAGTCAGGCCACACGTTTCCATTTCATTCTTCTATTCCCTGCATGTCTAAGAACATTGACAGCTGTACCTTGAAGGGCTATAAACATCCTTATAAAAGTAAGGAAAAAGAGAATTAGGTTGAATGATATCTGAAATTTAATGCGCTAAGAATATGAAACACTTCATCATGTGCAGGTTAATGCTAGGAACAGAGCTTCTGGATGATAGTCAACTTTCTTCAGTGACAGAAGCAGTCCTTTATAAATTAACTGCTCAATGTACATTCTAAACTAATTCATCTGTGCTGGCAGGTAAGACATGACTCCTTAAATGTCACTTTGCTTAAAATATTATAGTAAAAGATGAATAGGGCAAAGTGAATTTATGAGATCGTTTAGCATAAAATATGTCTTTTTTATAAGACCAAAGGAAGAACCCCCAAAAAACTTACTTACATCTCAAAATAGATAAAGTACTCTCTTTGTCATTTTGATGTCAGTTTTGTCAATTGAACTTGAAAGACCTGCAGTTAAATGCAACGAAGGCTACAACCATCACTCTGAAGCAGGTAACAGAGAAAGTTTGTTTCCTTGAAGTAAACTTTAATGATAGCTGCTTTGGGGGCAAGTCTCAGTTTTTCTTCTGATACTATATTCTACTAAAGCAAGGAAAGACAGGTCATAATTGCTACTTGCAACTCAATAAGGACATATTCATTCCTTAGCCTTTTAAAGTAATATTTCAACTTCAATCACAGCAAGTAGGATCAATATGACAAATTTTTCTTAGCAGGTAGCATAAGATGACTGTCTGTGACCAGAAAAGTGCTTTCAATCTGAGGCAGAGGCTTGCTATTTTGAAATACATAACTTGTTGACATAAATTGCTTTTTAAATAAGAACTGACAGAACTGGACAGAGAATTACACACATTTACTCTTGTGGGAAAAAAGATAAAAGAAGTCATAACATAATGGAAAAGAATGTGATGTGTCTACAAGACAACAGTTCAAATAGAGATTTTTCAAACAGATTTCCAAAAGCAGAAAAAATAAAGAAGCTAGACCGTATATCAGTATTGCCTAATGTTTTTCATTACAGGGTTTTATTTGTATTTGATAATGACTTTGACATATTTTGGGCCTTCTGCTTAGATCGACTAAGTTAATTTGGAGCAGTCAGGAGAAGTGGGGTCGGGCATAGGTCTGCAAAGCAAAGAGGGGCACTCATCTTCATTAATTTGTTAGAATCCAGGTTTTCACAAACAAGGTTGAGGTGGGGGAGCAAGAAGGAAGATTGATAAAGACTTGAAGATCTCCATTAGAACAAATCTGACTTTTGGTATAGGGACTGCAGTTTAGCCTTTGAACTTGAGTTCATGTCATCTGAAATTTCCATGTTCATTACAAATGCATACATTTGAAAACTATTAAGACATGCTTAAGCTGAGAAACAAAGAATTACTGAAAACTTTCTCCTCCTGAGCCTGTCTTACTTTATCAGGTGGTAGTACAGACCAGTGGTTTATGAACTGACCATGTAACTCCATAGACTCCAGCCCCAGACAGCAGGAAGCAGTGAGTGTTTCAGACCTGTAGAGTTAAAACTGAGACCCAAGGTGCAGACTTGTCTTTGCCTTAATGTTGTTAATCATAACTCAGGCTGATTTAGAGGGAACTGTTTTACAATATGTAAGTGCTTTGAGCATTCCCATAATGTAGATAAATACTAATAAAACACTGTATGAGAAACCAAATGATGCCATTCCCAAGAAAAGAACTTACAGAACAGAATAGAACTTAATAATTCCAGAGAAGACATACAAATATTAAACAATCCAACTGCTTGATACTTTATGGCTGACCAACATACAATACTTAAGGGTATTGTCCCAATACCTCTTCAACACTGACAATCTTGGGGCATTGGTCACCTCTCCAGGAAGCCTGTAACAGTGGTTGACCACCCCCTAGGTAAAGAAATGTCTCCTACTATCTAATCTGAACCTTGCCCTTTCTGAGCCATTCCCATGTGCTTTGCCATTTGATACCAGGGAGGAGAGCTAAGAACCTCCATCTCCCCTTCCCCTCGTCAGGAAGCTGCAGAGAGCAAAGAAGTGCTCCCCTCAACCTCCTTCTCCTCAAACTAGAGAAGCTCAGAGTCCTCAGCTGCTCCTCCTAGGACATTTTTTCCAGACCTTTCACCAGCTTTGTTGCCCTCCTCTGAATGCAATTTTTCAGGTATAATTGGTAGATATTTTGGGAATGTTTTGCTGGGTTAAGCTAGCACTTTCGACGTTAAATATGGTATTATGGACAAGATTGTACTGGTTTTGGCTGGGATCGAATTAGTTTTCTTCACATAGCTGATATAGCAGTGGTTTGGCTTTTTAGCACATTGATATTTTAGCTATTACTGAACCATGTTTAACAAACCATCAACATCTTTTTTGGTTTCTCATGTTGCCCCATCATAGAGTAGGCTGGGGGTGTGCAAGAAGTTAGAAGAGGACACAGCTGGAGCAGGTGGTCCTTTGTTCCATCTGCCTGTGCAGCTGGGCACACATTGCAGCTTAGTCATATCCTTGCTGGTGCAGGGAACCCCAGCAGGGAGCTGGGCCAAAGACTCTGGCTGCGCCTGTGTGCTGATGCTGGGGGTTAAGGATTTCATCTCCATGGGGCTTCTGTGTTGGTCCTGAGCCCGTCATCCTCCCTGAAACTCCCTACCTGCTCCTGCAGCCCCATGCCCCGGTGAGCCAGCCCACACCTCCTGGAAGCAAGGATACTGTCACACTCTGCCTCCACCCCGAGGGACACACCCGGCACTCAGTAGCCACTTTGTACCTCAGATGCCCACCTGAGTCCACGTGGTGTGCTGAAGAGGCTACAGCTGTGACCTTTCTTTCCCTTAGAGGAGTTACCTTGTTTTAAGATCGTGCTTCAGTACTTAATTTTATGCAGCCAGACTTTATTCCAGGGTTGTCACACACCAAATGGAATCATGCTCAGCAATAAAAGTTGGAAAAATAAGGAAGGGGGGTATATTAGGAGTTGTGGCATTTGCCTCCTTAATTAACTGTTATGGATGATAAAGCCCTGCTATTTTGGGGTTATATGATGATGTGAAGTAGTGAATAAATTCCTTATTTTGCTTTGATGCACACACAGTTTCTGCTTTCCCTATTAAATGCTGTCTTTACCTTAACCCACAAGTTTTCTCATTTATCCTTCCCATTTTCTCCTACATCCTACAGTAAGGGGAGTGAGCAAGCAGCTGTGTGGGTTTTAACTGCCACAACACATATTAACATTTCAAAAATGTTATTGCTACTTTCTATAGTCCAGTCTCCTTTTCAGTTTCATTAGAATGCCAGAAAAATTTCCACATATTCTACATCAGTAATTAAAAGGAAACTGGAAAGCTATAAATTTATAGATACAATCTAAATATTTCAGATGTTAGCTTTTACCTTAATAAATATGTATTCACATGTAACATTCAAACTCGACTATACATTGGAAAATAATTTAAATGAATGATAATTAATTATTATGATGGAAATCAGTATAAAATCTAAGGACTTTTGCAGTGCTAGAGACAAATTGGGAATATTTCTCTTCCCTTGTTTTTCTTAAGTGATATTAAAACCAAAACAAAAGAAATCAAGTTCTGGAGGATTTAAAGCAAATAATCTATTTGTTGGATTATCCTCCATAGGATTATTTTATTTTAAGAAGCATTTGAGTCACATGGCTTGTATTTGATCAGTGAGCCTCATCATCTCAATCAGAGAGCCTCACTGTAAGTCAATAAAAGCAATGTTCAGTGGTGACTCAGGCAATATAAGTAGTTTGTGACCCCCTGGCATACTCCATTGCCAGTACATCACTCATTCTTATGTGAATCTGTAGAGAGTAGAAGCCCATTACTTGAACACACAGAGAAGAGATATATGGAGAAGGGTGATGTACCTCCTTCATTATAGAAAGTCACCTAGATTTAGAAAGACAAGGAGTATATGCCTAAATTTCATGCCACAGACAATTCAATATAATGTCTTTCAAACCCTATCAATATAAATAAAAAATTAGCTGGAAGTAAAATCTCAAGGAGGAGGAAATCAAATAGAATTTAACGTCACCTATAAGCTATACACTATGAACTGTACACTCTTACTGGTCATACGAAGGTCTGAGGAGAAAAATATCAGCTTCAAAGCTTTACTCTGGAAAGTTATCAGTTATAGTCTTTTACCCTGGATAAGCCTACTTCTTTCTCCTTTTCAGGAAAGGGAAGATCAGAAGAAGATGATAATTTCATGATGTAAGCACAAGCATAAGTGAAAATGCAAGCATTTTAATAGTCATCATAATCAATGAGAATTCCTCATTTGTCTCCAGAAAGTTTTAGAACACACATCACTGTTCACACAAGATCATGAAATGGCAGCAAATATGCAATTCTGAGAGTGCCATGGATGCTGTGAAAGCAAAATATGCATGCTCTGTATTTTCTTAATTCCCTTTGGCCTATCTTAAATAAAATCTTTTTCATCACCTTTACTCCCTGCTGGCTAGGAAGTAGTTTAGGGATCAGATTGCTTTACTCTTATTGGGATATATCCTAAAGCAAAATCTAGGTACTTCGAAGAAGGAAAGCTGTCATAAATGTCACAGAATGAACTACTTGAATGAGGAGGAAAATGAAGACAGAGAAAATAATTTTTTTTTTTTTTTTGCTGTGCTGGAAACTAAAGCAGCATAAACAACATCATAATGGCATTGTCTGAAATCAATGTGCAGAAAACCCTTTCTGGCATCACACAGTCACTTCATGCCATGAAAACAAAAAATCTAGCCTACCTTTTATAGATCCAGCTTGAATGCATTCCAGCTATGGCTAGATTGATATGACTTCTGGAAGTACACAGTTTTGCCAGTTTGCTGATTGCAGTGAATGTTCAGTCTGTACCTTTCCTAAAGTCTAAGCTTCAGGGCACGGGAGCTCCCCGTGGACTGGCTGAGCAGTAAGGGGTAAATGTAGAATTCACACCTTAAACTTTGCAATCAAAGAGTTCCTTTGTATCCCCCTCCAGATATACTGGAGGACATAAGTCATTTCAGCACTGCTATTTAAGCAACAAATTGATAAAAATTTAGCCCCAGCTGGTTTTGATATTCAGGAAACAGTTTGACTTTTAAATTAAGATGGATGGTGGGAAATTGTTTTCATAACTTCACTATTTTTTGGCCAAGTATGAGACTGGTCATAAACTGTCACTTAAAAATGTCTGAGTTCTGTTGCAAGTTTGGCATTTTTCTTTTTCCTCAGCACCCTTGACTAATTCAACATTGCACTAATAAAGAGCAGGGACTGCTAAAATCTGAACTCAATGTATAAAAACTTAGCAAATAAATAACCTTAAAGCCTTCGGGCTATGACTGTGTAACAATAAGGATGAAGTAGAATTCAAAGGTTTCATGTGGAGCCATAGAATAAATATTTTATTCACAAATGAGCTACTAAATGTCTATGGACTTTGAACTAGAAAGTCTTGATCTACCAGATTTCCTACAGCATTCTGTTCATCTTTTGAGGGAGTACAGCCCCCACCTTCATGTCCCTCCACTGGACCTACTTCAACAAGTCCATGTCTTTCCTGTACTGAAAACCCCAGAGCCGGATGCAGCACTTGTGGGGGGGTGTCCCCAGAGTGGATTAGAGGGGCAGAATCCCCTCCCTCGCCCTGCTGCTCATGCCCAGGACACTGTTGGCTCTCGGGCTGTGGGTCTGTCTTGCTGGGTCATATTGAACTTTTGTCAACAAATACCCTCAACTCTTTCTCCTCAGGTTTGCTCCCAGTATGTTTTCCCTCTGTGAAGAAATAAGCTTAATAAGGGAAAAAGAACAATATTTTTCAACTTTAATTAAGATATTAATGGACTTCTTTAAGCATTATAGTTGTTTAGAAATGTTTTAAATGCCTTCATGACTTATCCATTTTCCACAAACAGTAAAAATTATGGCTGTTTGTTAAAAACTATAACGCATTTTAAATTATGCTTATGGCTCTTTATTCAATTCTAGGAGAATGTAATTGATTCTTTGGCTTATTTTCTTACAGACTCGCTTCAAAGGCCTGTATTTCTATTAAGGAGAGAAATCTATCCATGGTAATTGAACCTGCTGCATACTAAACAGTTTTATCTCTGCCTTAATACAGTTTTTCCTTCCTAAAAGCTGTAAGAGATAAGCGCCCCTGAAGTTTATGTGTAGTTCAAATAAAAAATAAGGTAGATAAATGGAATGAGCTGAATAAATGGAAAGAATCTACTATGAAATTAAGACATAAATTGTAACTATGGAAACAGCCTTTGTAATTAAGAATGATTTAGAAAGACATGGAAGATGTTTATTCAGATGTTTAAATTATCTGTTATTTTTTTAGAAAGGTAATAGTCGTTAATGCAATAAAATCCTTTAAAACTTTCTTAGTGGCCTAAAATAAAAGCAAATGAATAAAGACCCCCAGAACCTAACTTCAAGTTATTTGCAATTTTTCACGAGTACAGGGTTAAAAACCAGGCCTTACTTTACAGCATTTTCAATGTGTCTTAAATCCACATCACAAATTGAAGCAAAATACTCTTGTGATATTTATAAGCCAGCATTAATACATGGATCCTCACGCACTTTTCAGTGATTCTACTAAATTTCACTGAGGTGTGATAAAACATTTTACAAAGGAAAACAGTAATACGGTAAAGTAATATTACTTTGCAAAAATGAGATGGGAGGGGGAAATACAAAGTGTTCCAGCTTAGCCAGCATCTGAGAGGCATAGTTGAGAAAGGTCTTTTGTTCCTAGACTAGTCATGTAGTCTAGGTCATGAACTCGGACGCAAAATGATATGAAATAGCACCTACTGCAGAGTGTCTATTTGAATTTATTCTGTAAGAAACAGCAGAACTCCAATGTGAAACACAGACATGAGCTAGAGCCAGACTGGGCTTTGCACAGTAATGGTACAACATTGACTTCTCAATCAATTTGTTTTAACTACTTGCTTTTAAAACAAACACTTTATTGTGCTCTGGGTGTATGATGCTGTTTTTTTCAATAATACTTCAGCATATGACACACTAACCAACATCACATCCTTGTAACTTGAAGTAAGCTTGCTGAGGTGCCAGAGCCAGTGTAGCCTTATAACCTTCAATATCATACTACTAAATCTTGGTACAAGAGATCCTCACTTCTTCACATTCATTTTATTATGTATACGCTTGTAAATCACAGACTACATTCTCAGTGCATCCTTTAAGGCATTACTGCAGATATGTTGAAAAGACCTATTGGTAACACAGCAGATTTCTGTGGCACTACTAAGGTTTTGTGTGGGAAACCAAAATGGAAAACCAATATTTTGCTAATGCATACTAATTGTCTATTGTATATAAAGCAATTGACTTATGCCTGATTTTCACAAAAAACTCAGATGTAGTCAAAGAAGTACAGACCTCCTATGCACACCTGTTATATCTCCATAACAGTATCTCATGCATTTATTAAAAATATCATTATCAATAAAACTGCAGCCATCCTAAAGAGTTTAAGCTCATACCATATGTTACAGCATTTCCAAAACTTCATGTTGACAAGGTCTGATATAAAGTCACAGCTAAACCCGAGGAATACATAGGGACAAGTTACAGATAGAAAGCATATCTTAATAAAATCAAAGTTAAAAATGAGAGAACAGGTAGCTTGTAAACATTGAGTGCATTCTACCTATTTCCTTATCATATTACCAACTACTTTAAAATGCCAACATTAATTGATTCTGTGGCAATGAACAAAATTTACCTTTGTAGTTCAGGTTTTCTTTATCTCAAGACTAAACTTCAGCTGTTACTATCAGAAAAAGTCTCCAAAACAAACAGATAATGCTGAACTAGGCCTCAAAAATCTTTAAGCTGTTGTATTTTAATACTGCTGTATGTTAAATTGTATTTAATTTCCTCTTCTACTGCACTAAAAAAAAAAAAAGGAAAATAACTTGGCAAACTTCAAGGTTTGATCAAGTTAACCAAAATTTAAGTTATTTGTGCAACTTTTGTGGGTTTTTTGTTGTTTGTTTCTTTAAAATGGGCATCTCCCAGAAACTACTTAGAGAGTAATTATTTGAAACAGAGTGGCAAAGAATCTTTCCTATGTATTCACTGGTCAGTTTCATCTGTCATTCAGCTGCTCCAATTGTAGAAATTACCAGAGGCACTAAAACATCTGAGGACCAAAAGTCTGTGATAAAGCCTTAAGAAACCACAAGCAAGATACTTAATTTTGGTAAAAAGCAGCACCTTTTGGCTCAGCCATCCTGCAAGAGCAATGGTACACTGCAATGACCACTGTCACAGTCAGAAGAAGGAAAGGCTGCCCAATAATTGTCCTTAGCTCTTCATACAGATCACCAATATAGCAAAGATAAACATGTTAAAATGCATATCGTTTTCTTACATAAAATCACCTTGAAATTTTTAGAAGAGGCAATACGAGGAGTCAAGGGAAATATGATGTTAGAAAAACTGCTGCTATTCCAGACGGTAAGATAAAGGTACCCTGACTGCTGGAGATTAGGGATAGTCTGACTGAGTGAAAAGCATGTGAGGGACACTGCTGATGTTTTTCCCAAATCTAGTTTGGGAAAGTGGAAATCCAGTTTTATAAAATCTAGTTTACCATCAACTAAGATGGCAAAAACTGGTTTTAAAGTAAACACTGTGGAGTTCAATATCTTATTATTTGCTTAGCTACTTCTTCATTGTTTTCAACAACTGGACAGATAATATAACAACTTTTTAAACTAAGAAGTGGCAGACAATCTTTTTCATCATTATTGAAGACAGTCTAGCTATTATAGTCTAACCTCTTATAAATTTAAGAGCTAGCCACAGAGTAGCAAGGGCCAGAACTCCACAACATGAAAACAGAAATAAGACAAACTATGATTACTATGATTAAAAAATTTTATCAGAAGTCTGATGAAACAATAAGGTGAGTTAACAATAAACCCCACAAACACTGTGTGTATGGAAACACTGATTAGACAAGAAAAAGCAGAGTTGTGAAATTCTGTTTCTTTTATCAAGAGTCAAAGATGAAGGATTTTCCCCACTTCTCCCTGGAGGTCTTCCCAAAGCTAAAGATCATGATGACCCTTTCTTCTACTCTTCTTAAGTGCTTACTATTGTCTGTGATAAACATTGAACAATTCTTTAATATGTTTGCAAATAACAACAGAAATAAAAATATTCCTCTGTTGTTCTCGAAATTTTTATTAACTTGCTCCCAGCTATTCTGAATGATTTGACTAACAAACCTAGCAATACAGACTCACAGCTTTAGGGCCTGAGGAGCAATTATCTGAGTCTTTCTTTTTAAAGTCTTCCACATCTCTCCACAAGAAGTGGGGTTTAGAGGGTGAAATAATTTTCAAAGATAATGCATTTCCAGAGCAAGTAATTAAGCAGCTAAGACTGAGACTATCAAAATCTAATGAGAGTGAAAAAGACTGAATAGAAAACCTGAAAATCAAGTTTATCCTTCGATGACTGTGTAGAAAAACTGCATGTTTTTTACCCAATTATGTCTGCTTGCAGCCCACTCCCTCTGGTTACTACAGATAATTTGAGGCTTACTACAAATCCATTTCCTTAACTCCTTCTGCTGGCTCCAAATTAGTCTGTCCATCTGCGATGAGCCTGCTCACTTATTCTCAGGGAAAGGCACAAACACATTTTCCAGAAGTTTTTGCTATGATGAGACATGTCTGACACAGGCTCTCTTTTTTTGTGTTTTGTCTTTTTCACCACTTTGCATCATTTAGGAGGGATAACACTTCAAACAGTGAACCAGACTTAAATGATGTTTCTCATACTCTCCATTCTCATTTCTTTTCAACATTAATAGATCTAAACATCAATAAGATTGATTTGCAGTCTTCAAGGAAATGTTTGTGTTCAGTTTCAGATTTAAAGTCTGCTACTCAGAGCTTCAGAAATGGGTGCTTTACTGCATAAATTTTTTGATGTAGTAATATATTTAAGGAAGAGCAGCGCTGTCAATTTAGGCTGTACTTTTTCAGATACCATTCATTTTGTGATATTTCTTATGCTATTCTGCAACTGAGAGGTTGGTTAGTCTAAAACTTCCACATAAATCCATGAATATTTGTAAAGATTTCCTCAAAGAGATATACTCCTACTCACTCTAACTGTATATTATATAGGTTTGCATGAATAGGATTTAATTCACACAGACATTTTGAGTATCCACATTGAAAGCTGCAACCCATCTAGATTGTATTTTTACATTATTTGTCATTTACTCCCTTAAAGTAATTCTTTCAGCCATTTACTTTAAAAATAAAAATGCTAGCTCAAAATAAATTATTTTATAGTGATGGCTCACAATTTGTCAGCAACCTACACATTGAAAAGTTACTTTTCTGCATTATCAATAAAACCTTTTGCACTGGTAATATATTCATAACAGATCTAACAGCACATTTTTCTCTTTTATCCACACAACTTCCTTTTTCTCCCTACTCAATACACAGTTGTTTTTTGAGGTTTTTTTTCCAGCTTAAAACCTCAAAAACAACAATATCTTCTACAAATATTTATTTTCTGTGCAAATACATTATTGGCTGATCAAATTTTTCTCTATTAAATAAACTAACACTGCCAGAAGGGCTTTTGTTGAGCTTCTCTTGTCAATTAACATAAGCAGAAGAAAAAGCTAGCCAGCATCTGCCTCCCACTTCACACAGTTTTAATGAAAACTGGGGAGTAAAACAGCACAAATATGAAACATCTGTCTGGAGACCATGCCCTGGACTTCAGAATGAATATAGAGACCTGTGCATTTTGTCTCTTATACAACAAAATATAGTAATAATACGCCAGATACTTTGACATCAGTTCTGCCTTCTGAGAGCATGTGAGATTCTTGATGCTTCCTTTTCCAGAAGAACCGTGACAGGCTTGAGAGGTAGACCCATCAAAACCTCCTGAAGTTCAGCAGACTGAGTGTGAGATGCTGTACCTCGATCAGGGTGATCCCAAGCATAAATACTGGCTGGGCATGACCAGCAGGTTGAAGGAGGTGATTTTCCCAACTCTACTCCAATCTCATGAGCCCCCACATGGAGTAATGTGTCCAGCTCTGGGAACTACAACATGGCTATGATGTGAGCCAGTTGGAGTGAATCCAGAGGAGGGTGACAAAGGTGATTAAACTGTTGGAGCGCTTCTCCTATGAACAAAAGCTGACACAGCTGGGGTTATTCAGCCTGGAGAAGAGACGGCTCTGGGGAGACTTTATAGTGGTCTCCCAGTACCTAAAGGCCTGAAGGAAGGCTGGAGATAGGGTTTTCACAAGGATACATAGTAATAGGACAAGGGTAATGCCTTAAAATTGAGAGAGGGCAGGTTTAGATTGGGTATTAGGAAGACATTGGTCACTGTCAGGCACTGGAACAGGTTGCTTAGAGAGGCAGTAAGTGCCCCATCCCTGTTAATGTTCAGGCCAGGTTGAAAGTTTTACGTTACCTGGTTTAGTGAAAGATGTTCCTGCCCAAGGTAGGGGATGGGAACTAGATGATCTTTAAAGTCCCTTTCAACCCAAATAATTTTGTAATTTTGTGTTCAATTTGGCTTAATTTTCTTGAAAACTTCATTGTAAGCATGTATATTAATTAGTGAAAATCTCAATAGTTGATCATACTTTCTTCCAAGAGCATGTATACTTTCAGATAATTGAATTTACAATTTTTGCAAATTCAATTTTAACTCTCCAATGATTTTTCTTCCTGAATTTTTAATCTTTGGAAGCAGTGTAAAGAAGTTATTTGAGAGTAAAAAATAGTTTCATGTCTGGTAGAATAAAACATTGTCTTTAGCAGATAAGTAATCAGACATCTAAGCATTGTGTTCCACACATTTTAATATTATGATGAGGAGGAATGCCTCAGCTTCTGCATTCTTTATCACCATAACTATAGGGTCTATGGCAATATCTACAAATTCTAGAAGCACATTTTTTTTACTTGAATGTATGCAAGGAAAATATGGCCACAGAGGGATTTTCATCACTATTTAATTATATCTCTGAATAAATGCTTAGTACTTTCAGAAGGATAGTAGTTTTTTTCATCAGAATCAATGAAATGGGGAGATGGGGTACTAGCCACCACTTAACTCTGGGATATAAACCTTATTGTTCAGAATAACTACCTCTAAAGCAACCAAAAATAACCCCTCACAGAATCAAAAATTGCCTTTGTTCTAATACGTAAACAGCATTTTTCTTGAGTAGTGATTGTTAAAAATCAGTAAGAGCCATTCCTGAGCCTTATGCCCACTAATGAATGAATTTTCAGTCATCTCAGCTAAATTCATATTTTACAGAGTTCCTACAGGGAAGTCCATTAACTTGGGAGACATAGTTTCTCCAGTTGAATATATGTGTAAATCAGTATTTTAACACTTCTAGAGGTGTCCACAAAGGATTAAATTCCCAAGAGCACAATAAGAAAGTCTATCTGAGCAATTTCATATGCTATTCTAAAGTGAAAGAAGGAATGCTCATGTTAGTCTACTACCTCTCTCACTCTCAAACTTCTTTAAAATATAAAAAGGAGATTAGATTAGCATAGTCAGTATCTCGTCGATCAAAAATTAGAAAATACTTCAAAAGTAATAGTCTTTCAAATGCTAAACAAAGAGGATAGGAATAGAATAATATTCAAAATTATTTCTAAACATATTTAAGGCAGTCCTTTTATCTATGGGAGGGAACTTCTGGTTGCTTCTCTAGAAGGTTTGCATACATGTTCAAGAAAAGAAAACTTACAAATGTTTACTGTGTTCCTTGACATTTTAAATCAAATGTGCAGCAACTGAATGCTTATGAGATGCAATTAATCAACAGTGAATGTTCTCACATTTATGGATGGATTAAGCACAGTAAGATCTAATTAACTTATGCTTAAACAACATGAAATTATAAATAGCAGTCACATTTCTTAATTTCTCTCCTACAATTTTCATTCTACTTTCAGGAAAAAAAATTATTATGTGTTAGCTAGAAACAAGATAAACACAACAGAATGTTACATAGGGAATGGGAATTTTGAATACATTTGCCAAATGTACCATGCAAACTTATTTCAGCAAAAACATTGGTATGTCTCCAGCTTTTTAATAGCTTTTGTTCTGTGTAGAAAGCAAATAAGATGGGGGAGAAGAATGTAGTCCTTCATGTTTAAGACAACAGAAACTCAAAGTAGCTTTCAATTTATTTCTCCCTCTGTTTTTGTATTTAAAGAAATGCTTAGAAACAAATATCTTTAAGCACTCCATCTGTCCAGGTGTATCATTTCACTAACAGCTAAAGAGGCTGAAAGGACAAAATGTGAGAGATACCCTAAATCCATCAGAAAGTATTTGATGAAGCACAATTTCTTCCCCTGACAAAGATAATTATACTGCAGTCGCTGAGACATTTTCCCTTGTTTAAAATTCTTTAACGGTATATGATAAAAAAGAACCAATACAACCTATTATAACAATAAGATCTAGAGGAAACACTACACTTCCTGTTCTTTGCTTTCTCGCTTTTAATACCACCAAGATTCACATGGCAAGAGAAAATATTTTGCTTTGCAAATAACTGTGAAAGATAAGAAAACTATTTGTTCAGTGCCTTAATCTTAAGTGGAAAAGCTTAAAGAATGTTGTCTTGTTTGTCTAGTCACAGTTTATTTCAATTTTCAGTTTCCTTTAAAGAAACATTCTATTGACACCTTTTCTGCCTCATATGACATTTCTCTTTTTTGTGGAAGCAATTACCAATTGCAAAGAGGACATCTAATGAGATAATTAATATTCATTGATATAAGCTTCGGGAACCTTCAGATGGGGGTGGTGTATGATTTCACAAATATGCAGCTAGTCTCTGAGATTTTTTTGGTAGGTACTGTGCTCCTCTGAAAGATAGGTAAACCACTCACAGTCGATTTTCAAAAGTTCTGGCACATGCACTTCTCAGGGACTTAAAACCAAGAAGAGCAGTTGAACAAAATGCAGCAGAGGAGCCAGGGGGTATAACCTTGTGAATGAGATAGTAAATGAGCAGGAGATCTTATAGAAAAAGGTTCTATGTCCTCATTTTATCTCTGGTATAGCCAGTTTCCACAGTTAAATTAGCATGAAGAAAATGGAAGACACAGCTGAAATTTGGAAAGCTCCATTGGAAACTGATTAGATCTCAGAAAGCAGTTTGCTTAAACTCTTTTACTCCTTAAAGTTCACAGATAAGACATCCAGCTTCTACAGATAACAAGTGCTGAATCCAGTGATGAATGATCCTAATTTGCATTTCGTTGATTCTCAACTCCCTGCTATGAAATATTTACAAAAACACTGATTTTCTAAGCTAAAGACAAAAGAATTTAGTATAGCTACAGATAGTAGAGAGCATATAGATAGCATTGAAAGATACTTTCATATTCTAATGTTATAAAGCATTACACTGTATGAAAACAGTCATAAGAAACACCTCACAATTGAGGGTCAGCAACTACAGCAAATGCTTTTTCACTAACCCATGGAAGCAAAGTGCATGTGAGACATTAGAGGCAAGTAAGAGACTTCTGACATAGCAGAGATTGTCTCTATAATGTAATCATTAGCAGTGACCCTCTCATTGCTTTTTTTCTGACTTCACTTCCCATCTTCCAGAAAGTTAAGACTGAAAATAGAAAATGTATAACATGACAATATGGCAAACCCTGTCAGTATATAGGCTGTCAAAGAAAAAAGTATTTTCAGGGCACTTAACAGAGGGTGCAAAGACAGCAGAAGCAGAATCAACATTCCTACACACTGCAAAGCAATTATCTTCATACACAGAACAAGATGTGTAACTATATAAGTCCAGCACAATCATTTGTTTTCTTGAAGAGTATTTAATTGGGTGATGGAAACGGAAATGAAACTCAGAAACTCAGAAAACTCAAAAATTCAACCTCTCAATATTAGAATGAAAACACATAAGTATCATCAATGGAAGTATATTTTTATTCCAGCCTAACAGTTTGCACATGATCCATAGCTGGCAGTCCTACTGTTCCCTGAGAATCATTCTTCCACTCTTCACTCCTGAAAAAATTTGAAAACAAGAATAAAACAACACTGTCACTGCTAATGATGACCCTCTGACACAACAGTTTAATTTTAACATACCTCATTCGTACACACACTTTCACATCCTATTTTGTAGTGGAAAACAACATATAAAAATTGGGAACTTCTTTTATACACTGGTTACTTATTCTAGTCCCCTTGCTTCTATGATGAGAAAACAATTTGAAATTACCTCATTTATTATGTTTGGTCATACCAAAGCAAAACTCAGCGGCCTGTGCATAAACAGAATCGTTCATATTCAGTTCCATGAATGCTCTCCTAAATAGCAAATTCACTTTTTCTGGATCATCTGTGGCAACTTTACGGAGGGTTATAGATAAAAAAGTAATACTAAATACTTATGGATATCCTGATTGCAATGGAGAAAAGAGTTAGGGGGTCTGCCTACCCTGCCTACCTACCCTCTGGATACAAGAAAATAAGGTGGCATTATCCTGGCAAATATGTATAAATCATCAGGAAATATCTTGGAGGAAAAACTGCTGCCCACGGATGAATAACTTAGCATCTGTTCACATAGGATTCACCATGGAGTAGGGCAATTTGCACAGAATATTTTCATATAGGCTATTGTCAGTGAAGGATTTAGTTATGTTGGTCCAGAAAGGCAGAAGTGCACTCAGAGCAAATTGGTAGATGTGCAGGAGTGTTTTGCCATGAAAGAAATAATATTTCTTTCTCCAAGAGTTGCTTGTGGGGGAATATTACAACTAAAACCAATGCAATTCCTTCACACTAGCTAAATGCAGTCCTATAATAACAAACATTTAGTTGAACCATGAGGTAAGTGTGTAAAGAAGCAGAATGGGGCACTGAGGAGCTTTAGCAAAATGCAGAGAATATAGACTAATATACGTACAAAATTACGGCGTCTTATATTGCTAAGGACTCTTTCATGGTTCAAAGATCTGTTCTTTTCCTCTGTTGAGCACGGGTATTCCTTAAAAGACTTGGCTTAGCTGGCTGTTCATCCATGGCCTATTAATATAAAATGTGGTAAGTCCCTTTACTTCTCTGTCAGTCAGAACTCCTCTTGTAAAATAGAATAGTTTTGATTTATTTCCAGAATTTTAAATGAGTAACTCTTATCAGGAATGCTCAGATGTTTTGGTACCATAAAAGAGCCTATATCAGTTGGGTATTTCATGTGAATTTGTATTAAATTCTGCAATTAAATAGCAAAAGTTGTCTAGAGTACTTTTTTGTAGGAAATTAATGATATAAAAGTTCTTCAACTCATAACAGTAATCTTCAATACATAAGAGAGAATGTGTTACAGCTTAGTACAAGCTAACACTGCAGAAAGAAACTTAAGTTTGCCCTCAATTTGCCTACATTGCTGAGAAGTGTTGAATAGGTTCAAGTGGCCATGAAGCTGCTTTAGTTACATACAATTCTCTGATCCCATTATATTCATTATAATGAATGATTTCCCAAACCCTCTCTTTTGATAATTTTATGATTTTAATTTTGTATAACAGGAAAGCAGATGATTCATAATGAACATCTCAAGCATTGCAGGGGAGTTGGGAATCAGGTGATCTTCAAGTCATTCCAACCTCCTAGCATTCCATGATCTGTGACTCACTGCTTTATGTAGTACATTGTTTCCTGCTTTGACACATCAATAAAATTGGAGTGAGGGATGAACCAGACCCATTTATGAGTCTATTTAACAGTTAATGTTTATCTTTTTAATGGCCTTCTCATGTATCATTAACAATGTCAAGCATGTTTTACCTGCCACACAAACCAATTTATTGGAGATCCAGGTCACACTATCTCAAGAAGACATGATTTAAGGATGATACAGGACTGTAAAAGCCAAAGACCTTCTGCATTGAAATAGAACATGCATACAGTTCTGAACCTTATGACTTCATTGCTTTAAAAGCTGGAGAAAGATGGGGAAATATATATCAGCTACAAGAAATATTTATCTAGTATCCTCCATCAATTAAAAAAAACTCTAACAAAAAACCCAACAAAAAACCCAACCAAAAAAGTCACTACAAACCAAATAAAAAAATAATAAACCCAAAAGTGTGCGTCTAGATTCCAGTCACCTTCTTAGTTTTTTCTGTTTTCTACAAATGAATTCCCCTAAAAAAGTGTTAATATTAAGTTGTGCAGAAGATACTCTTTGGATTATTCCTTCTGTTATGAGTATTTTAAAAGAGCAAAGATCATCAGCAATGATGAACTCCAGTTTAAAGTTGAATAATGATACTGTGAGGATGCAGCAATCTGTAGCAGCCTTGGCCATAGTGAGCATGAAGAATTAATATGAAGATCCCAAGGGCAAAGAAGAAATAAAACAGCAGATCCCAGACCTCAGGCATCAAGGAAACAGCTTGAGGCTTGTTCAGGGAGCAGGCAGGTGGAATCAAACAGGAACAGCTCTGAAGAGTAAAGAAGACAAGGGAAGCTGGAAGGTCTTAAGTGCAGCATTGTCCAAAAGTTCCAAAACAGCCAGTCCAGCCTCAGGAAAACATATCCAATCTGTTTTTACGTCCAGTCTAAACCTACTGCTTCAAATTTATGAATGCAGTCTCACCTTGTGCTGAAAATGCACCAAAGTAGAGAGCTTACATTGTTTCTTTCAATATGTTCCTCTGTAGCCATCTCTTCTCCATAACATTGTTTCAGCCCCCCACTAAATTGCTGGTTACTCCAATTTATTAATATTTTTCTTCTTTTGGGGTGCCTGAAACCAGATTGAGTATTCCAGAAACTCTCTAAAAAGTGCTAAAAAAGTGCATTAAAATTTCCTTCAACATACTACGTGTGTTACTGTCAATACAGCTCAGATGTTAAGCTATTGTGTTTTGGGGCGTTTGTTTATATTTCAAGTGAATTATTAGCTCACACAGAATCAGTGAAATAATGCATTCCATCTTTCAGGGAATGTTTACTATGATTGCTAGAAACAGCAGCCCCAGAGGACTGTAATACTATCAAAGGACTATTAGAATTCAAAATTACCTGAAGCTTGAAACAGAGTATGCAAAATTAAATTGAATTGATTTCTTTTTAGGATGAAAATGAGATTTCTGTCACATACTAGAAGTAATATCAATCACAGGAACAAAAAACATGGATCTTTCAGGGATGTTAAAACCAATGAATCTGCAAGGGATAGTGCCTCCTAAATAAAATTAGTTCATATATTAAGTCATAAACAGGAGGCACCTACATCCTCCTGAGTTAAAGAAAAAAAAGACACTTTGAGCACTGAACTAACAGCATTAAGATAACAAGGTGGGAGTACTGCAAATGAAACTAAACGAGAAGTTAATACACTTAAGCATAACAGTCAAGTTTGTTAATATAGGGCAGGGGAAAAAAAAGAACACAGGTTTCCAGAGGCTCACCAGCTTCAGCTAACACTTAAAAATAGAAGTAAATGTCATATGGGATATGTAATAGGAATATGGATACCAGATGTTGAAGACTCCAGTGTTCTCACTGAGACTAGAACATTGAAGAATAATTAGCTGCAAATATTTTGGAACTTCTGCTGTTGGTGAGAAGATCCAACAAACATTGTTAAAAACAAGAACTAATGAAGTGGAAAAAGAAAAAGAACCTGAAACTTGAAAAAAGAAAACGAAAAACTAAAACAACCAGATGAGCTCTTGACCCCAAAAATCCCTTTCATTCCTTTCCTTCTTATGAAAGGAATAAAAAATTTATTAGTTAATTTCTTGAAAAAGAAAAAGCTACATTGTCACTGGTTCTACATCTCATCTAACGCCTCCTTGATCCAGGCTTAATTTTCTGGTTTTACCTTTGGGCTACCTCATCAGTGTGGACTTGTTAGGTGCTTGCTTGTAAAAGATTTAATATGCTTTAGCCTATTCTTCATAAAACTTCTGTCATATCTTTCTTCCACACACTACTTTGTTAAGTCTCTAAAGAAGCTTGATCACCACATGTCTCACAAAATAACTATGGAAAAGCAAAGGCAGTTTCAAGATCAATTTCTATTTTTTTTTTTTCTGAGAATTTAGAAGATGTTAAGATTCTCTGGATTTTCACTTTTAACAGCAGACCTGTACCTACCCAGGAATTTCAGGATTTACTCACACAGGAATTTAGGAACAGGTGAATAGAGTGTAAATTAGTTCACTGTTGGTCCTAAGAACTGCTGCACATTCTTGTGGTGTGCAAAGACCACGCCTGCCTCATGCCTGTAAAAATACACATCCCAGCATGGTGTTCACAGATGACTGTTTTCCCCTGTCCATGAAACAATGCAATCTGGTTTTGTTATTCAGGCTCCAATGTCTCCTGTAATTAAGCCAGCTCATTCCAAACTAGATTGAGTATCCCTGCATTACATTGCAGCCTGAGTTTTAAATATGGTCCTAGCAAGCTCAGTTATCTGTGAAAAGTTTGTGCACATTTTTTGCCAGTAAGTAATAGTTAAGAGTACACAGGGAACTGGTGCATGGTAGCCAGAAGACTGTATATTTGCACTACACATGTAGGGTCCCAAATCTACCCTGACTTCTCACTATGAACAAATCCTTAATAAGGATAATAGTATTGACCGTGGGGTTTCTGCTGGTCGTTGTGCATATTTACATCCTCCTTGCAGTTTTATTGCCTAAAGCAGTTTCATTAGCCTCAGAATAAAACTAAATTTACTGCATTTTACTCCATCCATTCAATGGATTTTTTTTTCTCCTATAATATTGAACCAAGTTTTTAAAGCCTATCCGTTGAATTTTCTTTATAAATCTAACTGCAAAAGGGAACAATATCACCATTCAGCTCATTAAACAATTATACTTGAGGACCTAAGTTAACTCTTATGGTACCATATTTAACAGAAATAGACTGAAAATTAGTAAATGACTGATTTTTAACAATTCATTATGCATTTCGTCTTATTTTTATGTGATTGTGATTTGTGTTTTTGATGTGATTTTGCTACTCATATAATTCTGAAGATTATTTATTTGGGGTCTTTACCAGAGATCAAACAAAGCAACTGTTGTATTGGACTGAAAGTAATTTATTAAAAAAGCTCTACTGAATTAGGAGAAGAATAATCTCTTGGTAAAAACAGAATTTTAATCTATCTTCTAGCGAAACACCTCATAATAGCTTATATTATATTGATAGAAATAGAAGAATGAATCCTCATCATACAAATATGTATTTTTATATAGCAAAGACGTCAGGTTACATCCTGATGAAAGCATCAATTACACCAGTTTGTGCAATAGAACAGTTCTTAGTTCTCTTACATTAAAATTAAATGGAAAAGTTGTCCAGCATATGCAAACTCCATCCTTCATTACCCAAAATAATTTCAGAGCCATTGGACTTACAAATGTTAACTAAATGAATTAATATATTACAACAAAGCAAAACATTTTTGCACTTGTAAGAGCTAAAGTCACAAGACACAAAAAGATATCTTCCCTTGTCAAACATTATGCATTAAACAAATTATATTAAATGTTCCCAGAATCAAAATTATTTATACTGCATTAAGACACAAGGTTCCATAACCATAATTTATTGAATTCAACATTGTTCTCCAAATGATATAAGAAAGAATTATCCTCCTTGTAAAAGTGGGGAATTGTCATTCTGTAGCTACAGAAGATCAAACTCAGTGAAAATAACTTCATCCTGTTCGTGTCTACTTCTATAATCTATGAATAAATTTTCAAGCTAATCTAAGTGTCGGATACTTCCATGTTTGCTTTCAGTATAGCCACATATATATAGCCATACTATTTTAGAAATATATATATAGCACAATATAGCCATATTATTTTAGAAATTCTTCATCTGCTGTTGGAGTTCTAGTCAGATTACAGAATATTCTGAGTTGAAAGGGACCAACAAGGATCAGTAAGTCCAGCTCTTTAGTGAATGGCCCGTACAGGATTGAACCCACAGCCTTGGGGGTTCTGATCAACTGAGCTAATCTCAGGATCTAATGTAAAATCTAGACCTTTGTATTCTGCTCTGAATTTGTAGGATTTTAAGCGTGGGAATCTTCTTGGGTTTTTTGCATTATAGGAGGGTTTTGTTGTTGTTGGGATTTTTTTTGTTTTGTTGTTTTATAAGAGTTCTAAATAAAACTTTCTGAGAATAGTGTTTCATATTTTATCACTAAATCTCAATGCAGAGTCATAAATTTAAGCAAAGTACATTTTCAATTTGTTTTCTAAGAATTAACTTATACACCCTGTAATAGTTGCTGAGCTGCTGTATGTGAGTTTACCTTGCCTGTATGTCAGGTGTCCACCAATCCCCTCTACTACTCCCCTTCTCAGGCAGACAGAAATGAAGACAAAAAATCTTGATTGTCTAGACTCAAGAAGTGAAGAAAAATAAAGATAAGACAAAGATCTAAAGGGGCAATCAAACAGACCAGACTGAAGACCTGCTGATTCTTTGTCTTTATCAGTTAATTCTTCTCACAGTTGATGTATAATGGTGTAGTAGCTCTGAAGTGTAAAAGCTGATTATTATTTTACTGCAGATTTTCAGTAATCTGTACCATTATACAGTGATTGTGTATCTCTAACAACTGGTTCTTTAGTTCTAGCTAGGAGACAAGTGTATTACTAAGAACAGACCTGGAAGGGCTGAGGAAAATGAGCTTCACAGTTGTCATCAGTTCAAATTCCTTGTGGGATGCCTGAGTAGGATACCCTAAGTTTATTCACATATTGTGAAATACTGCCCTCTTGTTCTCTAAAGCAAAGGTCTTGGCTGGATATTTAATATAATAATTCTGATTTAATTTGTAACTCAATTTTGGTTAATCCCTAGCACAGTATGATAAAATCAAAGAAGTATGGTTTAATTGGTAGTGCTTTTATTTGTGATCAAGTGAGGTTTTTGACCATCTTGGGCGAGAAACACAACAGGAACTGCTCTGTGAGTTATCTCTGTCCTTTCCCTTAGGTAGGAAGGGGTCTCAGGGCAAGAGATATTATGGTGAGGAAAAATAAACTCGCATGAGGAATAGCTAATTTGGTTTCCAGAGTAGAAGAGTTGATAGAAATTTAACAGTAGTTAACATAATGACATCCCACACTGAATATCTTCAGCATTCATTAAGAGAGCATGAATATTTGAAAGCAATGTAACATTATTGTAGTTACAATATATCATCCTGAATCTGCATGTGTTCTGAAAGTAAGATTTGTTATCTTCTGCTAAGTAAGGATATTTTGAAAATCTATGTCTTGCTTCCATAAGTTCAAAATTTTGCAAAGCTTAAAGTGTTCTGTTCCTATATCTTTTAGTTATTAAATATATATATAATCAAGGTATCAGACCTCCCTTTTTTCTGTATGTGAATATCTTAATCATGAGGGGCTTCTCTTTCCACTCAGTTAAATTTGGATTACTTTCTGCAGAATTTGGTCAAGAATTTTTGCCCATGCATTTCTGTTTTAGAACCAGGTATCTACCATGCTTTATTAAAAGACAGGCATGTGTTTTGATCTGCATTAGATTAGGATGGGGCTCTGAAATCACTGGTGTAGTGTAAGGCTTTGTTGTATTATGAAAGAGGAGATATAGAAGTTTAAGAGCAGCTCATTTCTATTCATGCTGCTTCCATGGTTTAAAAATGGGAAGAAGGGGCTGTCTTTGGAAGATAAAGATGATTTCTAATTCTAGGAGGAAGCAATGAGGTAGAGACCTACAGCAGTGAATGAACATTTTTTTCTGTCCTCAGGGCTGGATGCTCCTCTCTTCGGCATTTCTTTTTTCAATGCAGTGAGTTTCCTTAGATACTTGACACTTTTGCCTTATTGGCAAAGATCTATGAGGAAAACTCTTGGCTGTAAGGTTCAATTTGGGATCAAGGGACAGCAGAGTTCAGTGTTATAAGCATTAACTCTATTTTACCATGTCCATGTTAATAAATTAAATACTGACATGATAGACACTTTTTTTTTGGTCACTTTTATGTGCATTTTTATATTCAAAATGTTTCGACAGTCCCTGTCATGATTTCATCCTAAACAAGCTAGTAGTCTCTCAAACCTTTTCTGGTTGTGACTCAAGAGTTGTCACAGGTAAGGACCATTCCCAACAGAGAGCTTGGCAGCATGGCTGACAGCCATTCCACACCAGATGACAGCAGCACTAGATAACAACCCTGAGAATGGTCAGTTTAACATTATAGACACAGAGACAGTGATTTGATCCTTGGCCATTTAAACAGTTTAATGCAAATGGGAAAAGAAGGAGAGCAATGTTATGAGAATGGCTAAAATCAAAATACTGCAACTGGTGTGGATGAAACTAGCTAGAGATGCTTTTTCCTTGTGTGAAAGGAAACGAGTTTTGCCATAATATAACTCTTTTCTCTTTCAAAAAGAAATAGAGAGCTTTCTCCTGATATTTTCCAAGTTAACGAATCAATCTGTTAATACAAATGACCCTTGTTGAAACAAGTCATATATATATATATAATATATATAATCACCGTTAAATATTAGGATGACCCATCTCACCCATACACTGGGCCATTTAAATATTTTTTTTACTTTTTCTGGATTTACTGTCTAAAAAGTAAAACTAATTTAAAAACTCAATTTAATAATAATTTAATGAGCATCTTAAAATCGGGAATACTAGGGTAGTTTAACACTCTTTACTATATCATATTTTCATCAAATCTCACAGTATTCTGATTGCTATAGGAAAATAATGTGATGAAAATGGGAACTGCTTAACTCAGCTCCCATGAATTTTAGTGCTAATGGAGGTAGTCATCTCTGTACTTTTACATTCGCAGCTGTTGATATCATAACTGGAACCAGTCCTCCTTCAAATTAAATTAGTAATAACGCAGTTTGTAATGAATGTAACATTTAGCAGGTACACTTGAGTTCTAAAGAATATTGTAAATCTGATCTCAGTAGTGTCTGTGATAATAAGGATGTAGTATGGATGAATTTCAACTTCTATTATAATCAAACTCTTTCAGCTATTGCTTCATTATCATGCAAAACCTTTTCAGGTGCTATGTCCCCAATCTGATCTCAATCCAAAAGTATTTAAAAGGGCAATGAAAAATGTTGCTGAGAGTTTTGAGTGCATGGAAGAAATGGATGGTGGTTTTCAACAGATATTTTTGACAAATACTACCAAATTGTTACCCCTTTTCATAAGCTGCCTGAAGAACAGTTAGATATATGGATATGTTTTTAACCCCACACGTTCCCAAGGAAACACACTGATGTAGTCTGCAATGGAGTGATAATTTTAACTGTATTTTAATTTTATACAATATTGTAGGCTAAAATATTTTCAGAAATTAGTTAAAGTCCATAAGATAAATACTCCCTTCTTTGTAATAAAACACTAAATATATTCAGCAGTGATTTGATTTTTACATATTTTACTACAATACTTATGTTAGTAATGATAAGCTCAGAAACTAGAAAATTAAGATGAAAAGTAAAAAATTTGAAAAAAAAAAATCAGCACAAAATTTTATGCCAAAATTGAAAATGAGAACGACAAATTGTTTTCTAAAAGTAAATCAATAGCTAGACAAAACTGGCCTCTTCTCATGATCAAACAGCTCATAACCATGGTTTCAAACAATTAGAGACCAGGAAATAATTTGATAAGAAGATGCTAGCCCTTCACACAGTACTAACAATATAGTCACAAAAATCCTGCAGAGGAAGTATCATCATAAAGGCTTCTTAAAATTTAATTGTAAGATGTCCTGTTTTGGAAGTGTTCTTAATTTGCAGCTATACTTAAATTAAATATTTTTGTATGTTTCTCAAGAATTCACCTTATTTGCTTATTCACCCTATTTGCTTTTAGCAAGGTGCATTAAAAGCCTTGTAAAATGTACTTTTACAAAATTTCAGAAATTATTGATGGAATGAACTATAGAGACATGATAAATTACATATATTTTATCCTCCTGGCTTGCTAAAATAATTCATTATATCTATAGCATATTGAAACACTGACTTTTTTCAGTATCAAATCTCTCAAAAATTTTAAATTTCCGTGGGAAAATCCCTACCTGAGAAAAAATTTCACTTTTAAACATGAAACTAATTTGTCTCTTCAAAAAATATTTCTTGACCCCTGAGTGAGACAGGATTTTCTAGAGAGCCACATGGTATTCCACCAAGAAAATAGGTACAAACATATCATCCTCTATTCCCACTGCATAAAAGTCATTTGCACTTGAATATTAAGAATATATTCTATTTAATACATCTTTTCCCAATACAGTTATGCAAAATCCTATTCATTAAAATGGACAGGTGTTTTAATTTTCAAATGTTCCTACTTTATACACTAATTTCCACTTTGCTACATTTTCTCATACATAATGTATTAAACTGCTTCTTGTTGAGGGCGGGTTCTTTCACATGCAGTGCAGAACCGGAGAGAGGCAGAATCCCATCCCTTGTCTGCTTGAATTTCAAGTACCTGTGAAGCAATTACAAGAACAAAATGCTTCAGGAAAGGAAAGAAATGTTTTAGAGGACAGTCACAACCACTGAAACTTTTTCTGAATGACCATGTCAATTCTTGGAAAGGTCAGCCTTTCTGGAAGTTGTGCTTTCATCATAATTTCTCACTCATTTAATGTCTCATCTTTTGGACATGTTCAAGACGGATGTATGTAAAAATCAGAATGCTGCTGAGGAACATGGAAAGAAATTAAGCATTACTGAGAACAGACATAGGAAGCTAGGAGAGGGATGCAGAACAAAGAAAAAATTCAACAGGAATAATAATGATAAATAAAACCAACCTCACTGTGACTGTCACAGGCCAGTGGCACAGCCCAGCAGCTGGTATGAACTGCCCTGGCATCCATTCTGGCAGTCTAAAAAGACAGTCTCAGAATCGTGCTTGCTGACCTGTCACTAACAGTGCCATAAAGCTACCCAAGGAAATCGTATAAGGATTCAATAAGCACAATACTAAATGCTGAAATACTGTGCCAGAAAAGACACTAGAGAATGACATGCATTGAGTAAAATTAAATTTCTACCTGCATGGAAATTCCTCATAATATTACATTGTATATAATCTGAGAAAACTATATTGAGCTACTTACAAGTCTTTTCAATTTCACTTCAGATTTCATGATAATTTTAAGGCTGCAAGACACTAAGTTTTCATCGAAAATAATATATTCAAAGAAGTTTGCCTTAGGCAGATTGTGTATACAATACAATATTGTCATCCGATAACAAAGAAATTACACTTTTCACTTTATTTCTTTCTTTCTCTTCAAAATGTTTATGGTTTACTTCTGCATTACAAAACTGAAGTGACACCCAATATTAAAGCCCCTGACATACTTATGATACTCAGTTCTACAAGAAAGAAAATATAAAGAGGAAGACAGTGATTGGTGAGATTCTATAAAGAGATTAATTTCCCAATTCTGCCTCAACCCAAAATTTTCAGGTAAATTGTGGTTTTCGGTGCCTCCTTTTTTAAAGTTACAATACATATAAGTATTAAACCCTGTATTCAGTCTTTTAGGTCAGGGTGTAATGTTTTGCATAATGTGCCCACAACCATAACTTTTGGGTGTAAAGGATACAAAAGTTAAAAATACAAACTTAGCAGTAACTGTTTTGAATGGGGCAGCAATAACCAGCATAAGGAAGGAAAATAAAGATAAAGGGAGCTTTACTTTTCCCATTCTTTTTCCTTAGAAGTAAGCTAAAAAAAAAAAAAAAAAAAAAAAAAGAGGAAACCATGCTAAAACCTGCAGGAAAAAAAATGTACTCTTATGCTTTATTTTCTTTTCATTTGTTACTATTTACCAGCTAGCAACATATGAATTGGTTTTAAGTTAAACTTTAGTTTTAAAGGTTATTATGTGGTTCATTTTTGAAATCTAAACTTGTTAAATAATCTTAAGGGACTCAAGTAGGCATAACCTTCCTGCAAAATAGCTATCATGTCAAAATAGCAAAAGTGTTTGAGTGGGAGAAATAATCTGTAAAAAGAGAGGAACCAGTCTTAGGAACAGGTAGCCTTTTCTTCCAGTGGATGAAGTCACTGTCGGCCTTCCAAGAGGCATGTAGTGTATTATATCAAATAACTTCTAGATATCCTGAAAACAATGAGTCACTAGCAATGTCAAAAAAGTATTGATGAATGAATTATGCAGGGTATGAAGAATGAGAACCAGGCATGAAAAATTGCAGGAAGACACAAAAAGATCTATTATTCAGAAGCAAAGGGGCAGATGAAATTCCAGAGTTGCACAGTGTGCACATAATAAAAAAATATTAAAATCTTAACTTCACAGAATCATAGAATGGCTTAGGTTGGAAAGCACCTTAAATAACATCAGGTTCCATGGGCAGGGACACCTCCACTAGATTAGCTTGTTCAAAGCCCCACTCAACATGACCGTGAACACTTCCAGGGATAGGACATCCACTACTTCTCCCGACCTGCTCCACTGCTTCACCACCCTTGCAGTAAACAATTTCTTCCATATATCTAATTTAAACCTACCCTCTTTCAAGTTTAAAGATTCCCCGTTGCCATGTCACTACATATCCTTCTAAAAGGTCCTTTTCCAGCTTCCTTGTAAGGTCCTTTAGGTACTGGAAGGCTGAAAAGAGGTCTCCCCAGGGCCTTGACTTCTCCAAGCTGAACAACTTCAGCTCTTTCAAGCTGTCGTCATAGAAGTGTTCCAGCCCTCTGATCATCTTTTCAGCCCCCTACTGCACTCTGTACAACAGGTCTAAGTCTTTACTTTTGAAGTCCCAGAGCTGAACACAGACTCCATATGTGGTCTCTTGAGAATGGAGTAGAAGGGTAGAATCACCACCCTGATATTTGGTCACAGTTCTTCAGATGCAGGTTTGGCTTTCTAGACTGCAAGTGCACATTGCTGGGTCACATCAATCTTCTTGTCAGCACCATGCATCCTCTTCCTCAGGCCTGCTGCCAGCCCATTGTCTTCACAGTCTGTATTTGTGCTGGGACTGTCCAAACCCAGCTGCAGGACCTCACACTTCATGAGGTCCCCATGGGACCCCCTCTCACGTGTAATTAGCAAACTACTACCAGTTAGGATACTTAGGGAGTTTAATAGCTTAGGTTCAATGAAAATACCAGTTTCATTGCTATCACCACTCCATAGCTATTCAAAAACAAATTAAATGTCAATTTTTTGTGGTAAGTCGACTTTGAGTCGTTGCTAGATGCCTATCCAGCCACTCTCTCACTCCCCCTCCTTTACAGGATGGAGGAAGATGGATGAAATCAGCCAGAAAAATTTGTAAGTTGAAACAAAGAGAGGGAGATCTCTTAATAATTATTGTCACATGCAAAATAGATTCAACAACTTTTCAGGGAAAAAGGTGTGGATATATTATTTTCTGTTGTTCCCCATTTATTCACTTTTCACCTCGGTATCAGGGAAGAAATGGGACTAAAGTTGCTTTCCTTGGGTACTGTAGAGGTGCTGAAAATTTGCTGCTCCTGTAATTCCTCTGAGAAGTGATTGAGAACTAAGCAGCAATGAAAGAATAAGTACAGTTTCAAACACAGCAAAGAATTGCATACAGTCAAATTGCATCTTTAGAGGTGAAAACATCAAGATCTACCGTCTGCAGAAACAGAGACCTCAGCTTAAATAGGTTATTTGATGAGCAACTTCTGGTTGTGCGACTGTGACTATAACAGATAAAAGAGAATGCAAACCCAGCAACAAGGCCTGTGGGAAAAAATAATAAGATATCTCCTCACACTAATATATATACTTCATGCTGTTCTTCTGTTGAGCTTTGATTTACTCCAGATGATAAATCAGCAGCAGTCTGACCTTCTTCCTGAGCACAGCTACATTCTAATTTCATAACTATTTTTAATCTTAGTATCATAAGGTAGATGGTAAGTATCAGTTTCATTTTGATGACCCAGCCACTTGTTTTGTATGACAGACATCATGTTATTTAAACCTACCAGCTTCTGCTTTTTTTCTTAATGTGAGTATAGATCAGTATCTTACATCATGTTAATCAAGCTTGGGTTACTACTTGTAGCTTTTGTTGGAAAAATTATTTCAAACATGACTTACATTCCTCTTTTTACCTATGCACATTGGTGAACTCTACTGTCCAGTGTCTGATACCTAGCTAATAAAGATTAATGGATTCATTTACCAGATTGTTAGAATGTTATTAAAATGCAAATGGTTGGTTAATTGTTCAATATCACATACAATTAATTTGGGGACTTGCACACCTCCGTGTGGTTTTGGTACAGTTCATCTGAAAAGCTTTAGGAACAGAAGCAAAATCTGGTCATTTTATCCCAAATAGTTAGATGAATAATAGCACTTAAAAAGTAGCATTTGTGAGCTGGAAATGAATTGGACAATTGTGAGTTTTAGAACCACTAGATGCAGGAATAAATACAAGATGGACAGAATAATTATTAGATAGAATTCTTAAGGATATTTCTGCAAGTGGAAGAGGAAAAGAAATTAATAACTTCCAATTAATAACAGCTAGTTATCAAAATTTTGATTCCGGATTTGCGAAAGTCAATTCAACATGCTAATCTTTTGCCTGAACTTTTTTCAGAGTCGGGCAAAGGCTTTGGAAGACTAAGTCTGAGATAAGTCAGCAAAGTTGCTGCACTGTGAATTCTGGAGCCAAAGGTCAGAGGGCTTATTGTATCTAGCAGCTGTTGAGCTGTACCCTGAATGTATCCTATTTCCCCTCCCCACTTCTGTATTTTTACCTGAAATACTTCAGACTCCTCTCCCTTCCCCTCCTGAAGGCACAAGGAGAACCCTTCCACTAAATCTCTGATGGTAGAATACATAAGAGTTTGCAAATTTGCTGAACCCAATGTATAATAATACAGTCTTATGTACCTTTGCTAACAGAGAATGAAGTAGGAATATTAGACCTTCTCTATGTATATGTTCTCATTCTATGCAAAGGGGATCTACAGTGAACTAGGTTTTTGCAAGATTGCAGCTGATGAGGAGTTATGACGCTTTTTAATCTGAACTGCCTTTGAATTGAATTCCAAATCTGCAAGTTGTAGTTTTTCTAAAGACAAAAAAATTTCAAACCTCATCATCTCTACGGAAAAATAATAATTCATGTTTTGTCACTCTCGTTTTTAAAACCTATATTTAGCATTATATTTAATTACTTTTTTTTGCATGTTTAGCTACTTGTTTAGTATACTCTTTTAAATATGATAATGTAAATTCACAATCTATTTGCAGTCTTAGAAAGCAGACCTGTTTTTAGAAATCCCATTTTATTTTTTAGATACTTTGCAAAGACAATAATCCCTCTATCTTGGCTTTTAGTGGTTTGGTTTTCTTTACTATTATTATTATGTTTTAATTCAGAGGGGAGTATGTGGATTAAAAACGTTTTTCTCTTTGTGTGCATTTCACTTCTTGAAACTGCAGACAACCGAAAGAAGCAGCTTCTTTCACCTGTTTAATTACCCATGTCTTCTCTTTCTCTGCATAGCAGTCTTATCAACAAAAGCCAATTATGAAACCCAGGTTTGACTGTCAGGTGAATATGAAGAATTATGAAACAGTGCTGCTGGATGACTGTTTTATTTTGACATCCTGATTTTTTTTTCTAGTGGTTTAACTATGTTTCCCCCACTTCAAATGGTGATATTTATAAAGGTTAAATTCCCATGTGAATCTGAACCCGGGGTAAGAGAAGTTAAAAAATTATTCTACTGTTTCAAATGGAATAATTTCAACATTAAAATGACTTAGAGTTAAAATACAAATGTATTTAGTATCATCTGTGGATTAATTCAAACAGAAAGTGACAGTTTCAGTACAGCCTTCATTAAGAATTTAAGTGAAAATTTTTGAAAGCAAAGCTGTGTAAATCCAGATCTAAGAGACTTTCACCCCAAAACATAATGGCAGCAAAGAGTACATTGACAGTGCATTCCTTGCTGCTTTATAGCTGTTAAAATAATGGTGTGAAATGGAAATATGCCAACACAATGCACCACTTAAAGTGGAGTAAAATTACTCCTAAATGATGGCTACATCTATATACTCCTATTTCTTAATGAATACATCCTGTCTACTAATTTTAAGTAGGTTTAATATTTAATAGCATTATACTTCTCTAACCCACAAAAATTACATAAACCTCCTATAACACAGTTCAAAATTATCCTTAAACTTCAACCCACCCACTGCACAAGAAGGTACATACTCTAAGGTGGCTGATACTATCATCAAACCTATCTGGATGGTATTAAAGATCCATCCATGTTAAAGGAGTGATCTAGATCACTCTTACTTACCCACAAGCCCAGTCCTTCATATCCCTTCCATTTTAATCAATATATCAGCATCAGAAAGAGTCTGGTATATACTATTTTTTATTAAATCTAATATTATTTTCTTGTCACAGTAGATCTACTGCTATGCCAATTTTTCAACATTCGTTTTGACATTTCTTTGGCTTGTCTCCTCCTTCACATGACATCAAAAAGAGAGACAAAGAGTCTCAAAGTAGGTAAACACAGAACACTGGAAGGGAAGAATATTTTCTCTCAAGACCTCACCATTAAGCTTTGTCAACAGAGTATGCATGACACAGCAAGTTCAGTAAATCTGAGGATTGCCTTAGACATAAAAGCTAAGGAGTTCATGTAATCAAGGTTCATAATTTCTTATATTGATCTGAGCCACTGAAAGAAATAACCAAATGCATGTAGAATGACCTTCTAAAGTAATTAATTTTAGCTGTCCTACCTTCATCTTTCCCTTTAATAATACAAAACGTTTTAATGAACCCAATATAGAATAGTAAATATCTCTAGAGCACAAGTTGCAGAAATACTTCACGTAATGGCAATGCCATCAAACATATCCATCACATCCTTAGCCTGGCACTGCAGCACTGTGATGGCTGTCATGGCTCAGGCCTGGCTGACACTGTGGTAATATATAAAGCTTACATCCTCTTGCTAACCCTACAGCCTGGGGAAGACAATTTGGTACAAGAGAGGAGCTCCTGCAGCATACACAGCCCACCACTTCCTGGAGCAGTTGCAAAGCTATGGAGAGTCTTGGAGCAGCTACAGCCCTGTTGGTGTCCAACGCCTTGAGAACATCTGTGACCCAGCTGGGAGTTGGGTTTTCCTTATCCAATAGCCTGTTTCATCAGCCAGCAGAGGGAGGATCCAGGGTATCAAAGACAGAAACACTCAGGACAGAGCATGGGGAGAGGGCAGAATTCTCCACATACTCAGCATCCAGGTCCCAACTGCACACATACTGTGCTGACCTCTTTCTGCCTCATGCCATCTCCCTGAAAGAACGCAGAAGTCACTGACTCCTAAAACTGCTTATATAACACTCACTGAACAGTTTTGGCGTCTGAGTCCATTCTGTCTATTCACTGATCATAAATGGTGACAAACATTTGATCATTAAGGGCATAATCCAGCTAAATCAGGTTTCTTCCCTGGTGGATTATACCCCAACAACATAACAAACTGGTCTCTAATGCGTAGGAAAAAACACAGAGGGAAATATTTTGTCTTGGAAAAAAGTGGGAAGAAGGAAAGAAGCAAGCAAGTCAACAAGTAAGCAAGTAAGCTGGCTTTCCTTTAGTTTTGTATTCATTAATGAATATCAGTAAAACACAACATTGTATTTTTAATGTGGCCTTGTTAAATCGTTGCATCAGATGAATCAGGTAAAAACAGAAACTTGAGGAGAGAGAAAGAAAGAATGACCTTCTTCTACTGACATAGTGACCATAATAATTCTTTCATATTATTAAAAAAGGGGTTTGGCTATTGACTATCATCTTAGCTCTCAGCTAGATGTTAAAAACTGATCATCTGGAAGCAGAAGAGCTGGATTCATCTTTTTTAAAGTGCCACATAGGAACATAAATGAGAACAAATATTGAATTATGCAAAAAGAAAATATTACTCAACAATTTTGTCATCCTAATTTAATAATTTATTACCAAGCACAGAAAAAGAAATAAGTATACAGGCAACTCCCTCAGAGATGTAGATTCTAGTGAAAGGAATCTTTATTATATGTATATCATTAAAACAAAACTCTATTGAGTTTTGCATAGTGATAGCAAACTTGAATTAAATAAACAAGCTGCAGTAGTCAGAGTGGTGTCAGCTAGAACTACATTTACAATTTTGCTTCAGTCTTGTATACTTCAAATGTGCTTGGAAAATAAATTTTTATTCTCAAAGTTATCTGGAATTGTGTTTTTGGAGTATGTGTAGTCATGCTTTTGTCTAGATGAGAGAATTATTACTGTTGTTATATTTTTGGCACTCTATGTTAACTCAGCAAGTGAGATGTTGTGTAAAACACATATGACATTGATTGCCATCTTACCTTCTATGTCTTTCAGAAAATATAACAATTTAAACAGAAGTCATAATATTTTGGTCAAAATCATCTTCCTCATTTTTTTAGCTTATCGTCAGCTTTTTTCTCTATGTGAATCAATTGATTGCTAGTGTTTTGGGGTTTTTTTTGTTTCTTTCCAAGAAGCATCATATTTACAGAAATGTAATTACCTTGCATATTTTCTTTTTATACTATAAATATCAAATAAAGACAAAATAAAATTGTAGCAGACAGCTAATTAAAAAGGGAAAAGAGATTTAGAACAACACACAGACAGGTCAAGGAAAGACAGGCTAAACTTAGGCAAAAAATAGACACTTTTAGGATATATAATGTTTTAGCTAAATTACTACTTTATTTTTAAAAAGTAGTACTTCAAAGTCCAGATTTTATTTAAATGTGTTTGGGTTTTTTTTTTTCTTTTTTATTAGTTTTTCCAACTTAAATTAATTTTCTTTGTGTTATCCTGTGGTGAGAATGATAAAAACGAGACGATTTTACAGCTCTAACTGTCTTAATCCTTCCTTCCTAATGCTACAGCAGTCACATTTTAAAAATTTTTACAGCAAAGCCCCCCAGGGATAGATTTTATTCAGATAGTTTAATTTCTCATCTCTTCTGAGGGGCACAAGATACAGTATGGAAGGTACCAATAAAAAACAGGTGACCAGTTGTGAGTAGAAAAAAGGATGCACACAATAAAATTCACCTATGTGAATTCTTAAATTTTACACCTCCTTCTATATGTATGAGGTGAACACCTACTGCTTGACATAAACCTATTTTTAGTACTTGGATTTTGATCAAAATTGAGCCTCAGCTAATATGAAGTAAGATTTCACAAGAGACAAGAAGACAGAGTAGTCTGTCTGGGACTGGGAATAACAGTAAATGTGGAGTTAAGCCTTTACGTGTGTTTTGTGGCAAGCTGTGTTTTTGAAAGCAATGACACGTACACAGAAGGTTACTAAAACAGAAGTATGAACTATCAGTGATCATAATGGTACTTCAGAATTTGTTTTACCTTTTTCCTGCCGATGTTCAGCACAATGCTGGAACATTACACGGAACAGCGATATGGAGGCAAAAATGTTTATTTGAAAAATTTATTTTAGAATCGACTAATAAAGGACTGTATAAAATCAAGTTTACTTACAAAACTGTGTTTGCCTTGCTGTGTTTCAAATACAAATCCTACTTCTATTAGAAATTGGATCTTAAGAGTTTTTCACATGAATGATTAAGGAAAAATATATTTGTGATTAGTTTATCTTAGTGTATTTAAATTACAAACTCATTTTATCTAACAACTTACCAATTCTATTAATTTTAAAATTGTTTTAAAATATTTTCAATTTTGCTCAAAATCTGATTTGCCTTCATGTGCCTTTATGCCTTCATATATGAAGACTGCATTAGAATGAGAAAAAAGTTAGCATATCTTCTTTTAAAAATCCTAAATTCTAATACAAAAAAGATAGACTTTTTTCTTTGTTCACACCGGTCAGACATATTCAAATCGCATATTACCTAACTATCTAATAAAATCAATCTTATTTCCCATTTAACACCCTACAATGTTATCTCCTCTTGTTTCTTTCTATGAACAGAGCAGACAAATTTGAATCTACAGGACTATTTCTGATCATTCATCAATTATATGGTGCACTATACACAAAGTTGCTGATTATGACTTAATTGAATTTTAGCTTTGTTTTTCGACAGGCCAACCTCACTTCATCAATTTTCTTCCTGTAGAAGTATCTTTCAGTAAAAATTTTCAAAAGCACTTTTTTGAGCAATTATTGCATCTTCAGTAGCTAAAACGAAGTGACAAACATTTCAATCAGACAGAAACTTGATAGCCTTTTCAATGGGGAGCTACCCTCTTTTTTGGTTGTCTTAATCTCTGTTTGATTGGATACATATCAAGAACTTTAGGTTTGATTATGTGGGACATACAATTAGATTTTTACTTCTCTGTGAAAGCTGTGTTTTCATGCTGTTGAATTATTGTTCAACAGCCTATGTTCTTAGCCTATATTATAGATTAAGTAGTCAGGGTACCATAGTGAATAACAATAAATATATTTGTAATTATGTAGGCACTTCATGAAGCCAGTGGTCTGATGTTCAATTTGAATTAAATCAGTGTAAGGGTAATGGGTTACCTTTGAATTAATTCAGAAGAGTAATTCACTTAATACTCTTCCAACCCACAAGCTCATTCTGAAAAGGTCATTAACAAGTAAGGAGAAACTCCTTTATCACATAAGACTGCTGATTCTCTAGAATTCCTTAAAATCACTTAGTCTGTTAAACAGACATCCCATCATAAAAAGACAAAACAAAGCCTTCTTACAGTAAAAAAATCAGATACTTATTTTAGCCATACAGCAGCTAACTAAAACAAAGCCTTTAGGGTATCATAAAGAACTTTGTTGACTACATTTAACTTGTTACTTATTTATGAAAATTTATTCCATAATATCTTTATAAATCTGTAGCGACAGATCTCACTAGAAGACTTTGAGAAAGACAAGTAGTCTGTATTAATGAAGCCCCGTCCTTGTTTTCCTAATTCATTAGGAGAAAAATTGATTCACAGTAGGTCCTGTCAGGCATTGCTAGAATTTAACCTGGCTCAATATTTACCTCTGTGTAGTTCAGGATAACATTCTAACTTGAAATCCAACTATTTAATGAGAATCCACTGAGTTTAAGACCTCCCACTCTATCTAAATTACTTCTAGCTCTAGCACCAGCTGGGAATTGCCTCCAAGCATAAATGGATGTAATTCCCAGCTGCTAGTAGTGCTGGATATAAATCATTCAAAGTTTATGTTGATAAAAGTGGCCAAGTTATATACAATGCACAACTTCATGCCCTAATTATCATACAGTGCCAATTTGCAGAGCCAATGTTTCAAGTATCTTTGAGATCAGGAATGACTAGATGATTTTCATATAATTTATGCAAAAGTCACTTTTCAAATTATCAAAACAGAGACAGGACCTCACAAGATAATTTTTAGAAGAAGAAATACACCAGAAACATCAGAAACTCAATAGTAAATAGATTTAAAGGGAAATACATGCAGATCAAAATTAACTCATTTGAAGGCTGAAAAGAAATACAAACACTTTTAGGAGTAAATGGTATCAGGAGCCAGTTATTCGAATTAAATACGAGTCTGAAAAAAAACAAAAACAGCGGAACACTAAGTAAAGTTTCTTCTTACACTGTTCTTAGAATGTTTATGGCTAAAGAAAAATAGAACAAGAATTCTTATATATTTATATTTCATTAAGTAATTTTTTTTCATTAAAGAGATATTGAAGTTTGTAACATGAATATATTTTGTTTTAGTTTGGGGTTTTTTTCCTACATAAAATATTGTTTATCTCTTTTCCTTAGAAGGATTTTTCTCATGTGCTATTAATCTGAAAAGTTATTTCATTCAAAGAAGATTGGCCAATCAGGTAGAACACAAAACTATACATTTGCCAATTTTCTCTCCTGTCCTTTTCATATTTTTCAAGCTTTCCTTCTTATTGATCATCATTATGGTTTAAAGTACACAGATCTCTCTTTCTGTAATGCAGACGTGATATATTAATTTTTGTTTTGTGTCAGTATGACACAATGTACATTTTTTTACATAAGTAGGTAAATCTTCATCTGAATATTTGTTTGTCAGCTAGTGGAATGTTTGCAAAACTGTCTTCAGGGACCTGTGCATGCCAGTTAGATTTCATGGTTTGAAATGAGAAAGGTGAAGTTTAGTTAAAGGAAAAAAAAAAGAAGAAAAAAAAGTTATGGTCAGTTGTTGGCCGCCTTCCTCCTCTGAATGGGCTTTACATGCCCAGGTGCTGGTACCGGGCAGTACCAGGGCAGCACCGGGTCAGTAGCGGGTCAGCACCGGGTCAGTACCGGGTCAGTACCGGGTCAGTAGCGGGGCTGTAGCGGCGCTGCCCGGCCCGGCCCCAGGCGGTGCCAGCGGCTGCAGCGGCCCCAGCGCAGGGCACGGCTGAGCCCCTCAGCCCCGGGGAAAGCCTGGGCAAGGGAGGGCAAAACGCTGCCCGGCAGGCAGGGCTGAGCCAGGGGAACCGAGCGAGAAACAGCCCTGCGAGCCCCGAGGGGACAGCGGGAGCAGGGACGGGCCGGGAGAGACCCGGCAGGGATGGCCCTGCGGCCACACAGGGACACGGCGGGACACGGCTGGGCCTGCGGGCACTGGAAGGACTCCGGCTGGAGGAAAAACCATCAGGAGGAAGGATCAGAAGAGATGAGCTGTTACAGAGCGGCCACAGTTCCTCGTTCTCTTTCCCTTGTGTCATTCTTGGGAGAGAAGTTAGGGGAGTCAGGACTGAAGAGTGGAACTGAGCCTGCGAATGGGATGAAGAAATACGGTTTTATATGTCAGATGTGCAATATCTCTCTTTTTGTTTACCACTACATGTAAATATTTATTTTAATTGGTAATAAATTCATTTTCCCCATGTTGAGTCCATTTGTTGCAGTAAGGAATCTTCCTGTCTTTATCTTGGCCCAGGAGGTTTCTTGATCCACTTTAAAGTATTTCATCAACTCTTCCTGCTGAAGGCAGAGAAGGGAGTGAGCAACCAGGTAGGAGCTCAGATTTTAGCCACGCTTAACCCACCATACCCTCCTTCTTTGAATTAGCTCTAGTTCCTTTCTGATAGCACGGATTTGCCATTAATATTACTACTAAAAATGATTTATACTGTAACAATGAAGAGCTGGTGCAGTGTGAGTTCTGTTGGGAACATGTGAGTCAACTACCAACACAAAATGAAAGATGAGGGTCATAAATAGTTAATTATTTTTTTAGCTTTGCAGATGACATAGCTTTCTTTTCCACTAATGACTTATTAACAGCCATCTAGGTAAAATGCAAGGTGATTTGTACACTAGAGTATAAAATCTCCGTTATAAACTTTGATTTAGTTAGGAATGAGAGCACTTGAGTTTAAAATGGGCATTTTGCAACGGTTCAAGTAATATATTTTATTGTCTACTGTGCAAACAAAAAAGATGTTTAAAGCCATAGTGAATCATGTCCAAAACAACTAAGAGCATAGTTTTTGCACGATCACAGCTTTTGAAACAAAAGGCTGGAATGTCAGAAGAAATTAAAGATGACATTTGATTGAGAAAGGACAAGGAGAGAGGCTGGAGCTAAAAGTTTCTGCAAGGTCAAGTAAAGTGGAATCTGACATCTGAATAGAAAAAAAAAATGGTTCCAAATGGATGCACTACTATCCTCGAAGCACTGATAAGCCACTATCTGAGAACAGGCAAGTCTTTCTGGATTGATCAAGAGAGTAAAGCAGTTTCTATGATTTCTGTAATCCCAGACCTTTGCTGTTTAAAACACAGGACAAGTTAAGCATGCATGAGAAAGGAAAAAAAAAGTGGTGATTAATTCAGTTTGCCTCAGTATTATGAAACCATCTTGCAGCTCAACATTGTTTAAATAAATAGAACAGCATTTGGTGTTGTGGAAATGCAGTTCAATCTTATTGAACTTATTGAACTTACACTGACAACAGCCACGTACAATATGCTATCAATCTTATTTTCTCCTTTGTCTCGTTATAACAGGTAAAAAGAGTTATGAGTTCACACGATATGAAAGCATGTGATATTCAATCAGTTGATATCACAGAACTATCCTTTTCTTAAATGGAGAGAAACAGAAGTAAATAAAGAATAGCAGCCAGAAGCAATTATGTAAAACTCTGAGCAGTATTCCCCAAAGAGAAAGATATGTACATTTTCCTGTCTAGTTCCATTACGTGTATTCATTTCAAAACTAGACACTTTCCAATACAAACAGAGCAAATTCAATTTTGTTCAAACAACATTACCTTCTAACACTTCATGTGCCAAGTGAGAAACACAACACAGAGCCTCATACAAATTAAACATCTCTTTTAAGAACAATGTAAATGTTACTAATTTACTTTCAGTAATGGGAGTTTTTCTGATTCGCTGCATGACTGCATCTGGGTGTTGCAAAGAATAAGCTGTTTGTTTCAACCTTAAATCGTGTTTGTGTACAAAAAGATTTTGTCAAACTCATGAATGTCAAATAATACATTGTAAATACAGCCTTTGTTAAATGCTTTCACAAAGATTTATGCAGGCTTCAATAAAAAGGGAAAAGCTAGGAGTAGGTGAATCGATCATATGTGCCTTTGCTGAGATGGAGCAGTATGGCCATTTTATTCACTTTATGGGATCAGCTGGACAAATGCTCTCAACAAAAATCTGTAAGATACACATATACAAATGCACATACACTTTTCACCTAACTGCTACATGAGTGGTGGTTGCGTCCCTGCTTGACTGAGATGAGCTACATGATGTAATTACTGACCACTGTAGAGAAGTCATTGAATGAAGGAAGGAAGACATAAATAAAGCATTAGAATTTTGTTTATATTAATATATTTGGAAGTTTATGATTTGATAAAGAGGAAAAACCTTGGAGGACTTACCAACGAGAAGGTGAACTTGCAAGGAACAGGGGAGAAAGGTAATATGACAAGATGATAGTAGAGGCAAAGGTGTCAGGTAAAAGGTGTCACTTAGAGCTTGATATCAAGCTTGTCTGTTTTAAATTAGGGTTTTCCACTGCAACTCAAGGAAGGGAAAGACCAGGAGTATTAAGTAACCAAAATGGGTGAATATGAGTCATGGGTACAATATGGAATTAAAAATTTGAAATGATCCTGATTTTGAAGTGTGTCAAGTACACAGACATGTATAGAGGTATTAATGTGAAAAAATACAAGGTATTGCTATGACCCTAAAATAGACACTGAACAATTTTGATAAACTGGGTTCAAGAAGATGAATTTAAACAAGAAGGGAGGAAGAGAAAATAGCTCTCAGCATGATGAGAGTAGAGGGTTCTGTCCATGGAATGAAATGAAGAAAATTCAATTTATTCATCTTGGCACAATAAAATGAAGAGAGAATACACCTCTGCCTAAACACAGCAGAATATAACTACTGGAAAGGACAGAAACTATTCAAATTCAAGAACCTAGTGGCATGGAAAGAACAGTTGTAGAGCGGTCTGCCTGTATGAGTGGCAGAGGTAGCAGAGCAGTCTTGCTCTAACATGGATATGGTTTTCTTTAATATGAAAAGACAAAACCCCGTGATCTGATTCTAGTTTCAAATTCTTCCAAAATTCCTATAATTCACGTTAAGAACAAGCTAATTAGGATTGTGCTGAAGTCTGTATCAATTAGAAAGATGCAAAGAAACTGACAGGGTGTATAACCTGATGGTTTGCAAAGAAAAGGAGAATATTTCTTTTGTTATCTCTATCCTCTAATAGGCAAGAGAATACACAGGGACACCCTGTGAAAGCAAGATATTAATCCTTGAGGCAGTAAGGCTGCAGGGACAAATCAGTCAAAGAGACAGAAGGACCTAACAGCATCTGCAGAGAGTCTGGCCAAGACTGTGATTAACAGCCTGAGTTTGGAGTATAAGAATACTTACATGAGAATAAGGATACTTACAAGTTTATATTGTATTTATATATACAGTGTTATAACGTTCAGGCATTTATTCCCCAGATCATTTCTAAACTCTGAGTAACTTTGAATAGATTTTTTTGTTCATAAGATCCTTTTAAACTCTATTAATATTACCAATACTGAAGCATCCTATGTCTATTATTACCATGACTGACTTAAAATTTGTGGTACAGACTACTTCTTTTCCCTTGTTCTGAATTCACTAATTTATAAATTCCTTTAATAATACTTCCTAATTTTTCTATTAAAAGAGGAAAGAAAAGCAATTAAACCAGGTACATTTTTGTGCTTGTTTCTCAATATATCCATAGATGCTTCCAATATTCCTCTCATTTATTTCTTTTCCAGTCTGAAATGTTCTTTCCTTAATTCTCTCTTGCATAAAATTCTCTTGTCCTGATCATTAATCAATGTGCTTCCTCTGATACCAAGGAAACTATGTCACACGTAAATCCTACACAGAAGTTCAGAGACACAGTCCATAAGATATTTTGAACATGACTCTAAAGCAAAAGAGAAGAATCATAATATTTTGAAGCTCAATGACAATTAAAATTTTTGAGAAGTTTGTAATTTGCAGACTTCAATAAAATCATTTAAATGCAGAGCAAAGATCTGGGGACATAATGCAGAATCAACATTTCAGAAAATATTGAGCACTTTGTCAGGACCTTTTTCTTCCATGCTGTTGTGTGTTTTCCATACTGGAAAGGAAGGCTTTTCAGACCCTTAGCATAAGACAGAAGCATACTTTTCTGACGCTGAACATTTGGCCAAATTAAGTGCCAATACATCATAATGACACAACTAGGACACACCTCTACCAGTATTTCGTTACATCAAGACAATCATTTCTTAACCTTGATAGCACCTGTTGCACTAAATTAAACATCACAGGAAGCCCTGGACACCATCAAAACCAATAGCAAAATGCAACGTGACACTAATAACAACAAACACATAATCCATTGAATTACCCCATGATCCTTCTCTCAAGAAAGACCAGAATAATTAGAAAAGGCAGTACTTTAACAACTAGCCCAGAATATATATGTATGTAACAAAATATTTAATAGGTAGCTTCAGATTTTTTTGGTTTGTAACAGTATTTGGCAAGTATAAGCAATAAAACAATGAATTAGATCCTTGTCTTTATTATTCATCTGCTACAGGTTAAGCAGGAAATTCATAAATATATCTGGTGTAGCTGCATCCAAATCCCTATCTGAGATAATGTGCTATTTTAGCAGATCTTTTAGACAAATAGATACCGCATAAGTGTATTAATCTCCAGTAAAAACAGCTGATCTGAGTGACTGAAAGCTAGAAGTGGTGTTGTGTGATACTATAGAGTGATGATCTTAGTGGGAATTGAAATACTTCAGTGTGCTGTTTGTTATGAAGATGCATTATTATTTCAGCAAAGAATAAACTGCATCTCATGATAAAATATCAAAAGAAACCTCAAGGATGTGAATAGAGGAAAACTCATTATACTGATACACATACATTTAGGCAATTTTTTGGCACTTCTCAAGAGCCAAAAAAACATTAAAATTACAGACTTGGATTTCTCCATCTCACCAAAGAACATATCTCTGAACTGAAGTAATTTGTTCATCAACAATATTGATATTCTGTTTTTTTTACAAGAAAGGTCTGCCCTCCAGGCTCAAGCACAGGCAGTTGATTTAAACACTTCTATATGAGCATGGCAGGAGACAGAGACAGAGAGACTACAGCATGTTCCCATGCCTCAGATGAGTTTTCTCTTATTCTAGTCGGCTTGTGTCTGGATTAGAAGGCTATCTTCTCAAGACAGCACATCTCTTTGGTCACAGTATAACCCAAATGTGTTCCTGAGCTTCTAAAACAAACTGATTTAAATAGCAAGTTAGCAGAAGGGACTTCAGCAAGGCAGCACCCACCTCCTTCCCTGAGTACTTTGCCAAAAGGTATGTATTTTTTAAACAGAGTAAAAGTAAAAGGGATTTTATACTCACTAACAGCTGCTAAATTCAGTAGCCCAATAGGTGGGAGGCTGCCAGTTCCCTGTCCCCAGGTCCCCACAGACATGCATTCACAGACACCCTCACAGCCACAACCACCCACATCACATGTACATGTCTGTGCATGGAGATCAGCACTGACAGGAAACACAGTATTCACACAACCACAAACAGTACAAATGACCTCATCCTGTTCTGCTCTCAGGCTGCTCAAAATGAAGCCTCTTAGTGGAAAACATACACATGTAAAGGATATGCATCCCTCTAGTAGCTGTTCTATCCAATAACTGCAACCTCGGATGGCATCTGAGTGTTCAAACTCTAGAGCCGATACCCCAATCCAGCTCCTGGTACTCAGACCTCCTCTCTGACAAGGTTATTAGAACATTAAGCTTCCTTTGCATGTGTGTGGATAAGTCTTCTATAACAACCTAACAATACTTTGTTCTTGGCATATTTTTTTCTGTCTGCCCTGGGCATCCTGCTACTGGCCCATGGCTGATAAAGCATCACACATTGCAGAGCTATGTGGCTGCCTCTTAACTAAATAAACTGATGATGAGTGTCTTCCCAGCTCTAGGATCTTATGGGTTTCGACTGATATTAGGGTCAGTCCTGTAATGAATGAATCTAGACAGTCTAGCTGAAGGCAAAAAGAAAATTCACCAGCTATTAGTTCTTTACACTGTCTCTGTAAGGCTTAATAGCCCTCTCAATATTTCTTTTTTTTGGTTTTTCATGGACAAACTCCTTTGATTTAATACTAGTCAGCCAAGTAGTATAATATTACACAGTTTAAAACCAGGCACATAAAGCATCTTCGAGCTCATTATTGTCCTTTTTCCTCAATAAACATTGCCTTCTTGAAGTTAAATTGTGAAAGAAGAAAAGAGCATTCTGGTTTCTAAATATACAATACCTTGTGGTTTTGTTTTGGTTTTTTTCAATTACTGCCTCATTTTTCAGAATCTAGGAAATTCAAAAAGCACTGCACTTTATCCATACCAAGCCAAGTGAGTTCTTACTTTGCCAATGATGGGGTTTTAAGCTTTTAATTAAGCCAACTTTCCTGTAAGGAATCATCTTTATACCTGCTGCAAGGATAACCGGAGTTCATATAAAAATTGTACGAAATTTATTTTTCCATGTCTCTCCCCTTTACATTTACTAAGAGGCATCAACCACTGAAGTTTATTTATCTTTTTCTACTTCTACTCCTGTTTCTTGAAGACTTCCTCAGAGAAAATCTGTCAATAGAAAACTAAACATTTTTTTTTAAATAGCAACAGGATAGAATTGCAGTCTTCACAACAAGACTTAAAGTCCCAATTCAAGACTGAATTGACGTATAAGAAGGAAAACATGCCTTGAGGGAAGGAGTAGCAGCAGCACCACAGGAACTCTCTTCCTTTTGTTAAGATACTGCATAAGATAACAGTAGTCATATACTCCAAATATCAGATATAGTCTCACAGAAACTTCCCTATCCTGCAGACAGTATTACCACTGCTAATAGAATGCATGTTCGCAGAATCTACACCAACTTTTTTCCCATAATTTAAGGCACAAGCAACAAGCTTCATGAAAATCTTTGGGGAAAAGATAATAAATTATTTCTTACTTGAAACTTTATGTGAGTGATTCCAGAATCATAGGAGGATTTGGATTGGAGAGGATTGCTGGGTTTCATCTGATTCAAACCTTAGGTCAAATCAGGGTCAAATTTTAATTTACAATCTTGAAGAGTATTTGAAAACATATGATTTTCTTTCTGGAGGGATAATTTGATTTTCTATCTTATTACTTAAATAATGTCATTTATGTCTAGCAATGAAATCTATGTTCTGCTATTAAATATTTGAATGAGGAATACTGTATAATCTCTTAACATAATAAGGGAATTGTATTCAGCAGGTGAAGAGGAATTTTATTTTATGATTAGAATCTGGACTTTAGGAAAGCAAACTTTCAGATCTTTAAAGAGTTTCTCAATGGGATTCTCTGGGAAACTGTTCTCAGGCACAAGGGAGCAGAAGAGAGCTGGCAGATCTTTAAGGACTCCTTCCATAGAACACAACAGTTAGGGATGGCCTGGCACAAGAAATGAGGCGAGGAAGGCAAGACACTGGCATGGGTGGATGAGGCCTGCTGATCAGAACTAAAGGGCAAGTATAGACAGTGAAAGCAAGAATAGGTATTTGGGGAAGAGTGTATGGATGCAGTCTGTTTGTGTAGGGATGAAATGAGGAAGGCCAAGGTACAACTTGAGTTGAATTTGTCAAAGGTAAGAAAACAAAACAAGGGCTTCTAAAGTAATGTTGGCCAGAAAAGGAAGGTCAAAGCAAGCATATTCCCTATGGTTAGAAGGCTGTCAAATTGGTAGCTACAGATGAGAAGGCTCAACAACTTTTGAGGTGAGTACTCAACAAGTTTTTGCCTCATTCTTAAAGAGCAGCCTCTCTTCCCACACCTTTTGAGTGAGTGGATTTCAAGATGAGGATTGGGAGAGCAAAGTGCTTTACTCTGTAGGAGAAGCACAGAATTATTTAGGTTGGAAACGGCTTCTGAGATCATCTATTTCAATTCTTGAACTGATCACCACCTTCTCAACTTCACCATGTCACTAATTGCCATGTCCTGTCATTTCTCGAACACTTCCAGTGATGGTGACTCACCACCAACCTGGGCAGTCCATTCCAGTGTTTAACAACCTTTTCCATAAAGAAATTCTTCCTGTTGTCCAGCCTAAATCTCCTCTAATGCAGCTTGAAGCTATGTCCTCTTGACCTGTCACTAATGCCTGTGAGAAGAGACCAACCCCCACCTTGCTACAACCTTCTGTCAGGCAGCTGCAGAGATCACCCCGGAGCCTGCTTTTCTCCAAGCTAAGCAACTCCCTCAGACATTCCTCATGGGGCTTACTCTTTAGACCTTTCCTCAGCTTCAGTGCCCTTCTCTGGACATGTTCCAGCCCCTCAATGTCTTTATTGTAGTGAGGGGCTCAGAACTGAACACAGGATTTGAGGTGTGGCCTCACCAGTGCCAAATACAGGGGGAAAATTACTGCCCTGATCCTGCTGGCCACACCATTGCTGATACAGGCTAAGATACCCTTGGCCTTCTTGGCCATATGGGCACACTCTGGTTCATGTTCAGCTGGCTCTTGACCAACACCTCCAGGTCTTTTTTAACTGTCTGCCTTTCCTGCCACTCTTCCCCCAGCCTGTTACACTGCATGGGATTGTTGTGACCCAAGGTTAAGGACCTGGTGTTTTGGCTTGTGGTACGTCATACAACTGGCCTCAGCCCATCCATCCAGCTTGTCCATATCCCTTTGTAAAACTTCCTACTCCCTGGCAGATCCACACCCCCACCCAACATCATGTTGTCTGCAAATGTACTGAGGATGCACTCAATCTCCCCATCCAGATCATCAGTAGAAAGAGAGATTTTACAAGAGTGGCCCCAATATTGAGCCCTGGGAACACCACTAGTGGTTGGCTGCCAGATGCATGCAGCTCTATTTGCCACCACTATCTGGGCCTGGCCACCCAGCCAGTATTTACCCCAGTTCACCTGTCTGAGCCATGGGCTGCAGCTTTTCCAGAGAATGCTGTAAGAGACAATGTCGAGGGCTTTGCTGAAGTCCAGGTAGGCAACATCCACAGCTTTTCTCCTATCCACTGGGAGGGTCACCTGGTCATAAAAGGAGATGAAGCTGGTCAAGCAGGACCTGACTTTCGTGGATCCATGCTGGCTGGGTCTGATCCCTTGGTTGTCCTGCGTGTGCTGTGTGACATCACTCAGGATGATCTGTTACATAACCTTGCCAGTCACCAAGGTCAAGCTGACAGATTGACAAGCTCCCCAGATCCCAGCTTGTCTTGTGGATAGGTGTCACATTAGCCAACCTCTGGTCATCTGGGACCTCCCTCATTAGCTAGGACGAACAATAAATTACAATAAAACTAGTATGCAAAGTAAATTAAAGACAAGTCTTTCTCAGTTCACAAAATCCCAGCTTCTCAAAAGTTTTCTGTTCAGGGTGACTTGTTGATCAGAAATGTCAGTTCAGAATATTTTTCCATCAGAAACATTTTAAATTTTTAATTTAGCCATTGAAATAGATTTGTATGAATTTTTGTACTAATTTGTACTAATTTGTACTAATTTGTACTAATTTGTACTAATTTTTGTAGTTACATTTAGTTATTTAAATAATAAGCATACAATAGTGCTGCTGTGACAACTTGACAAAAATATCCCTGAGCAAGTTCTAAGTCATGTTGACATATTCCTCTGTGAAAAAACAGATCTGTCTACAGGCTGTCTGAGCTGACTACTCAAAAGCGAGCTCCAAACACTAAATCAATATAGGGTTATAAACTGAAGCCCACCCTTTGTGCCTCAGTAACAGACACAGTGACAGAGTGTCCTGTCTGAAAAGTTAAATGACTGTGAGACACATATAAAGGTGTTGTATAGATGCTGCATATTTTTATGAAGATTCACACATCTGAGAAGTTGTCCCAAATTCTAAGAGTGAGAAGAGTTGATATAAATTATCTCATCATGACTCAGGAATATCTGTTACTGCTGATTCTTCCTTAAAATGAAAGATTTTTTTTTTTTTTTTAATTACTCAAAAGAACATATTTGCAAGTGAGTTCAGGTCACAAACAGAACTGTATATTGGGAAAGTACTATCAATTTCATAAGTTCAGTATGAAGTATGTCTCCCTGAGGTCATAATAAGATTAAATTAGGATACTTTATTGAAGACGCCTACGTTTCTACAAATATCCAAAATTGTTTGAACTCTGCATATTCTGGAATAAGCAAAGTAATTTTATAAAAATCTTAAGATAAAAGAATCACTTTTTCAATGTTATGAAAGTATCAAAATCTTCAAGTAGCACTGATTATTTAGATAATTTACATCTAAGCCAGAACAACAAAAAAAATTAGAATATTTTATTTTTTTGTCATTGTGATTTTTTTTTGGCTCTTTGGCAGCACTGTTTCCCATCATCCAGATAATTAACAAAGATATTGAACAAGAATAGACCCTGTATTGAGTCCTGGGGTATACTGCTATTTCTTGACCTCCAGCTAGACTTTGTACACTGATCACCCCCCCATGAGCCCAGCTGTTAAAGTTTTCCATCCACCTCACTCTGTCTGCTCATCCTGCTCATACTTCATCATTCGTCTTTATTAAGGTTTTGTGGGAGACAGTGTCCATAGCTTTACTGAAGTCCAGGTAAAAAAACTCACTTCTCTCCCATCATCTACCAGATCAGTGTTTTCATCATAGAAATCTACCAATTTGATTGAGCTTGTCTTCTCCTTGGTGAATCTATGCTGACTACTCCCAGTAAATTTATTGTCCTTCATACGCCTAGATATGTTTTTTAGGATTAGTTTCTTCATAATTTCTGCAGGAATGAAGGTTATTTTATCTACTTAGTTAATTTAGATATTTCTAAAATATGCTTATTTTATGTATAAATGGTCTCTGTGTGTGTGTGTAATTTTTTTGAATACTTTACTATATTTAAATATCATTATCGTGTATTTTCTGCACAAATAGCCATGTCATTTACAAAAACATGTCTCATTTTTACACATTATATATGTGGTGAATGGAACCCCACTCCTTTCATAGAGTTTTCTTTGTGTACAACTGCCAAAAATACCCCCAATCATTGGAGCATCACTTACACTACAAAGTAGAAAAATAAGTGGTTGCATATGAGATTTGGCTAAAACAGAATGCACGTGAAAGTGAATATAAATCAGATCCTCATCTTTATTGATGTATCTTGGAGGCAGTGTGAAATATCTGAAATTGCAGGGATTTGTCTGACAGGGTTTATTACCTGCATCTCTAATGTGCCAGACAAAAAAGCATACAGGAAGCTCTGCACTGTCCAGACAGTCCCTAAGATACTGTACACAGCATCTATTGTGTCCTTTGTTGGCAATTTGAATTAATCTTATCTGCTGCTTCCTCACACCTCTGCTATGGCCAGTGCCAAAAACAGCACCTGCGGTAAGTGTCTCCAGTTGTCATCTCTACACAAAATCATCATGGCAAGGGCAGAGGGGAAAGCTGCAGGCTTCATGAATTTTTCAGCCCCTCCAAAACACTTAAACACTTGCTATTGTGTCAGTTCATGAATAGGTCATACCTGTGTGTCCTGGACTGTTGCCATGGGCACTGCTGCAAGTAATACTATGACAGGTGGATAATCAGACCTTGAACCTTGTCCACAGGCTCACTCTAGCAGGCGTGCAGAGGTAGTCCTTGTTCTGTCTTTGGCCTGGCCCTCAGGGATTAGTGATTCAAAAGAGTCTGTTTTAAGAACTTCAGCTTATGAGAGTGGAAAAGTCATCCCAGGTTTACATTTTTATAAAGTTACCTTTATAGCTTAACTCTTTGAAAGAGTGTGAAACTCTGGGCTAAGTACAGTTGGAGTCCAGACCTTAAGGCCAGAAAAGAAAAAAACAAATCAGCAAATCAATCATGAATCATTCTGTACTATAAAGTTTCTTTTAAACAAGGCTCTGATCAGGAAAGATGAGAAATAACTGTATGGTATTAACATACTCTCTCTCAGGATATAGCAGTAAAATTACAAACCAATTCCTTGGAAAAAATCATAGTTCAATAACATCTCAAACTAATAAACTGGGAAGGTTGTCACTATACCTTAAAGGAATATTAAATATATCTTTCAGGAGATTTTCCAGTTCTGAATCTGAACCTAAGCATAAGGACTTTCAGTCACAGAGATTAAAAAAAAAAACAAGATTACTTAATTATACTGTGTAGTAAAAATGAGTGAAGTCTTGTATTTCTTCTAATCTGACAGAGCTGTTCGGCACAAAAATTTCTGGCTGCAATGCAGGAAAGTTCTTACCTCCATAGGGTGAGAAATGTTTTAAATTTACTGATACAAAGATTGGTTCAGATAAAACTTTGCACACATAATAACAACCAGGACCAAGACCAAACATGTTCTTTTAAATCCATGCTCATGCAGACATGGTAAATGTTTCTTACGAAACAGCTTCTTTCCTACACATGACAAATTTTATTTGAATACACAAATTGTATTGATATTCGGCTGCTCATCTGGTCTAGTCATAACTCGGTTCCATTACAGTGCTGTTTTTGAAGCAAAACATCACATGACCTTGCATCTGGAAATTGGCAAATAAATCAGAAATTAATGGAATATATATTTTGGGATGTCTTTGAGCCCATTAGAAGCACACCAGTTGCTATAATCCTGCTTTGCTGCTAGAATCTGTGTTGCTCGGTACTAGTATCAAATACTCTGTGAAGTCTGTATTCTCGTTGGTCTGAAAAACTGTTGTATTCAAAGTATCTCTATCTCCCTTTTTGATATTTTCAGCTCATGAGCATAGGATCATAGAATAGAATCACAGAATTGCAGAATGGCTTGGGTTGGAAGGGAATTGTTACCAAAGTGCCCTTCTTCATTACAATAAAGATTTCTTACCACAAAACATGCAAAACCACTTAGTAGTGGTTAGGTTGACAATACAATATATTTCCTTTTTATCAGGCTGACTAATGTTGCCCCTTTGGATTTATGCATCAATGTTTATTCAGGGTTCATCCATTTTTCCCTAAAAAATAAGAGAAGTGTAGTCTTGCTGCCCTTTGAAACAAGGATTTTCTGATTCATAAGAATAAAACCCGATAAATTGTCTTTAATGTCCATCTGCCTGTGAGTCACTAGCTACATTTTTCAGCAAAAGGAAGAGAAAACAAAAACAAAGAAAATTTATTGTTTTGGAGAAATCAACCAATATTTTGGTAGTTCAGTGACTCTGGCATATGCAAACCACACTGTATTTGTATTATAACTTGCTAATCTGTTGTTGGCAGTCTGTTTGAAACAGACAGATTCTTCACTCAAATTATCTATGGATTTCTAACTCCTGAGTCATTTTTAAAGCCCATGCTATCACATTAATATGCAGGAAAATAAAGTTATAGAAGAAACAGGCCTGTGTATATTGCCTTTGTGACAGTTTCCTGACAACTTTTCTGATTGAAAACCAGAATTTATTATCAGTTCATAAACATGTAGCAACAGTTTCTGAAATTAAAAATTCAATCTATTTCTCTCTTTTCTAACATGCCTTTAGCATTTTGTGAGATAAAAATATAAACATGGTGTGTAACCTGATATTTATCCCATGTAAACAAAAGGTTTCTAAAATTTCCAATGACAGGGTAAATCCATTCAAAATATAAGTTTTCATAAAACTTCATGCTGGTGTCAAGTATTCTTAAAACAGTCATGCAATTCCTGTTTTCTGTCATGTAGTGGCAAAGCCCCAAAATCTTTTTATATCAACCTTGTAGGATTTATCTTTGCTTTAAAATAATTGTAAGGCAATATAACTTAAGTGTTTTATTTCACTTCCGACTAAAGTATATATGAAATATTTTAGATTTATTTCACTATGTCAGGAAAGAATAAGTATATACCTGACTAACTCCATCAGTAATTCATTTATTTGCACGTCTATCTAATTGCTAAGAATATAAGGGCACCGATCCCTTTGTGTTGCACATTATAAGAAAGTTGCTAATAACTCATGCCCCAAGTGCACACAAGCAGCTACAATCAGATGAACTCTGATTGTGCACTGCCATCCATTGTTCAGTGAAACATTTTGGACTAAAAATCACACAAAATTCCTGAGAATTATTACCAAGCCACAACTCAATATCTGTTATGGTGGTCCCAAATCCCTTGATTCCAAGATATATGGTGTGACTACTTTAAAAGCTCACAGAAAGGAGGATTCAGTAGAAAAAAAAGACTGGACTGAAAATAATGAGACATAAACTCAGCTCCTTTTTCTGGCCTCTTGTTTAAATCTGACAAGTCACTTGATATATTTACCATCTCTTTGTTTGTGAAACGATGAAAAGATCTTTTATTTTGAAGGCTTATGGCAATCTTCCTTAAGGAAACTAAGTGAGGTGCTTGCATAATCAGATAGTTTAAACTGTGTAATTCTGGAGCATAATAGGAAAACAGTTTTGGGGGAGGGGAAGGTCAGTGTAGTTGTTATTTGCAGCACACAAATGTCCCTGTTAAAGTCACTGATGACAACACAGGTCAGAATGACTAAACAGAGGAGAATTTGCAACCTGACTGGCATTCAGCTGTCTTTGCTTGACTAATTTCTCTTTTTCTCACCGGGCATACTGCATTTCTCCTTCCAAGAGATCAATGCAAACTCACACAGATCATTAGCCCAGATGAAAAATAGTTTGACAAGCAATGAAATACTTTCAGTGATATGACAATGGCCTATTTGTGCGTGCTGAGCCTGAAAATATACAGGCAGGACAGAAGTGGGAAGGAAAATGATTCAGCCGGTGATGCTCACAGCTTGCAGAAAGTTGTCAACTTGATCCATATAGCACGTCTGAGATCTGTGAGTAAGCATCATGCAAGCAATGATAATCCTTCACTTAACAGTTGAATGACTCACAGAGGAGAATTTTTCAATAGATTCTTCCCTGACAGTTACTAATTTGCTTGCTGCACTTCTCTGGCACAAAGGTTTTAAGTCAACTCTGCAGCTCTTAAAGGTCACATAAAATGAACAAGAGCAGACAACTCTGCATCTATTGGCAGTGCCAGTATCACAGAACGGAATGAGCAGTTGTTGTAGCATAGCTTTGAGACCATATTTCCAAATTGGAATATGTATGGAGGAGATAGATAATGGTAGACATCAACTTGCAGGAGCAGATTCCAAACTACTGAAAAGCATAGTTAGACAATATGGTTAGACATGTCTACAGAAAACAGAATTCTTCCGTTCTCTTGGACTTGTGATTTCAGAAAAAAGTCTTAATTTTTCCAGCAAAGAAAGTTGATTCTGAGATTGAAAGATTTAAACTCAATTCTGAGTTGTTTTATAGAAATTTTCTATGTGATTAAAGAGAAGGTTTTCCTATGATGTACTGCATATGCATGTTGTTTGAGATATCTGGAGATAGTGCTTATGCTCTATTATGTATGAAAGAGTTTCTGATATGTAGGCTCACATTAAAGTACTAGACTTTGCTAATATCTACAAAATGTTTCAAAAGAGAAATACTTTTTGAATTTGATTTTATCTATACGGTCACTGAAGGCACATAAATTTATTGATGAATACAGAGAAAAATATAAAGGTGGAGCCACTAATTCCCTATATGGACCAGCAAAATATTTTGTTTCTAAGACAAGTGTTTTTTGAAAAGGTTATAGTGGGAACCTGGTAAGACAAACCAGTTCCAGACATAGCATCAGGCAGAGTCTGCTTTATAGTAATGTAATAATGATAGCATAGGGTTAAAATGTTTCTAAAAATCATGGGAATTGCATACAATAGATTCAGGGGGGTGGAAAGGAAGATTGGGTCTGGTAGGCCTGGGAAAGGGAACTAGGCCCTGGGAACGAATATTGAGCTTTGTTTATTTCTAGATCATGTGAAGCTGCACCTGAGTAACCATCATCTGATAAATGATATGATTGTTAAATGTAATAATTGTTTGGTTATTGAAAATTATTACTGTTTAATCGTAATAAGAATCATGAGAAACAATGTAATCGTATAAGAATAATGAGAAAGAATATTTGGGGGGGGCTAATGAAAATTACAAGAATTAATGCTTGGATAAGATCAATGTACACAATAGAACAATATGCATTTAATAATTAATATACAGTTATATAAGGAAAAGGGTATAAAAACATGTTCATTTTAGATCCATGTCAGAGTCAGATTTGGGTCTGCACCCCTGATTCCCAGAGCTCTTCAATAAAGCGCCTGCATATAATCATTCTGTGATTATGTGTTTTCAACACTGACAATAATGGCGAGGTAAGAGGAATGTAGCCGGTGTTTAAGTGCATGGTCTACAAGAGTAATTTTGTTTTACTAGGGGTAGACTTTTTGTATCTATCTCAGATACTGTTTCCATATTTCACTGAGTTGTTACAAAGTGTGGCTCATTATGGTTCTATATGGCCCTTAATAACAAATATAGGGTATGATGACTTCTAACAGATTCCTTATCTAAGGAAGTTGCATAGGTTGCCTCAGAAACAGAAGACAAATTTTCCTTTAATAGCACAAAATGAAGCCCCTTCTCCCAGGGGTTCTTGCTACTGCTAGCAGCTTCAAGATATTAAAGGTACATAGAAATTAGGTGTAGCAAATCAGAAGTCCCCTGCATGACAATTGAACCTATTGCGCTCTGCCTTCCGAAAACTCATAAACCAGTTTGTCTTAATCTCCCAAGCTGAACAGAAACATGCTTAATATTATCAGTATTATGACCAAATATATGATGTTGGGATGCCTGCTGAACTGGGTTTCTCATGTTGAGAAACCAGATATAAAACTGTTGCTTTACCGCTTCTATCATCCCTGATTAATATTTTAATTTTTTACACTTTTTTTCCTCCTCACTGAGGATTCAGGAAACAAACAATAAGAGTTAAAAACAAGTAACGGCCATTTCAGGAATAATTATGTTTTTCATTCTGCTTTTACTACCTATTGTTAGAAGGACTGTCCCCAGTCACTAAAGAATGTAAGAATACAGTTTCAAGATAAAATGTTGAGGAACTCTACTACTAATTCCTTTCTTTTAAACATTTTTTTTCTTTTTCATGTACATTGCCTTCATTTCAGTTCATGTGATAACTTTTACAGTTCTTTTTCTATTTTCCACCTTTAAATTTTTAAATGTACTCTTTACAAATAAAATGGTAAATCAAATGTTTTACTCAGGCCCTTATACTGTCCTACAGCGTGTCTGTGAGGGGTGGCCTCTTCTTGGGGCTGGAACAGCACCTGAGGACACTTCCTGGGATGAAGTTCCCTCACCCCACCCTTCCAACTCTCTGGGTGTTTTACTGCTGGGTATCCATGAGTGCTTTTGACCCTGAGGATGAAGTGAACCCATCTCCTGGGTACCCCTGGGCGAGAATCCAGTGTGTGTTTGCATGTGTCATCATTCTGGTCCGTGCAGTAACAAGATCCCCAATGGGTAAACCAAACCTATCACCTGTCAAATGTCTTTGGCATGTCACCATGATCACCCTTGTAGTTGGTTAGTTTTGGTTTTGTTTGCAAATTAAAGTTTGTCTGAGGATGTGGTCTGCATGTTGGTTCCATGCACCTCACCGACAGCTTACCATGGGATCACAGCCTCCCTCAGGCACATCCAGCTGCTTTGCCATGAAGTCCTTCCCGGGCTGCAGGTGGGTTGTTGTTCCCCCATGGTCCTCCAGGGATGGAAGTGTCCTGGCTGCCTCACTTCAGCCTGCTCCATGGGCTGCAGGGGAACCTCAGCTCTGGCATCCGGAGCACCTTCCCTCCTTCCTCACTGACCTGGGTGTGTGCAGGGATGTTTCTTTCACATATTCTTCTCTCCAGCAGCAGCTGTGGAGTTTGGGTGGGGTTTTTTTTACCCCTTCTTAAATGCATCATCCCAGAGACGCTATCACTGCTGCTGGGCTTGACCTCTGCCAGTGGTGGGTCCAGCTTGGAGGCATTGGCTCTGCAGGACATGGGGGAAGGTCCTGGCAACTTCTCACAGAAACCAACCCTGTATCTCCCCAGCTACCATGAGGGAATTTTCATGTCAATTCAATACAAACTTAAATTTATATTTCAGGGAGCACAAAAATTTATTTTTTGTTTAATGTGACTATTCTCTTAAAACAGCACTGATTACTATTTTCAGTTTCTTAAGCTTTATCGAATCCTCCTTAAACGTTTTACTAACTATAGAATGATAAAGTCATTCAGTTTAGGACAGGAAACCAATACTAAGGCTCATTATAGGAGTAATATATTTATCATCCAAATGACAGCAAGAGCTGTAATTTTTTCTCTGTTTTATTAGTTAGCTTGGCTCATTGCTATTTCATGAGAAAATGTATTGCAGATAATACTACATACAGCCTGACACAAGGCTCCAGACAGCTGTATCTGCTTAGAAATTAACTCAGATTAATGTGGGGATAATTGCTGGAGCTCAGTTACATGTTTTTGCTAATTAAGGATTGAAGGAAATGCCATAGCAGAGACAGTACATTTGTTAACAAGAATACACTAATGATTTAGCTTTCCCATTGACCTCTGAAAAGGTTAAAATGCTAGTTTTTGGTGGTAAACGTAAAAAGGGTTTTTCTTTATCTTGTTTAAAAGAAAAAAACTATATTTCATCTCACTTAGAAATATCAGGAAATAAGTGATGATTCCATATGTTACCTAAAATTAATTATAATTTTTATGCATTAAAATCCTTATTCTTATATTTTGTTATCTAGATTAGAAGCTAAAAAACATAAATTCATTTTCTTGTGTGGTTCCATCTTATATGGGTCTCTTCACAACTTTTGAGCCCTCCTAAAACAATATAAACAAATTTAATAGAGAAGAAGCAGTCTCAGGCCTACATTCAATATCATGTCAGGTATATAATTTGTATATATCAATTAAAACTGTTGCAGAGAATGAGTTGGTGATCTCTATCAAAGATAAATGCACCTGTAATATAAACATAAAAATACGTAATAAATTAAAATTTCTTCCTTTTAAATTTAAATTAAAGTCATAATATGCCTAAAATTCATTTAAGTAACATATCCTTGAACTCCTCTTATCTTGTCCACATTTACAAGTTACCATCTTTCCTTCTTAAAGCTCAATTAAATCTTATTAGATTTAGCTAACACAAGACTCAAAGTCACTAATGATTTTGAACACTATCTTATAAACAGAGTAAGCCTTAAAGTAATGATCATTTGACTCTGAAAGTAGCTCAGTTGTTTAGAGCATGGTGCTAATAATGCCAAGGTTGCTGGTTAAATCCCAGTACAGGCCATTCACTCAACAGCTGAACTTGATGATCCTTGTGGGTCCCTTCCAACTCAGACACTTCAGTGATTCTGATTAACATGACCTTGATCTGGCTTCTGTGACTATTCCATCTGGCCAGTCTTAAGAATGGATATTTTGCTGAAATTTCTAGCACCATGTTCTGGCTGTGAAATGTCCTTACTGGTCTGGTGATCAAACATTTTCTTTTATTGAAGAGTTTTGCAGTTTTTATTGGTCTATTGAAACCAATAGATTTGGGTCCACATCACTATTTTAATGAATAGTTTTTAATATTTTTTTATTAAACAATCATAAAGTTTGTGAGCCATTCTGTCTATCAAATAAATTTCTTCATGTTTGTGGACCTCTTTAATAGTGACCAAGGCCTTTCAGAAGCAATATAATGGAAAAAAGGAAACACTATCCATACGACTGCCTAAGTACTGATCCTACGATAAAAATGTTGGAAATTTGACTCCAAAGAATGTGAGACACAAATGGATGACATATTTGTATGGTTATTCTGAAGTGGTAGGATGATAAAATTCAGATGGTAATTCAGAGACTCAGAAGATACCATTTCTTTGCACCAATTACCAGCCACACAAGTAATGTGACTATTTGGACCTACTTTTCCAGTATATAAAACAGGGATTTCAGTTTAATTCAACAGATTATTTAAAATATAAACTCTCTGTGAATTTTAAAGCATTTTCTTAATGAGTGTTATGTAAGTTTACAGAAGACATTATCTAAAAATTGAGATGGTTCAGACATCTGACATTTCAGAACATGTGTTTGCATTCAGAAGCAAATGTTAGGTCATCTCTAGGGGAAAAAAATAAAAAGTATTTTAGAGCAAAAGGAAAAATAAGCCAGTGTGGTCAAAAGAAGACCTGATTTTCCAAGGTAAGAGAACACAGCAAGATAGCAGAAAAAGTAATTTCTGCAAGGAAAAATGAACTACATTTTTTATTATGAAGATGATCCCACTTTTAGTACAGAAAATTTCAGCCACTCTACTGAAACGAGTCTCATTTTACTTCAGAATTTTGATTTATTTTAAAGTAGAACACTTCACACTTTGGTAAAAAAATACCAGCCAAAATACATCTTCTTGCTATGTCTGTCTACAGTGCATGCTATTCATTTTGTCAAAGCCAGCAGAAAAGCTGTATCCTTATCCTGTATAATAGAAAACAATTTTTAAAAGAGCACTGAGCTTTCTTTCTATATGTGACTTGCAAACCAGTAATTCAGTCCCAGCTCCACCGAACTCTAAACTTATGTTCTGGCCTCTATCTTGTATTGTAACTCCTCTTATACACACTGAGAAAACTTCTGCAAAACTCATGTAACTAAATGAGTTTACAATTGAAGATCATCTTCAATGATTTTTTTCATAATGCCATAATTTTGTGACTTAAATATGGTTATATTTCTGTGAAAGCCATATATAAATCAGATGTAATTTTCTGATTATATTATCAAAACTTCAAAAGTTTTCTGGTAGTAATCTTCTTGATCTCCTTTTACCAGAAAGATATCACTTGTGCAGATGAAAAGACAATATACTGTTTAGAGAAGAAATGACACAACTTTTCTGCTCTCTGCATAGGCCCAAGCAACAATCTCTGGCTAGCAAATAATAGAGGCGATGAAAAAAACCGATATGCTTACCTTAAATTGAAATTTTATTTCTAATGAATGCCTTCTATCTAAATTTCTGGCATACAGAGACAGAAAAGAAGCTGTTTGGAATATTCCCCCTTGTGGATCAGTCTCTAGATATCACTTTCTAGGTACTAAAATTCTCCTTCTGAGTAAACTCAAAAAGCATACTGCATCAGCAGACCAAAGATAAATTTAAAGCATTCTTCATAGCCCTTAGACATGAAGTCCATAGCTAAAAGAAGAAAGAGCCCATAGTTCTTAGTACTGAATTTCTTTGTATTCAGAGTGCAGAGCTCAGCTTGTCATGATATCATTAACTTCTGGAAGACAACACAGACAAAGAAAAGGTCATTCATTAACACTATATTATCTCATCTGATTCTGTTCAAGTATTGATCACGTCAATGGTAAATAAGTTTAACTCACAGTCATTGGTCCTCCAGGCCTATAAGCATTGTACTTTCACATATTTGGCATTTTACTAAAGGAAATATTTGCATTCTTGATCATTGTCAAAAATACAGTATTTCTGTCATGAAGTTATAATTTCTTGTTTATGCATGCTAATTATGTAAACATTATGTAATCTGATGTATAACTGCAAATTAAATAATTGCTTCAGAACTGTTGCCACAATAGATCCACTGAAGCAAAGATCTTGAAATTACAAATTAAATTATTAGGTATCTGTGAAGTAGCTTTAAAAACCTTATTTGTTTATGGAAATTGATAAGAAATTATGTTCAAGCAGCAGGACGGAAAATGAAACAAAATGAAAGGCAGGTAAGAACGCCAAGCAGCAAAAGTGTTTCTCAGGGATATATTTTGTATTCTGCAGCTACTAAACAACTAGTATGCTCTAGTGAGATGCAATTACAATTTAATAACTGGAAATATGTTCAATTACTTATATTTACTTTTGCCCGGGTCTACGTATTTGGGAGCGAAATGACTGCAAAACCTAGAAGGTAATATTGCACAGGTTAAAAGCACTGCACTATGTGATAATTTACCTTTTAAAATTCTGAGTTTGGTCAGGGACTTTTAAAAAAAGAACAGAATTTCTCAGAATGAGTCATGGTGCTTAATAGAGTATTTTCTTATTTTTGCTAATATTTTTATTTCTTGCTTACATCAAGATCTTTGCTAATATCAGGATCTGCTTGAAAAAAAGTAATTCCAGTGGATAATATCAGGGAAAAACTATTCAGGATAATTATTTTCTTTTCAGGTAAATTACTATGCACAATACCAGAACGTATACTGTACATAATTTTTACTTTCATTTAAATAGAAATGCTCAAATTTGTGGACTGCCAAGGGGCAATTTGCTAGCTAAAATCATGTGTCTTCCACTATAACTTTAGTTTAATCTGCATATATTTTTTCAGAGTATGTCAGTAGTCTGCCACATATTCTTCAGTATATGTCATAAATCTGAAAAGGAAACAAATTTATAGACTGAGGTACCCATAGAGACATATTTTAACAAAATCTGTGCATTTTTATTGAGGTATAGAGATGGCTCATTTCTACAGAATTATTTTCATTATGTAGCTCAAACTACTCTCTCCCCAGCTTCTGTATATTATAAACAATTCTTTTCCTCATAGCATTTAGTTTTCTTGATACAGTTTGAAGGGAAATAATTTGTCCAATTTTACTTTTTTAGACTAAGCAGTGGTACCTGTTTTTACTGGTGTATAACAACATAGTTCACAAGCTGAAAGTCTCATCTGTTCAAGAGGACAGAAAATAAGTTTTTCACTGCCCATTTTTCTACAGCTGTCATTTGTATTTAATTTTCTTCCGTCCTCTGTAAATTTGTTCCTTTGGTCAATTTTTCATCGTACTTTTCCTTTCAGCTTTTGTTATGTTCTTTCCTTTTGTAAATTCCTATTGATGTTTTCCTTTTGCTATGGTATTATTTAACTTGACATAAAAGCATGATCATGTGGATTTGATACTCCCAGTCCTTCAAATCTTGAGCTGTTGTCCTGAATCTTTTGTTATATAAATGAAACGTGGTTTAGGCTTTTTTTTTTTTCAACTCAGCAAGATTTTACTTTCTCTGTGTGTCCCTCTGTAAGAAGAGCACCTGTATGAAGTAAAACTTTCATCCTGCAATGTGTAATGAATGTGTGTCCCTGTTTGCTTCCCTGTGTCTTTTTGGGATACAATTTAACAATCATTGACAGTGGTTTTCTAGCTGTCTGATCACTTTTTATTACTGTTCCAATTATTTTGTCTACCAGAGAATGATAGCTTGATGAAGCTGTTCAGGAATTTGACTGGAATTTAGTTGAAGAATTCCTAATAAATGAGTGATATTTCCTCAGTATCTGCTCTGTTGATTCTTTGGTATTTGCGCCTGTGGGCTGAGCAGAGCTTGTTACCCACTCTGAAATTCATCTATTGTCCACCCACCTCAGAATGTCACAGCCTAGTCTCATAAACAGCCAGGATCTTGAATTCATGAGTATCTGCTTCCCTCATGATCCGAGAGGACTTTGTCCAAAATGTCAACTTCATATCATTAACCGAACTTTAGAAAATTCACGGATATTTATCTTAAGTTATTGATTCTTAACATTACTTTGAGGGGAAAGGAGGTATAATCAATCACTTAAAAATGACAGTGACAGTTACAGAGTTTGAAAGAAGCAGATAGTAGCTGATCATATATTTAATATCCTTCTTCACACTTATCTGTTCAATTCAACTGTGATATAAACAAGCCAAGGTCAGAACAGATTACAATGCAAATATATACTACATTAAGAGAAATTCAGACAGGTTGCTATCAATAATTATGCTTACATTTTCTTTCACCACACATTATGCCTTGCAATAAACATGCATTGTGCTAAATTCTCACTTTTATATTTTTTAAGACTTGTCCATTCAAAGTCACATATTTCCACAGTTATATTTATTTTGAAGTTATGTACCTTTTCTTTTTTTTTCTAAAAATATAATAGATCATTATGATGATAATTTTTTTAATATTAAAGTGGTTTGGTTTCTTCTTTGTTTTCAACATTAAATTATTAAATTTAATTCCCTGAATGAAATATTGTTTGTTACTGCTCATGGAAAACAAATGCTAAAGTTTGCAAATATTCACACAGAATTCTGCTGCATGCCTAAGGATCTAAGCGAGGTCATTATACATAAATTTTAATTACTAATATTAGAAAATGTCAAAATGAGGTAATAAATTTTTTAATTAATTTAGACTTTTAATATATGTTAGGTTTTTATCAAAATTGTATCAAACAATTAGATTTGGTATGTATTTTAGAAAATTTGTCTGAAGAAAGATTCAGAAGAAAATGAAAGACTAGAAAATTTAGTTATAATCTCTCTTCCCCAGGTGATAGTAGGGACTCGAAACCAATACTTCAATAAACAGTGTCTTCAATGTGGAGATCAGTAAAAGAACTTCTATCTTAATCAGGCTAGATAAAATTTAAGCTTTTTAAGCATTTTTTATGCATTGTTTATAGCCTTTCTGTTTGAATTTATTAAGTACTACAGACAAAAAAACCCAAACCTCTCTTGAGAAATTGTGACAGCAAAAATACATTTCTGTCATATCATTCTTTTAGCAACTAATTTTCTTTAAATAAATGTTCCTAAAGAGCATAGAACTCTCAAGAAAAAGTATACACTCTTTCCCCAGATGAAACTGAGTCTCAAAAATATAACTTAATATCACAGACAACCCAATGCTTGCTAATTGTTGTAGAGCTGCCAGCCTGAGAATGGATGCATGCTGCAGTATGTGCTGTACTGACACTGAAGAATTGTTCAATGAGCTGGTAGGAAATACTTCTGATACATTTCGTTGCATTTGTCAGATTCACATTATTACAATAAATGAATTTCCTAGTTCAACAGACCTTTCTGTTATTTCCCAGGGACAGGTTTTAAGTCAAGCTAAAATTCTACCTGTTATTAGTGCTTTCTGTAAATTCTTTATTAGTATTACATATTTTGACATATTTAGCCATCTTTTATTTCTTCAGTATATGACCACAAATGTTCATCTCATCACAATAAATAAATCAAGCTGCATAGCACTTATAAATGAAGCATATTTAAAATCAAATTTATCAAGCATTACTGAAGAGTTCAATCTAGGAATCTCATTAGTTTTACAAGTTCCACAAACAGGGATTACTGCACTGGCATTTTCAGAAGAAATTTTGCAGGCAGAAGAAGCACAGAATAAGAACACATCTTATTCTAAGATGAAGTTTTTTTAAAAATTAGTTGTCAGTGTAAAGTGTTCACACAGTACATAATATTATAAATGAAACACTGTGAAAACAGACAAACCCAAGGATGAGTTATGTTTTTATTCTGAAATTACAAGCTCTGTGCCTGGATTAGTTACAGTACACGTAACCTACAGATAGAGTAGCTCAGTGCTTATTAACACTCTAGTATTCATTTGCCTTTTAATTCCTGTCACAGAATCTTAACAGGATAATTATGTTCTTCTTCACTCCTTCCTCAAAGCTGAATAATACCTTTAAGGAGAAGAAATTGTGGCTTTCATTTCACCCCAGAAAGCACTATACTGTCACAATATTGGAATAAAATATATGAGCTGACTGATTAAGAAACAATTAATTTGGTACCATGGAGCAGCAGAACTCATAGAACACAGAATTACTGCATTTCCTTCCCCTTCCTCCTCTCCTACCAGCAATTAAAAGACTGAAAAAGAAGGTATAATGTGGAAATCATAATGGCTGTATTAGCTATGATTTTGAAGTGAGGACAGATCATGTTCTTTTAGAGGAATGCAATGACTAGGAAAATGTAAGATTCCTTCCTATTCATCAGTGAGTTCATGAGCATCTGTAGGGCATAGGAGGTGCAATTGCCAGTACAGGTACTACACAGCAAAGTCGAATCATAGTCTCAGTTCAATTGTAACATAGTCAACTGAGAGGTGCCTAAAAGAAGGTAATTGATTGTTCTATATCTAGGTTTCATTTTTTGTGTATCACTGCACTGCTGTTGTCCGGTTTTTACACTGCTCACCATGAACAACCAGAGAATTTGAGGCTCCCACCTACTGCTGTATCTACCTCTCTGTAGTGCTGTATGTGAGCATAGGGAAAGAAAAGGAGTAGCCCTGCACAGGATCAAATTTACGAAGGCTCAGTACTCTACTTGCAAGGTCATGAGAAATTAATATTTTTTTAAGCATAACTCTGTGGTTAAACAGAAAAGTAGTCATGATTTTCTTTTGTTCCTCACATTTATTGCATCTTTGTTTATGTTTTGGTGCTCAATTCCTCCTTTCCTTCTCCCCTACTCCGTTCATATCCATTTTACTTTACAGCCCTTCAAAATTTCTCTTTTTACACAACATAGTGCAACTTGAGCTTGCTATTGGCTCTTGGTGCACATTTCACTTGATGTTCGATCTTAGCTGCACAACTGACTAAACTGTACCCTTTTGCAATCAATGACAGATTACAGTTCTAAACTGAATAACGCCTATAATTATTTTTATTAAAATTCTACTAAATAAAATGGACTAGAAAAGGAATACAGTGAACAACACCAAGTTGCAATTAATCTCAAATGTTTTTTTAAATTTAAAGAAAACAACTGAAACAGTTGCTGCTGCTCCTTACAACTGCAATGTACCTGGTGGTGCTGCTTAGTCATAGACTGCCTATTAGAAGCCTCTTCTCCTGAACAGCCTGAAGTTGTGAAGTTTTAGGAGCAATAGGAAGCCTTTGAGAAGGCAGCAGAAACCTTCCCCTTAGAGAGAGCAGGTAGCACAATGGGATCAGGGAAGCACAAAACAAGTTTCATAACAAGGGCTGGATTTGAAAGCCTTCAGCTACATTAAAGTGCAGCAAGGTGCATCAACCTTGTGAAGCCTTTGTAGTGAAATGAAAAGAATTCTGCCATTGTTCAACACCGTCAACCTTTTCTTCTTTATCCCTATAATAGTCCTTTATGTATATAGGCTTTATTACCAAGTGTCATGGTTTAACTGGCCAAACACCAGGCACCCACAAAAGCCGCTTGCTCACCCTCCCCTGCCAAAACTGGGCAGAGGGGAGAAAAATGTAATGAAGGTTTCATAACATAAGAGAACAACTGGGAGAAAACACTTCAAGGGCAAAACAGGCTCAACTTGGAAACACTTCACATTTAAAATGAATTTATTAGTAACAAAATTATAGGAGAATAATGAGAAGTAAAATAAGCCCTTGAAGAACCTTTTTACTCCCAACCTCTCCCTCATTCCAACAGACAGGGCAGTAAGTGGGGGTGCTGGTCAGTTCATTACCCAAGGTTTTCTTTCACTGCCCCTGCCCTGGGAGAGTTCTTCCTCTGTGAGGCCATGGGGTCCTTCTCATGGGAGACAGTTCTCTGTGAACTTCTCCAACGTGGTTCCACTCTCACATGCAGCAGTCCTCCCAAAACTGCTGCAATGTGAGTCCCTCCCATGGGCACACAGTCTTCCCAAAACTGCTGTGGTGTGGGTCACTCTTCCATGGGGTGCAGTCCCCCAAGGACAGGCTGCTCCAGCCTGGAAGCAGGGCCCCCTCTCTCCACTGGGTTTCCCTCTGGATCACAGCCTGCTCCAGGCATCCACCTGCTCCAGGCATCCACCTGCTCCATCCTGCTGCATCCACAGCATGGGCATTTCCCCCACGGGCTGTGGGTGGATCTCTGCATCCCCCAGGGATCCCCATGGGCTGCAAGGCACAGCTCCTTCCCCATGGTTTCACCATGGCCTGTAGAGGAATCAGCTCTGGTGCCTGGAGCAGCTCCTGCCCCTCCTTCTGCACTGACCTTACAGTAATGCAAATTCAGGACACCATGAGGTTACTTCTATATCTTTTTAATATCTAAAATACAAAAATGAGCATATAAAAAAAGGGACTATATCTGCAGAATGAGCAGTTTTGTCTTCCTCTGAATTTTTAACAATGCATGCCACAACTAACAAATGAACCAATCGCCTACAGCTTAGAAAAACCAAAAAATAAGCTTTTATTTGTGATATTCATTTTATATCTCCTATAATAAAAGACTATTCATATTCACTGGCACTTAATTACAGCTTATCTGACTACATGTACTGATATTTATGACATACAGAATGGAAATTATTTTAGTACATTTCTGCTATTTGCGTTGTTGACAAAATTTCTTGCCCATTACTGCTTTCTCTCAAGCCAAGAGAGAATATATTTTGGCAACACAATTAATTTTCTAGGGTCTAATAAAGCAATTAGTTTATGAACATTCCTAAACTAATAAACAACAGTAATTTATTATTAATAGAAAACAAACCCCAAACTATTCCTTAATTTTTAATAGAACAGAAAATCTATTTACACACAATTGTTCTGCTGATTGAAAAGCTGTAAATTAAAAGTCTGCATAAATATCTTCTTTCTCAGTTAGTCAACAGAAAATATTCTCCTTTTTTTCCCACAATAATGGATGCATTTCTTTTAAATATCATATCTTGAAAATATATAGTTCTGATTTGTAAGTTTCTCTTAACATGATGAAGAATACTTCTAAATATTCTTGGGTTTTTTTCATACAGTATTTTTGGTAGATATCTAAATTTACTGTTACAGAAAATGATCATGTGCATTTCATTTGTTACTTACTTCAATATCAGTATTTTTTCCATAAAGTAGCATAAATAGAAGTTACTTACCAAAGGTTTTCTCCTTGACATATTTCAAAGAAAGTCGTGACACAAAGAAACAGATTTGTGAAGCCCAGGAATTTCAGTTTACCATCATCTTCTATTCCTATTTTCCCAAAGCACTTTTTCTTTAGAAACACAAACTTGGGTTTCTACTCATAGGAAGGACTCAATCATTATTAATATTTCATTGTTTTTTTTTGTGGTCATAATCACAGTTTTTAATGCAATTTTCAGGATAATGAAGTTTGTTTTGAATCACTGGACACAACAATTAATGCCTGAAAAAAAAGACATTTAAAGGATAAATTTATTTGATATTTCTGACAGATAAGAGAGCAAACAATAATTGGAAGGTTTTCTCTTAATTTATTTTAGAAAGGGAAAGGTGATCTATACCAGAACACAACCTAGCAATAATATCATTGTTTTTCAGTAATTTAGGAAAACATATGTAGTATTTTAGAAATAATTCAACCAGTAATTTTCTGATGTTTTAGCAATTTCCTTACAAATTCACAAAGACGCAAGTCATCACTCCAAAATATCTAGCAAAAAAAAACCCACTTAGCTTTGAGATCTATGAAAAATTTTGGGTTTTAAGAGCTTTGATTTTGGTAAGTAGCAATGCTTTTTCACATATTTCCTTTACAACAATTATTTGATACAACAATTGTTAGATAAAAATGAAGCTTCATAGAAATAATTATCTTTAAGCATGAATTATTAATTGGCCCAATAACAGAGGACTTCATGACGTCAAGTACAGAGACATTCTCATTTAACTTCCTGCACTGTAATACTCAAGGAAAGTATTCCTGCATACTTTAATGCATTCTATTACCTTAGGAAACTGCAGCAAAATGACCTTGATGGTAACAATGGTAACTCTGCCAGAATGGCACCAACATTGGTAACAAAGCTACCCAAAGCACAGATGTACATGAAAAATATTCTACTGTCAGACATACTGTGAAATAAAATGAGGAAAAATAAAACACAGTAGAGATTATTTCACATCTGTCAGTCCTAAGATAGCTTTTAGCTTAGGACAATGGTAACCAGTCACTTCAGAACCATACAATTACACTAAAGAATTATGTGCTAATTTTTTTGAGCATTTTGAACATTTCTTTTACCTTCTCACCAGCACACAAGAGGAATTTAAATGGGGATTCAAAAAGAAAAACACACCTTGGGTTTTTATGTAGTTGAGGCAGTGTCCTGGTTTGGGACAAATTTGGGAGGAAACTTCTGAAGTGGTGTCCTTTAGAAAGCAAATTCAAAGGGCCTCTCCAGTAATTGATTCAGGAAATGTTTCCTCGGAGAAAAGTGGAAAAAATTGTTTATTTGACAAGCAAAGTACTCACAAACATGAGAAAAATGAATAATATTAAACAATAAAACCTCTCACTGTTCTGAAGACATGGCAAATTCAGAAAAGTCCTTCTGTGGGTGTGGCTCAGTCTCTCTGGGGCTCAAGCCCAGTGTGCCAGGCTCAGCGTGCAGCTTGGGGGTCCCCAGGTGATTCTCCTGATATCCTGGACCAAGGAGAAGCTGAACAGAAAGCACAGTCCAGGGAAAACTTTTATTGCTGCAGCTAATGAGGAGAAACAGTGAAAAGAGCAATGAAATACTCCCCCTGCAAAAAGCCAAGAGCTCCTAAGGAGCACCAAGAGCCGTATCTCTCTCTCGCTGCCAGAGCTTGGCAGCACAGTCCATGAGAAGGAATGTGGGGAGCAAGTGCAGTTTCTGCAGATGAACTGCACACTTCTCCCCCACTTCGCTCTCAGAAACAGTCTTAAAAGCAGAGAACTCAACATCCAGCTTAAGCAGAACAGATGATTGGGGATACAAGCATCATAAAGTCACCCCGGGACAGGCAGGCAGCAGTCAGGAAATTCAGGAAGTCTTTTGACAATGTTTTTCTTAAACCACTACTTTGGCCATTCTACAAAGGAAGTAATATTTCCATTGGTTTTTGTTAAATATAAAGCTTAATGCACTGAATTAAGTTTTATTAATGCAGCCAGTAAGAGAGAGGGGATGTGGAATGTGCCTGAGATAGTTTTCCAAGGAAACTGTCTTCTTATGGTTTCCTGAGTTGCCTCAGTTTTCAGCATTAATATTTTAGCAATGAGAGAAACACTTCTCCTCTCATTATACCATTGAAATATGTGGAAATCTGGCATCTTTACTCTAAATGACATAAGCAATATTTTATAATAGCTAGTACTCACCCTAAGAGTTAGAAGCATGGGTTTTAGTGCTGGATTTCCCATAGATTGCACCACTGATATCAGAGACAGTAATCATGGTACATAAGTTCTCTTGTCTTTACACTATGAACAATAATATCCTCCATTCCTCATTTTCACTAAGTTTTAATAAACAGATGTGGAATCTGATATAGGACAGGATTGAACATGTTTCAAGTACACTTGAGATTATATACAATTTAAAATCCGGGTCATTGGAAGGAATTTCAAACCAGGCAAAGAGAATTCAGCTATCACTGCCTTGTAGTCCATTTTTTCAGGCAGAATCTGCAGTAAATTATTGGATTACACTAGGTAGGATGCAGCTCAATGGTGAAAGACTGTGAATGTCTCATTAACTCTCAGTTATGATTAAATAATTTTCTTGTGCTGACAACACATAAAGTGCTTGGACATATGCAGTCATTCTTACTACCTAATTATAGTTTGACTTTGGCTGTAGAAATCTTATTTGTTTAACCATAAAAATCTAAGATCTATCACAACAACCTGTTTTATAGCCTGGAAATTAATAAGAATAAGATACAAACTACCAGTAGGAAACACAAAACCCCACCAATGACAAATTATTTCAATTATTCTATCACAGAAGATGAGGTTAGTGGAGTAAAGAACATAATGCAATGCTTTACAAAATATTTAGAGGAAGATAAGATGACATGATGGAAGAAGATAATTTTTTAAAAAAGACTTCACAGATACAAAGTAGGTAGAATAAAGCGATCAGATTTTTCAGCAGAATATAATCAATATTGATATAACTTAAATGTCAACACCCATGCTGTTCTACATAGTGATTTGGAAAATAAGAGAGAACTGAAAAGCAACAAAATTTGCTGATATTACAAAGATTACTTTGACAGCCAAAGGAAAAACAATTGTGAACAATTAGTGGCTTTTATCAGGACTATTCAGAAAGGTATTAAATACGTTGGTGGCAACAAACAATGTAAAATAAAATAGAAAAAAATTAAAAATAAAAAAAATTAATTTCTTTCTTCTTGAAGAATACTGTGAAGTATAGCTGTCTAAACTGAAAAAATACTAGATTTCTGAGATATTTTGAAACTGGCCTATTCAAACCTGTTTTCAGAATCTTTAGAAAACATGGTTAAGGAGCACAGTAATTTTTGAGAGCATTTCCATTATCCATAAGTTAGAAAGCCTTTGCATACCTTCCAGAATTTTGGTGTTAACTGGGAAATAAGTGGATTAGCCCTAATGAGGACAAGTGGAAGGATCTGCTAAAGCACTGAAACCAAGCACAGCACCACAAAGGGTACAATGGAAGCCACTTGGCAATAAAACTGACAATGAAATTTAGTGCCAAGAAACTTAGTCATTTAGCTGACTGCAGAGAGTTATACAGCAAAAACTGAAAGCCTGAAGAAATACCTCAGGTCCAATCAGCTGTAAATTTTGTGATTTGAGCTCTTACCCTCATCTTCAATCCATGTATCTTTCCTTTTTACCTGATAAGCAGAATGAAACATCAGACATTCTGGCATCCTACAAATCAATTTCTATTACTCTATTGATCAAGATGATTTATCTTTGTCATACTTTAAGCCATTCAATCTCAGTGACACAGTTTAGTTCTAATTTTTAGTTTTCTCTGTAGCAAGTGGTTTTGTTTTGAAATGATGTCCAAAAGTCCCATGTTTAATCAAATATACATTACAATTCAAACAGTTAGAAAAGAATAATGTGACTCACTGCCAATAAAATAATTTCCCTATATTCATTCCATTGTTTATCATGGCATTGATAGTTGCTTTGTATAAATGATTTCTGTAATATTGACTCAGTTTATGTCAATCTGAATTTTTACACATCCTTGAACAGCTTGCTTTTTTTTTCTGAACTCTAGAAGTGCTGTCAGTCTTATTTACTTTTCATTGAAAGCATCATCTCTCTATAATAAAATTCAGAAACGATAAAACAAAAGCTTATTTCAAATGCTTTCATGAACACAACCAAATAATATATATTTGAAACTTAAAATATCCATAATTTCAAATATATCACTATTTCTTTCCTAGGCAACTGAAACTGAGGACTTGTTTCTAAGGGTGGAGGCACATACAGCCTGTTGAAAGCATTATTGCCCTGTTAATTAATATTTTTTTATCATAAGATAAGTTAAACGTTTAGTCCTTCCAAAATCTCGTGGTCCACAGCTTAGTGGAAAAGAGCAAAAATCTTACAGATGTCTCCACTCAAAGGATGTCCAAAAGAAAAAAGCAGTGGTAGATCTGAAGACTGGTGGTAAATTTACCTTGATAAGAGATCAAGGAGGGGTGGAAATCCTGCCCTTTACTCAAGAGCAGCATTACTTCTGATGTTTTGGCACGTGTCCCAAAATAATATATTCATGCTGGGAACTGTAGATGCTTCCTCCAGTAGAAAAAATCAGAACAGGAGAAGTACTGAAAACCGAAAAATATTCCTGCCTACAGAGAGTTTGGGGGAACTGTTGTTTCATTTCTGAGACAGGAAAATATGAAATTGAACACTATTAAGTTGCCTTCTATATCTGAATATTCCCAAAGATTCTTGGCTTCAGTCCATCTTCATTACAGAACAGAGCAGTATCCAGCACAAGTTAAGTCCACCTGTTAATGAGTTTTATTTATTAAGTAAAAATTACCCCTAATCTAGAGATATGTGCTCTGATTTAAACAGTCAGAGAATGAACATCTAATACAGAAAGTTATCATTAAAAATTTAATGCAAATCTTTTTGAATACAAAACAGAGACACATGATCCTAAATTAGTCCAGAAAGTAGTCTAGTCATACTAAAAAATAAAACTGATCTCCATTTCATTTTAAATTATTGTTTTTATCTTTCAAAATGCCTTTCTTTTCTATTCTAGGTAGACTCCACAGATTACTCCTCTATATATGTAAAACACTGTTAAGGTGGATATATTTTCAGTACATTTCTTACAGAAGATTTTATTCCATCTGCATATAGTTAATACCCACTCTTAGCAATGACAAATCAAAAATCAAAGATGTTTTTCTAAATTATCAGATACATTGATTTGTACTATTATATAGGAGACTTCAAGCACATTTTGGCATCAAAATAAATTGCTTTGCAGCATTTTTCAGGAGAAAAACAGGTTTAGCAGGGAGTAATACTAATTATTTTAAGATAAACCTGCTTTTCATGTTTCTCAGATTACTCCAATGTCCTCAGGACCCTTTTCAACAAAGGAGCTAGAAGAGACATGCCAAGGACAGAGCAACATACCAAGCCTGAGGCAGCTCCTTCCCTACCATAGGCTTTCAAGCTGCAGTCATTCATTCAAAAGGCTGAAGGAGAAGCAACAGGAAACTTCACCTTTTTTTCCTCACTAATGCATAAACCACTACTAGCGAAAAAGTTATGATCAGTTAATAAATAACTGGCAATAATTCAAACCAAAATATAGCAAGCTATTATCCTACTTTAAATTCATAAACAGTTTACATGTTAAATACTGATTTTTTTTTTTTATGTGCTACGGGCTTTTCTCCATAGAACAAGATTTGACTTGAGATATGGCTTTCAGTGGAAAAATAGGAGGGTATGGACTATCTTTTCAAGTCAGAAGAAAGTGTCTCTTCTCTTTTTGTTCACTTGATAAATACTGAGCAGGATCTCTAGCCAGGGTATTAAAATCTCCAGCTGAATGCTCTCCTCTGACAAAGTCTAAAGTCACAGTGCCAGCTCCCAGAGAAATGCACTACCTGCCAGGGTATCATTAAACTCTCATATTAATATATTCAATATGAAATATTACTTGGAACAAGATCTGGAACTCGGGTATATCATGTACCTGCTGAGAGTGTTAACTATCCAGAAAACAAGATTTTTGGGGATTATAATGTCATCTTAAGAAATCTGTTTCTAGAGGAAGGTTTTGGCAGGACACACTCATTCAATCTGACTTAATTCACCCATGGTTCTGACATAGTGCTTTTCCTTCAGACTCTTCACGTTTTGATGGATTTATTATAGTTTACCTGAAACTGGCTCTCCTTCCTCTGTTCCCTGTTTTCATTGCAGAAACCATTTGGAACAAGACTCTTACCAGCTTTTGGTTTCATCATGGATGATCCCAAAAACTTTTTTTTTTTTTTTTTTTTTTTTTTTTTTTTTTTTTTGCACAATGAGTGCAATCAGTCACTGGAACAGCCTCTCCAGGAACTTGATAGAGTCCCTGTCATTTAAAGTTTTCAAGACACGATTGGATTGCTGGATAATCTCATCCAGGCTGTCATTCTCATGAAAGTTTGGACTGGAGGATCTTCAGTCTTATCTTCCAGCCTGGCTTGTTGTATGGGTCTGTGTTTCTATGATTCCCAGTTCAGAGGTGCTGCTCCTTGATGGGAGGATGGGATCTGATCCAGGCTCTACCAGATTTCATGTGATGAGTGTGTTAAGCCTAAAACCAGGCTTCCTTAGTTATTCCAGGTCAGCTTTTAACACATCTCTCATTCCCAGAATATTCTACATCATGGTAGCCATTGTACTGAGTATGTGCATTAGATAGATTAGGAACATGCAGATGTCTTCATATTCTGGGTGATTGCCTTAAACATTAAACAAATTAATGCAAGCATAATGGTATTTCTTTAACAGTATTTTAAGTATTTTCTTGATAGATTGAAATAAATTTGAGTTGCACTGAGAAGAATGAATACATAGTACTAATGATTAGCCACACAATTTTTTTTAATACACTGCAGTGTATAAATTATGGAGTAGATTACTTGCCTCTGTCTTTGCAACCTGACCCTGAAGGAATTTTTTTTCCCCAACAGACATTCCCTTATACAGGAACAGTAGTATACTATTTCTTTTTTTATATCTTTTTCAAGCACTCATATGAAGCATAAGTACTCACCAATTCATCACAGTACTGTGCATGTATTAAAAAAAATTTTGAAGGTACAGGCATCAAACAAATCTCATTATATGGACTTCTAATGTAATAAATCTACCCAGACAAAACACTGAAATAAGACATGGTCTAAGAAAATCACTGAACAATAGGTCTGACTTGTAAAACTTTGGAATTGTTTTACCTGAGGTCTAACATTATAAACCATTTTATATTCAAAAGACTGCAAAGGAAAAAAACAAATTTAAAACCCCAAGAATATTTCACTATAGTTCAACTGCTTGTCTTAGTTTTGAAAAAAGTAGGCAAGACCTGTCAATTGTGTCCAGAGTCAGTCTAGAGAAAATAATTGGAATTATTCTGGACTTGCATACCTGTAACATAAATAAAATTCACAGCAAACTGTCAAAAATAAATCTGCAGAAATAATGTATAGATCCCTTGAATCCATCTGATTTCATTAAATCCTTCACCAAGACAATGCGAATTTTCAAACTAAGTCAATCTTTTAAAAATTCTTTTACAGTTTTTTAAGAAATTCTAAGACTGCTTTTTCTGAGTAAGAAGGTTTTTTTGTACTATGATCTGTTTCATGTAATGAGTGTTAGTTTCAGACTTCTGAGACCAACAAACAGTTGAAATAATGTTACATTCACTTAATGAGGATAATCTTGGCAAATGAGACAATGGATTCTGCAATGAACAAGGCAGCTCTAAAACGACCACAAAGTGGCAAGAGTCATTTTTCCTTTGACACAGTCCAGCAGTTTCTCTTCAGCAGACTCATATCAAATAGTGTAGGTTTTTTGGAGGAGACAGTGACAGAAGTATTCTCCACATCCATTCCATCTTTCTCTAGCCTTGTTTGATGATTACTTCTCAGCCTCATCTGATATGTGATACCATTCCACCACCATTTTATCTGCTCATCTGCTGATTGCTTTCCTGACACTTTGCCCTCCAGTAACACTAACTTTGATTGTTATCCAATCTTTTGCTAAAATAGAAAAAGTTTCAGTGTTGTCTCTCAGATGTGTGTCAATTACATACCAACTGTTCAAGTATCTACCCACTAGCAGTTGCAAACATTGGCTATTACAGATGAATAGGTATAAAAAGGAAAATACATAAAGATGATTATTTGAGCATGGTCTGTTTATCAAGCATGTGAACTGTAAATGAAAAAAATCTACACTTTTGATAGTGTTTTTTTAATATGGATTATCTAGCAAGTGGTTTTACAAGCAAGATGAAGACAAAGAAAGAAATCTGCAGGTTGCATATATTCTAAGTAAGGACAAAATTTCTCTTAATCACAATGATGTTCTAGTAGCGTTTTAAATCAGTTATCCACCTAGCCTACTAAGAATATAAACACTCAGGAGTTCACAGAGATGAAGGTTTCCTCTAAAAGTGTGAATAAGTTTGAATAAACCAGAAGTTCCTCAATGTGGAACAGATTCGACTCACTGCCTGTGGCAGGGTAGATATGAACATTGTGCAGGCAGTGCTGGCTGCATTTCTGACACTCTGTTTACCACACAGTAACTGTGTGTTGCTGGGCTGAAATCACTGTCAGAATGTGCAGTTGGATGAATTTCCCTTATCTATTGACACATGTGGACCTATACTGTCTCTTGGGTTGGATTTCTTGTTGAAATGCTCAATAAGTACTTGAAAAGAAAGATCCATGCTACCTGTCCAACACCGCTTAAGCCAGTTATGAAGATAAACAGAATGCTCACAACATGGATTTTAATTTCAATTTAAAAAAAAAAAAAAACAGAACCAAAGCAACAAATTGTCTTTCTCTTTCATAAATGTGAAATGGTAACATCAACTCTGACAAGCTACCCATAGATTTATTATTTTCTTTGAAGTTTCAGACAGAAATTGAAATTTTAGTACAATGTCATGAAGACATGGAAAAGTTTACTGAGATCAGCTTTCTGAAATAATAAGGTCAAAAATGACAGATGGAGCTTAATAAGTCATCATATTTCAGGAAAATGCAAATTACGAGTGTGATCAAGACAATTAAGATTTTGCAGATATTAATGCAACCAGTAATTCTTCCAGAATGTTTGATCTTTGTTGTTGAAAATCTACTACCTGTCCAAATATAAAATGAGTATTTTTCCATTCTTTCCTTCTCAGAACAACAGAATGACTGAATGTTTGTTTCCAAATTAAAAGCAAAATCACTCTTGCCTTTATGTTAAAAATCTCTATATTAATAAATTAAACACTATCTAAAGCATTGCTTTTGATGCACTTTGTAATCAGAGGTCTTTTATTTTTATTATTTCAAGATATATTCTTTCAAGACAATGTCTAAGTAAGGCAACTTGTGATAATTAAAACAAGTTAATAGATTTCCCACAAGATTTGTATGGAAAATACTGCTTCTAATAAGCCTGTTTCTACTGAGTAAATATTTAGTAGAATTTCTGTATTTTAACTTATCCAAAATTAACATTTTATTTCAGGCCAAAATGTTCATTAAGAACACTAATTAATACTTATTTCCTTTTGCAGTTCTGTTCAGGTCCGGATGACTCACTTTCCCAAGAGGGATTTCTATTATGTGCCTCAGAAATTTTGTTCAAACAGGGATTTCAAGCAGATAAAGAGAACAGATATATGACACCCTGAATGGTATTTCTTAAAGCAAACAAGCAGTACAAGAGAGTTAACCTGAATGCAATGTTGTACTCATAACCCTCTCTTCCCCTCTACAATGGGGAAAGAATTAGGATTAAAAAGCAAATGAAATATTTTAGCAATCTGAAGTTAGGAATATTTTAATGTAATCTATTATATAAGCAGTTATTTTTTTCATTAGGCATAATACAGAAAATGTCAGTGCTTATCTTCTACCAGTTCTGATTTTGTATGAAAATTTACTTTTAGAAACAGGAATACAAGGGACTCTTAAAAATGAAAGTAAATTTTAAAATTTGTATTCCACTCGGGGTAAAAAACTGAAGCATAAAACCACTCTGTAAAGATTACTGGAAAGATCACTCCAGATAATAGATCAAACCTTTTCCATAAAGTCCAAAGAAATACTGTTTTATCCTGTATTAAATTTATTTTACATAATCCATGGAAAGATGATGTATTGGGTCTGCATGGACAGGTTTTGATAGCAGGCTGTCCTCCTGCAGCTCATGAATGACCAAGGGGATGCAGAGATCCACCTGCAGCCCATGGAGGAAACCCGTGCTGGAGCAGGTGGATGCCTGAGAGGAAAATATGACCCTGTGGGAGGCCCAGGTTGGAGGAGGTTCCTGCAGGACCTGCAGACCCACGGAAAGAGGAACTCAGGCTGGACCAGGTTTCCTGGTAGGACTTGCCACTCTCTGGAGGACTCATGCTGAAGCAGGCTGTCCTTGAAGGACGTCGTATGGAAGAGTGACTCACATTGCAGCAGTTCATGGAGAGCTGTTGCCCATGGGATGGATGTACACCAGAGAAGTTAATGGAGAACTATCTCCCGTGGGAGGGACCCCACATTGAAGCTGGGGAAAGACTCTTCTCCCTGGGCAGCAGCAGGAACAATGACCATAACCCCCACCCATCCCCTGTCTCCCTGGGACACTGCAGGGGAGGAGATAGGGTTGGGAAAGAGGTGGGGGGAGGAGGAAGTTTTGAATATTTATTTCACTTTTTATTATCCTACTCTGCTTCTGACATAAAATGTGTGAATTTCTTCAGTCTAATTTTAAAGTATTCCTGTGGAACAATGTATCTTCTCTGACCATTCGTTAAATTATCTCTAGTCTTTTAAAAGATGAAACAGGTCTCAGTCTTGCAATACACGGTTTTAAGGTATCTTCATGAATATCCAATATAATGTCTTCTATTTGAGGGTTTCAAAGTTTATTATAACAAGAAGAGAACAGTACTAGTATTGCAATTTAACCCCAAGTGGTAACTAAGCATCATACAGCCAATCACTCACCTTTCCCCAATGGGGTATGAGAGAAAATCAGAAAAGTGAGAAAACGGATGGGTTTAGATACAGATCATTTAATAGGCAAACAAAAGCCATGGACACAAGCAAAACAAAAGAAAGAATTAATTCACCACTTCCCATGTTCAGTCATCCCCAGGAAAGCAGGGTTCCATCACACATAACAGCAACTTGGGAAGACAAATGCCATCACTCAAAATGTCCCTCTTCTCTTCCTCCCTCAGATTTTTGTGCTGAGCATAACATCATATGGTATTGAGCATTCCATTGTTCAGCTGTGGTCAGCTGTCCCAGCTGTGTCCCCTCACAACAGCTGATAATGTGTCATCAACTCTGTTGCCAACACAAATACAAAACATGTCCCCATACTAGCTGCTGTGAAGGAAATTACAGCAGCCAGACACAGTGCAAACAGAAACATGGATATCAGCAAAAAAAAAAAAAAAAAAAAGGATTATTCTTTCTTGGGTCTGTACAGAGTGTAAAGTCATGAACACAAGCCCATGTTGAGGATACTAGAGGTATTTACTAGTCATCAACTGCCTGTAGTGGAAATACTTCTTTCATCTATTATCATTTGTTGTCATTTCAATTTTTTGATTCAGCCATGTCTTCATAAACAGACTTTTTGTTAAGCAGAAACAGATGGAAGCCAGCAAGCAGTAAGTGTCAATACGTCAACAAATTATAGGCTGTCTCTTGAGACAATCCCACTGGGCCCAAATTCATTACCTTTACTTACACTGAATAATTATACAGATTTAATTTCACAAAAGGCTACAAAGTAGGGTATTAAATGCCATTAATGAATGTAGAATCAGGCCCACTGACAGAAACAGGAGTGCAAACACTGCTCTATGTTAGATTTGCTGAAACAAGTCTAATACTACTGTTTTAAACATACAGTCTCAGTCATACATTTGAACCTTACTTGCAGCCATTTTCTAAATCTTACTTGCATCCTGACTATTCAGTTAATTTACTTTGTGAATTATGCATGTTGCTTAAATCCACTTAAAACTGTGAAATCTTTGTGACATGATGAAGTAAAGGGAAACATATGTGGGCATAATGTTTGTAATAGATTTTCCACATCTGTCTTTTATTAACAAAGCACAAATATCCTTATACATGCAAAGTCTACATGATTGGATAACTCATTCAAGAGATCCTCGGCTTTGATTCATCAACAATAATCAACAATAATCTCATCAGTTCGCAACATTTTGTAATAAGAGTTTTATTGAGGTAATTATAAAATATATTGGTGTTTTTTGCAAATGATAAATTCTTAGGAAAGCTGTGCCCAAACTAACGTGGTTGTAATGATCTAGGCTCTACCAAGAATACAGAAACGTCACCCAAGCATGAATAGAAGGAAGAATGTGTCACTACTGAGCTAGAGAAAGCAACACAGACCTCCCTGGAGAAGACTTTTCATTGAGGATTTATTTATTCGTATTTATATGGTGTTGTGCTGAACTCAGACAGTAGCTCATTGGATAGTTGCAGAAATGCCTCTGGGACAGTACTTCAGAATGGGTCCCACGGTCACCACCAGCTGTTAATCTTTGTTATTAATTCCATTCTATTTTGACAAAACTATCATCCTGGGAAATACTCCCTACTGGAGCTGGACATGTTATCAGCTTGGGAAAGGATCTGAGGGAACCAGGACAGACTTCAACCTGGGAATGATTTTCCTGGCTGGAATTTTCCTAGATCTCTAACAGTATGTCCACAATAATGAAAGGCAAAGCTTAATTTTAGTTGAATTTGGCAGCAGAAGGGAAGGACAGGGAGGGAGTCTATTGTCAATTTACCAGTCAAAGACAGACTGAAATAGTACGTGCCTATACCTAGAGAGCTTTATTTGACAACAGACATAGAAATACAAAGGTTCTTGCTAGCTTCTTTGTCTCTGTCTTTGGTGATAAATCTGCCCTTAAGCCTCCCAGATCTTGGCCTCAAGGATGGTTAGAGGATACCCAGGATGGTTAGAAGTGCTGGACGATACCATTGTGAGGTCTTGATTCGAAGCAGAGTTCCCTGAGGGCTGGGAAATATGAATTATGTCTACATTCAAGAAAATCAAGAAGGATCTGAGCAACTATTGGTAGTTATCCTGACCTTATTACTTGAGAAAGTAATACATCAACTTTTCTTGGAAACAATGCACATGGATACGCAGGACAAGAAGGTGATAGAGAACAGACAGTGTGGACTCTTGCCCAAAAGAGAAATCTAGGTCCCAAATGCGAGACCCTCTCTATCCTACCTCAAACCCCACATTTTTTTCCCTCTAGTTATGAGTATTGTTTTCTCTCAATCAATATATTTTTATTTTCTTTCCTCTGAAAACTAGGATGTGCTAAATTTATAAGCTGATGCTGCTATCTCTAAAGTCTACGTAGTCCAGTTTATATCAGTGTAACTAAAACACTTTGGTTTTTATGGTGATAGATTTTTGTTTACAGTTCAAAAGGGGTAATATAATTTGATTTGCAGGGTTTGAAATGATTTATGTAGCATTTTTGGCATCTCTAATCAAAATTGAAGAACTTATACTCTATGCATAGTGATCTAAGATTCCATTTATAAGGCTAATATAACATATAATAGAATATTGAACAATCAATCAAGCAATTGAGACACTGATGACTAAATTATACAAAATGTGCATGATTCATGACTCAGCTGCTGAGCTGAAATTTCAGGGTACTGTAAATATCAGAGAATTCAGCCTATGTTGATGTAAATTCATAAATTCAGTTTACAAACATGGAATGATGCAGAAAGGACAAATATAAATACCAAGAATAAAACATTTCTCCCCTCAGAAACACAATTTTCCTATTCCATATTTTAACCAAGAATGCATTTCAAGACAGAAATGCTGAACTAAACAGCACACAACTGAAAAACATATTTAAATAGAAGATATTTTCCATTGGCATTAATAAATTAAAAAGTATCCTTAATGTTACACACTCTGAACATCAGCTTTGCCTTCTGGTACATTATGGACAAATCAGAAGCCAAATCATACCTGATACCTGTTTCTTACAAACTGTACTTCAAAGAAATTCCAACTAGCAGACCTAACTAGTCTTTAATTAATTTATAAGCATTGCTAATAACTGTTGCTTTCCAGTCACTGAAATATTAAAAATAGTTCTTTATGTAGCAGAATAATGAGGAATACTGCACTATTTCAGTGTATAATAATATGACTTTATGGTCACTGATTCTTCCTTTTTTATACCATTCCTCTGAAAGTTTAATCTGTGGGGCAAGTGCTGTTTCTGCCTATGTTTTGACACAGAGAAACTTGGCACTGAAGCAGAATTTCTACATGGTTCTGTATGACAATGAATGATTGTGTGTTACTGACACTTGCAAGAATAACTGAACCATAAAAAACTTGTGTGTGAAATCTTTACTGGAATTTCTGTCATGGGGCTGAGTGGGATTTAGGGGCTGGCATTGACATTCAGGGGGTCATCATATTGACTTGTCTAGAAATGTAGCTTGACTTCTGCCATGCAGAAAACTATGAAAATGGATATCACCCTTCTATCCCCATCTGATCATGGGCAAAGGTAAGTCTCAGACTTTTTTGTTTAATTCTTTCTTTAGTGTGTCAACCACAAATTCTCAAATTCCAAAACATCAGAAAAAGGTTAAATAAGCATAAGAGAATTGTCCCTTTAAATGATAGATTGTCTTCCATGTTAGATCTGCCTTAAGGTAATTTTCTTCAGTGACATTGTGCTTGATCTGTTTTGACATTAACAACTTTCAGCAGTGGAAGTGGAGACTGAGGCTTTGAGCAGCAGTACCATATGGTACCATCATTTTTTTTTAAGCAGAACTCTGCACTGAGCTACATAAGCTGCTCTGTGTAAAATGTTGACAATCTTTGTATACAGTATGACCCGAATATATTTTACAGCATGTTATCATTGCTTCTCAGCACAAACCAATAATGGCACATTGAAAACAGTTTATGAAATAATTTGGATTACCATGTTTTGTATCAGTGTTATGCTTTATGGCATTTGGCCCTATATTACCTCTTTTTTCTAAGAAAATTGCCATTAGAAATCTGTCAGGGTTTAAGTTTGTTTTCTCTGAATTAAGAATATATTAACTGTTATATTATTAAATGAAAAGGAAATATTACATATTATGCTCCTGTAAAGTAACACAGACTCAGAATAAGGAATAAATCCTTATTCTTTTATCGTAGGTTTTTATTTGACAGTTCTCCAATAACACAGAGTCCTAGCTGACCTGTTATGTGATGCCCTCTTATTATAAAAAACAAATATAGAACTGCAACCCCAAGGTTAAATGAAAGCAATTTCTAATAAAAGATCATATTTATTTGATTTATTTGATAAAGTGATGGTTATAACCCTACCCTGAATAATATTTTTTGATGTCTAATAGAACATAAGAAGTTCTGCAGTATTAGTGAGAATTTCTTTATACATTTAATGTATAAAAATATTTTTAAATTTAAATTACTCACTTATGATGCTTGAGTAGACTAAGTTGTGTCACCAGTAATAAATGTGAAACATTATTTTAATGACAAAATTTTAATATTGTTACAAAAATTAATTGGGTAATGCAACTTGTTTATAGCAATCATTGCTGGCAAATGTTTATTTGTTCAGAAACCACACAAATACTAACATATTACTTTTGATTATTTGGAAAATATTTAGTAATTTCTGATGGCATTACTCTGAAAGTAAAAGACCCTGAAGATGTTTCCTCTTAGGCTAAATACTAAATATTTACAGTAGTTGATTCTCTCAAACTTGCATTTTCACACAGTAACATAGTAAGTTAGTTTCAAGGCATAAACAGAAAAAAAAAAAAAAGAAGAAGAAGAAACTTGTTGAATCAAGAATACCTGTCAGCTTTTCAGAGGGGCATCCAGGTGGTCTTGTGACAAAGCAAGATTTGGAATATATTTCAGATTGACTGCTCTTTCAGAGCTATCATACACTTATTGTGTTACTTACCTAGAAAATTGCCCTTCCCGTATTTATGACAAGACCTAATACCGAATGTCATAGAAAAATAAATATATGTTTTCTGTAGTATGTTTGGCACACATGAAAACATAATGCAAAGCCATGCTACAATTTCAAGTCTATTCTGTGAAAAGAAATAAAACCCAAGCCAATTAGTTATTTCACCATGTCCAATCACGATGAAAAATTTCCCGGTTACTAATTAGAGGAAAAGGTTTACTTTTTCCCTTGGAGTTTATTGATAGAATACATTATTTTGATTTCTCAATATAATTCTTACTCATGCAAAGTTGCATAGTACAGTGGTATTTTTCACTAGCACATACAGTGAGGCAGTCATGTTCATCAGGTATGGCATGAAACGAGCCTTTATTCTTCCTCTGTGCAGCTGGATAGGAGCAACATTATAATCAGCTACATAAACATATAATTATGTTCTATTATCTGCAATTGTGCTGTAGGAACCTTCTTACATCTCTTCGTTAACATGATAAAATATCAGTGTCAAACTACAGTTAGAGGGGAAAAAAAAACCACTTTAATATAATCTGAGTTTTGCCTTACTCTTTTCTTACCACAAAAGAGAAGCAAATGTTTTTAAAGGTGCTTTTATTTCAAGTTTTAACTTAATCAAATACTTGTGTTAAATAAAATAAGAATATTTATATGACTTCTTCAATGGATGCTGAAAAATTGTAAAGGTCTTTCACTGACTACAGGTCAAAAATAGTGATGGCATTCTTGAGATACAAAACTAAAACCGTAAGACACAGGAAGAAGTAGGAGAAAATAATAATAATCAATATTTTCAGAAATCCTATAACCTAAAAATTCCCTAGTTGAATTAACTTTTGACACACCTCGAACATTCACCTTTGGAAGGAAAATAGAGGATTAAAGATGCGATATTCTGCAAAAAATATATGCGGAATATGAAAGTCAACAGCACCAATCTTGAAAATAATGTCACAGTTTTAAGATTTAACAACCTGACTCTAAAGCACTGAATAACTGTGAGGCTTATACTTTTCAAATTAATAACTGTTTAAATAAAAACACTGACATTTCATTCTTTGATAGAATTCTTAAGCATAATTACTGACATAAAAGTTGATGTACAAAATACCATGTCATTTCCTTAAAGAAAGGAATGCCTTAAAATCTTTTTGAATAAACAAGAGCCCCTTATATAGAAGATGGTGAAGAGCCTTGAGGGGAAGACTTATGAGGGCACTTGGTCTGTTCAGCCTGTAGAAGAGGAGAATAAGGGGAGACCTTGCTGCAGTTACAACTTCCTCAGGAGGGGAAGAGGAGGGACAGACACTGATCTCTGCTCTGTGCTGACCAGGGACAGAACCCAAGGGAATGGCCTGAGTTGTGTCTGAGAGGTTTAGGTTAGGTATAGGTGAAAGGTTCTTCACCCAGGAGGTGGCTGGGAGTTGGAATGAACTCCCCAGGGAAGTGGTTACACCACCAGCCTGTCGGAGTTCAAAAAGTGTTTGGGCAATGCTCTTGGGCACATGGTGTGGCTTTTGAGGATAATCCTGAGGATGTGGATTTGATGATCCTTGTTTCTTCCAGCTCAGCGTATTCTGTGATTCTGTGATATTTGAAGGATACACTGTGCAGTTAATTTTGTTAAACCTTGGTAAGGCTTATTTATTTACTTATTTATCTAAACTGTGGTAGAAAAATCTCAGATATACCGTTTCAGCAAAAACGGCTAGTTACTGAGGGTCCAAAAAAAGACTAATTTTTCCATGTCTGAAAAGCATTTAAGAGCACATACATACCTCCCTAATGATACACGGGTCTACCAAAGGTGCAACCAATGAAGCACACAGAACAAAAGATTCAAATAAACCTCAGAAAGAATTGCAAGTTTAAAAAAAAGTGCTTTAAGATAAATAGCTTTTAACCATAGCCAGACCCTAAGGAAATATATTTTAGATTATACACATTCACATCCTCATATTTCCTTGTACTTTTTTCCAAAAGCACTCTGCTGCAATATAAAGAATTCTCAAGTGAGAGTCACATTCTGTTCCCTGAACATGTGAACTGTACTTTTATTTATCTCTCTTCAAATATAATTTTGAACTATCCCACAGGGTTTCTAATACATATCTACATAAACAATGGTAAGAGCTGTGAAAATAGCAAAGCTCAAAATAGATTTTACCTTTACCAGCTATGCGAAGTTTCATTATACATCGGATACTAGACTCCAAAAGTCCTTTTACATCTGAGCAAAAGGCATCATTTCTCAAAGACATTTTACGTCCAGGATAAATAAAAAAATTCTCTGCCTGAAGTTGACATTTCTTTTCGCCTAAGTAAGGTGACTTAAGGACTTAAGCATTTCAATAGCTAGTAACTAAATTTTAGAATATTTGTCAAATTTTTGGTAAGATGAATGGTAGGCTTTGAAGATGATGTCAGGGTTGATTTTTGTTTAATAACTAGAAAAAATCGATCCTGAATTCATATTTTCTCTGCTTTACAATGGAATCTATCTGTGGAATAATCACAGTTTACACATATCTTATTCTTTAAAAAAAATTATGTTTATACCTAACACTCTGCATGTGACTCTTAAACCGGCGAAAGAAACTCATCTTCCACAGCTTTGCATTGCACAATAGGGTCTGTTAAGGTGTTAACTCACTTGAAGAGAGTGATCCTGAGAAAATTTTTTTACCTAAAATTAGAAAATTACATTCTAGTATAGTATATTCCTATTAAAATTAAATTTTAAATATCTTCACTTCTTTGGTTCCTAAACTATGGAATTCAGATTGAAATACCACACTACAAGAAGACAACTTCTGGCAGTGGAAGGTATCACATTTTTTTACAAAATTTTGTAGCCTGTTGATTTATTTTTGCATGAACACAAGGTATTAATCAATCAGGTTTGACTCACTAATTTCATATTCTTAGAGATCCATAGCAAATTTCAACATATATCTCATAGCATCAAACTGCACCAATATTCTGAACAGCAAGTTTAGATTTTTCTTGCATTTCTGTTTCTTGAACTGGATATTATATTTAGGTAAGACATATTGAAATATGTGTTATGTTTTATTTAACATTTTAACTTAAATACAAGTCTCACAAAAAGGCCATGGTAATTATTTACATCTTCATTAGTAATGACATACATTTAAACATTTTTCTCATGAAGCATGTTTTTCATTAACTATATTTTTTGCATAAGAAGACTAACATCTGTTCTTTTCTCCTCCAATTTACATAGTTGCATGGCAACTGAGACATGACTGTCCCTCAGTGACTATGCTTGGTAAACCATTCAAAAGTGATCTCATGCCAAAAATTGACTGAAACATTAGCCTTCTGTCACAGATATTGTTGAAAAAGGATGCTATCTTCTTCCTGTGTGTTTTCCTCTTAGCTTCACTGCTATGCAACTACATGCACAGTGCCCTATAGAAAATTTTTTCTTCCAAGACATCCCTTCTTCTAGGAGCAACCAGACCACTAGTCTAAATCTTAGACTAAAAAAAAATTTTAATTCTATCTGTTTTTTTTTTTCAGAAATAATGCATTAAGAGGTCCTTACTTATCCTGCCATAGAAAATATTTTCCTAAGCACAGAGCACTGCAACTAGTTACTTGATCATGGTCAGTGCCTCAGCTGACGGGCATGTAGTCAAACTAGATTTGTGTTTTTTGAAACAGAAGCTGATCCCTATGCTCTGTTAGGTTTTGGAGCCCAGCCGAGTCAGGAGTTGTAACATGGCTTACTCCATTCTGCAGAGTGTGAATATTTACTTGCTCACAGTACTTTTATGCCATAAAGACCTATGTAGGCAGTTTCAGGGTGAAGAGTGGATGAATAATTAATCAAAACAATGGAAAAATGGGACAGGAGGGTTTATTTTTTAAGTAAAGGAAGATAACATTATAACTTCAGATCACTGAGGGAATCTGTGCAATTCAACATATTTTCAAAAAGAGTGAATAATAAAGTGACAAATTTTGTTATTGATGCTAAGCTACTAAAGATAAATCAGGATCAAGAGAATTATTTCAAGTTTTTTTTCTAATAATTACAGATTAAATTAATTTTAAATAAATGTCAGATGTTGTCCATTGGATATGTTATATATAAAAGGGTCATCTTTTCACTGACAACTCAGATGAAAATTTAGAACTATAATAGATAGATATAAAATATTGGCTCACTGTCCATAAGCTATCAAAAATAATAATTTTAAAGCCAGAAATTCTTGAGAAAGAAAAAGGAAACAAGGGGATTTATGACACACTATGAATCCATGGTTCAGTAGCATCCTGATTACAGTGTGCAGTTATGGATACTGATCCCCTGCCTCTGAAAAAGGATTCAAAGGAATTTTTGAAGATGTACAGAGAAAGGATTACAAGAGTGACTTGAAATGGCTTCTGTGCACTGAACAGTAGAAATGGAAGAACAGATGACTAAAGGAGATATGAAAGAGGTCTTCATGGCCATGGGGAGCAGTGAAAAAACGTAGAAATCCATTTTTCACTGTCAGTTCCAAAAAAAGAATTAGGTGATATCAGATGAAAGTAATGGATGGCAGTTGCAAACAAAAGTCTTCACATGATGGATAAATAATCTGGAAAACAGCCAAAGGGGACCGAAGGCAATAAATTCTTGTAAGGGTTGCAAAAGCAATTACATTTTTTCCTCCAAGGATTTGTTCACTGAGGGCTACTTGACACCTTGAGAGGCTACCTGGAACAGAGGCTAGACAGTGTTAAAGGAATAAAGCAGATATTTATTTAAAGGCTTCAAAGGACACATCTTGGGCAGTTCAAGAGCCCAGCCATGGCTCCACCAAAGATGAATGACGAGTCATGAGTTTTCACACTTTTATAAGTTTTGCATTTACATATTGGGGTTAATTGTGCAATTACAGCTTCAGGTTATGAAGTCCCATCCTCCCAAATTGCTCTCCTCAATTCACTGTTGTTTATACTTTTTGGGCCTGAAGCTGCATTGGTGTCCTTGGTTCTCAGGCTGGAAAGGATTGTTTTGTCTAACTAAACTGTGAAGAGAACTTGCTAACACTTTATATAAACTTCAAGATTGTATACTAATGCAGTCCAGAATCAGCAAAATATGAAAGCTAAAACTTAAGGCATCATACTGAGCACAAGAATAGATTCTCTGGTATGTTTGGAACACTTATTGTGGTGAGCAAAACAGAGTCAACTTGTGGAAAATTATATTAAATTATCACCAATTGGAAATTGAGTTGAGCGAGGAGGAGCAAAGACAAAGCTCTCCCCTTCTTCTTAGGCTTGACTTTACCCCTTTACTCCTGACTCCTCTACCTTCTTTCCCAGAGCAAAGCAGGGTGATGAAGAATGTGGGGCTGTGGTCACTCTGTAAGAGTTGCTCTCTGCTATTCCTTCCTCCTCACAGTTTTCCTCTGCTCCAGCATGGGACCTTCTCACAGGCTAAAAGTCTTCATGAGTCTTTCCAAGCTGGGCTACAGTCCTTCAGTAAAAAATTGGTCCAGCTTGAGTCCCCAAGGGCTGCAGTTCCTTCAATTTTCACAATGTTTCAAGTGTATCTTTCAAGTGGTACGCTGGAAAGGACTATGCTTTCTTCTCCAACATTTGACATTCTCTGTTTTGTAAGGCCAACTGCTTAGTCAGCCAACCAAGATAATAAGGCTACCCTAAATTATTCATAAAGTACTTCAACCAGGATCTAGAACACAAGTCAGAAAAGTTCTGAAAGTTTTTTTCTTACAAAACCAGAAACCATGAGGGCTTTTTCCCATCCCTCAGTTTTGGTTACTGTATGGTTACAGTTTTTACTTTCTTCCAATTTAATGAAAACTCTTCTCTTGTTTCTCTACATAGAAATGGCTGTGAACTCAATTAAAAAGACTGAAAATTATATAAGATACAATGATAATATTGAAATGGCATTAGTACATATTTTTCAGTTTGAGAATGGAGACGCTTAAATCTCTTCTTTTAGGTTGTGCCTTTTGCAGAACCACGGGGATAAAACAGAAATATTTCCTAAACTTTGGTAAGATTAGGAGAAATTTAAAAATGCCTATATGAACACACAACCCAATGATATTAATTATGAAGCATTTACATTCCCAGTACAAATGCAAAGCTGATGGAGATTTTGAGTTGCTTGCAGTAGCATTCCTGAGTTACATTCTCACTAATAATACAGGAATAGAATGGAGGAGTACGAAACAAAAACATGCTTACTGAAAAGTCTATCTTGCCATAGACAGGATGGTTTCAACAGGCTGGCAGGGCAACTGTAGTCCCAAGCACTACAGAATTTCATTTCAAAGCTATTGAGAGCCATCTTTTCTCTGCTATCTTTGCATCTGAACACATCACATTAACAAACAGTGCCCTGGGCTTCCTCTTTACCTTCTCAGTTCCTACCTACCATACACAAAATATTTGGAGAAGAGGGAAGGGAGAATCACAGCTGACAGTATAAAGTTTCCTCCTTTGTAACCCCACCAGAGGCTTCCATAGCTATGGACCATACCAAGTACTTTCACTCATTTTCAAAACACCTATATTTTGTACTTTCCAAATGCCTATTTTGTCTCTAGAAAAGTCATCCATTTGACTACACCAAAGTTATAAAGTTTTACCATGTTAATCTAATATTGGGGTGACTTTTTCAGATATATCAACATATAAGTATACAATAGTTTAAAAAAATGCCGTTCTAATATTTTGCACACTTTTATGTGTCTAAAATTTTTATTTCCCAAAAATTTTAGTTAAGAAGATATAATGCCACCTGCCTTCCATTTCTGCCTTCCACCAGACTTCTCATTTCCTTTAGTAAAGTAACTTTAGTAGAGGCTTCAAATTGTATTTTTAAAATTTTTTTAGAGCTCAAAACTTGCTATGAACTTGCTTATCTTCTCAAATGCCTTGAAATCCATTTAACAGTGGATCTGACCCTCTTGGCAGATTTCAGAAAGGAATTTTAGGTATTGGAATGAGAAAACGAATAGTGTGGAGTGGGAAACATTGCACCCGTAACACCTGAGGTCTGCTGCAGGGATATAAACTTCTGTATATTATTCTTTCTTACACAAAATTTAGAGGAACTAAATAAAAACAAATGAATCTTAAAGTTCATTGGTGGCTTTTTTAATAATTGACACATGGCAGGGTAACATCTGAAAGAAATAAGTTCAGTATCCACAAGATCCAGTTTTAACGTCTCATTTAATACCTGGTGTTTCCAGGGTGTTTTTCCAGGCTCTTGAAGGCACTACTTTCTGGCCCTGTCTGTCCTGGTCCCAGGGCATCACTGTTCACAGTCCAGATCCCATGTCATCTCAGCCCCTGGAATGTAGGCCCTGTCTGTGATACCTCTCAGGGCACTGAGGTGGCTCCCTGGGGCTCCCCTGGGTGGGCCATGGCAGGGTCTGGCAGCCAGGACCTGTCCCATGCCCGGCCAGGAGTGGCCCCAGCCCTGGCAGAAGAAAGCAGAACCCTCCATACTGCCCCAATGACTCAGGGATCAGAACCTGTCTGTCTTTAATATTTTGTTAGTGTTATTTTAACTGGACTAGTGGAAATTCTATCTTTATTTGCAATAGACTGTTAATGCACTAATTTGCTCACTGTAAATTGCTCGCTCCCCATACCAGCAGGGTTCCAGTTTTGTCCTCAACAGGGTTCTGAATTTGTTAAATGCAATTGATTTTCTTTGGTGCTCTAATTTTAAATTTAATGTAAATACAATACTGTATCTGAACATAAGTGAATGTGAAGCCTAATATTACCTAAATGGCACTCAACTTTAGACACCTCACATGGGAGTCATCTTTAATGATGCCTGTCTAAATGCAGATATAGTTAAAAATTTCTGGGTTTGTTAGAAATTAAAACAAATTAAAATTTTTAAGCCATCTATCTGTCTTTTAGAAGTCTCAGAATGCAATAAAATTAGCATTCACTAAAACTGTATTTCCTGAAAAATACTTGAGATATCAGTCAGGTAAGGTGCTGAAAAATTATTGCTTTTTCCACTGTCTATAATTCATAATTCAGTGCAAGAATTTTACTGCAATTCCTATCTGTTCAAGCTAACGTATAAAAACGTAAATATTTCAAGAGTAAACAATTAAAATTTTCAACACCTTCCTCCTCCACTTGAGAAATTATTTTGGCAAGAAAGAAGCCTGAAAAATTTGGTCAGGCCTAGAGTGACATCTACTGCTCAGAAATATGTGCAAGAGAAACAAAATTTACATCCACTCATCCAGCTTTAACTAGGAAACAGGAGTGTTCTAATGATGACTGGTCTATGAATTTAATATATGAAAAAGGAATACATTTTGCCAACATCCTGATGGCTAGGGAGCAACAGAAATACCTCAGCCCACCTGTCAATTCAACTCTTTTACCAGCAGGTTCCCAACTCTATTATTTCCTAACAAGTCTAGGAATTTTTAATCTTGGAAAAGGAAGAGAATATCAATAAAGTGTAGCTGTGAAATAATCAGATCTGGAGAATAGAGACATCTGATGAGCAATCTTTTTGGACAGAAAAAATAATAAAAAGGATAGCCAGAGCAGGAATGCAAAAGATGCAGTGCAATTGTTGTAAGACAACTAAACTTTATATCATGCTTGTAGATAAAATTCCATCACATGGTGATTGTGCAGTCTACAATATTTGCTTCAATGGCAATTAGCAGAATCAAGAATTTTACGACCAGAAAACAAAGTTTGATTTGTTGTTCTAAATGTATTATGATATTTAAAAGCTATTTTATGGGATAGATGTGCTTTCAACTCATAAAAGTAAGCAAACACCAAGAAATTAAAAAAAAAGAAAAAAAAAAAAAAGGCTAGTAGGCATTTCTGAAAGAGGAAAGTTTTTAATATTGGCTTTAATGTAGAGACTAAACAAAATAATTCCACTCTGTTTATCAAGTCCAGACTATAATTGGCTAATTTGATTTGATGATGTTTCTGGAAATATATACATGATATTTTAACCCTGAAGATTTCATCGATAGAATAAAATTTAGTCATATGAAATGGATTAATATGCTAAAAGTAAGAAGTGCTGTAAAGTTCATTAGAATGGTCATTAGTAGGTGAGAGGTGCTGGCTGTAAGACAATTCATTATCTCTTTAGGCACAACAATCAATGATAATTAATTTGCAAATTTGAGTCTATTATAGTTCAACTAGATTTGAAATATGATTCTCAAATGATATTTTTTGCTAATATTGGATTGCGAACAGTCAGTGCAATAGTTTACTTACAGAAGATTGATAATTCCTTTGCATGTTGTTAAAATAGCTGTAGAAAAAACTACCAGGACCTATCAAAAGACTTATGTAAGAAAAAAAAAATCCATAAATTTTCCCTTTGGAAGTTCCTTTGGCTTGCTTTCTATACTTTCAATTTTGGTAGTCTTTCAGTATCTAGAAAAGCAAAATTCTGACTTTTGTGTACCAATGATATTGTCCATGTGTGAGGATCTGCAGAAGAGTATGGTTAGGAAGAATTAAAGGTGACAGAAAAGATAGGAATAAGAACAGGGAAAGTATCACAATAAATAAAACATTTGCAATAGACTTACTGTTCTTGTCAGAGAAGAACAGATGGTTTGAAAAGATTTAAATATTGCAGACATGACAGGTTTATTCTTACAGAACACAAGCCAGAGATAAGCCAGTGTGAGTGAAGGTGAGATGAAAAAACTAATTCATGATGACTACTTTGTGTCATTTTAATAACTTTGCCTTAAATGTGTATGTGTCTTATTATTCAGAATAGATATAGAGCTCACATATTTAGATGTACTCTAGCTCAAATCAGGTAGGCTGCTAAATCGATCATATTTAAAATCAATTAAAAAAATATGAATGGAAGAAAATATTTCTGTATTTTCAGCAGTGGTGGAGGCAATGGGCAAAAATTGAAATGCAGAAAATTCTATTTAAACATAACAAAAAATAATTTTTAACTGTGACGGTGATGAAACACTTGCCTAGTGAGGTTGTGGAGTCTCTGTCCTTGGAGATACTCAGAACCCTGCCAGACACAGTCCTGCACAACTTGCTCTGGTTGATCCTGTTTTCAGCAGAGGTCCCTTCTGACATGACTCTATAACTCTGTGATATAAAGCACTTTTATTGGAAAGGGTAATAATTTTATCAGAGGAACATTTCCAGAAATTGTTATCTATATTTATTTACTGCTCAGGTTTAGGAAGGGTGCATTAAAAATAGTCCACCCAATAGTCAAGCCAGCTATATGTGTCTTCTAGCAACTGCATTTTTAAAGGATGCTAATTTAGATGTTTTTCTGAATACATAGATGTATGAAATTGCTTTTCAAACTATTATTTTTAATCCAATTGGTGTTCATGCTCCCAGAAGAGTGGTGTGAATATGTACTTGATTTATTTTAATAGGATCTGTTTAGTACAGATAAAAAAAAGATATTTTTTGATGTATTGCTCAGTATTATTCCTGCAAGCCTCTGGGGTAAATGAGAGGCACTCCAGAGAAGCTGAAATCCACTTTACATAGCTAAATGTTTGGAAATTCTATTTTCCTATAAAAAACACACACAGTCATGCATTTCTGATAACCCAAAATGTTTCCTACGTCTCTGTAGAGGAAACTGAATTAAGTAGACAGTACTGAATTTAACATGAAATCATATGGGACTAGGACAGCTCTACATTTTGGTGGATAAAATTAGCTACTTTAAAAAAGCTACAGAGAAAACACACAGGAAAGCATGTAATGAAAGATGTGTGTAGAAAATGAATGCTTTTATTTTCTTTGGATTATTCTAGTTGGTTTTGTTGTGGGTTTTTTTATTTATTTTTAGCTTAACCTTTTAAAAAAAATTGCAATCATGATTTGCCTTGAAAACTGTGAACATACAAACTCATGACAAACATGAATATCTTTCATACGGAATGAAACTACAAAATTCTGTAGTTAACGATTTATTTGATTTATAGACAACATATTTTACTTAGGGAAAATTTTTTTCTAGTTGTATGGTAACCATAAGAAATCTCAGATTATGCTGTGTTATGAACAAGTAATGTCAGTTTTGCTGAAATTATAACTAGTCTGTTAATTTTTAATGTGATAACTCTTTCCCACAAATGTCACTTGCCTTGGGCAACTAATATTGATTAACACTAGAATTATGTATTTAATTAACAATAATAATTTATATTTCAGTGACACTGAGAAGCATATATTGAATTTGCTTGTATTATATATAAAGCACTTGTTAAGTGTTAGAAAAAAAATAAAGTTTTTTTGTTTGTTTCTGGTAATATATATTGCCTCACTCTTTAAGTCATAGTGAAAAACTGAAATATGTATCAGGCTGTCCATAAATGTTTTTTTAATCAGTCCTGTCAAAGACTAAACAGCAATAAAGTCTTTGGGTGAAAAAAGATATACAGTCATACTAAAGAATACAGTTCTCTTCATAAGACAGAAAACTGGTGTTTAAAACTTTTCAGGACATTCTCCCACATTACTTTGGTTCAGTATAAGGAAAGCAAGTAGAAAAACGTAAACATCAACCAAAAGTAGAATAGTTCATGTTCCTACAAGAATCTGGATGAAGTATAAGAGTTTTACACCAATTTTGATTGTCTTGTGTACTGTAAAGTGAAAGTTAAAAAAATCTGTTACTATATCTTTGCTGGTCAGCTTGATAGCTTTCTACTGTGAAATGAATCATTCAGTGGGATGAAAGCAGTAGAAATTCATTATATATATTTTACTAAAACTTTTGACACCATCTCCAGTTGCTATTGGAAGATCCTTATAGCCTGTGGCCACTATTTCCAAAGCACCTTGATTTCGGGCAGGTGTCCCACACTGGTTCCATTTCTCACCACTCTCACCATACTGCTCATCAGACTCAAGCCATCAGTATGGGCAAAGACAATTCTAACACTTGCCAGACCATGGCAGGAGGATTAAGCCCAGTTTAGTACTCACCACAACCAAAGCTATTAGCAAGCTGCAGCAAATGCCCAAGAGGCCCTGGTGAACAGACAGACAGAACACATTATGTGAGGAAAGGCTGCACAACTGACTTGAGTCCCTCTGGAGAAGAAAGGTTGATGAGGCTGCATCCTGCTCTGTTCAGCTGTCCTTCTACATCCTCAAAAGGACATAGCCAGGCCCTTCTCAGAGCTTCACACCGAAGTCACAAGAAGCCAGAAAAGATGCTCAGGTGACATCTACAACCAATGGAACACGAAAGAACTGCTGGGCCTCCTGGCAACATCATGACAAATGACAGGGAAAAGCCCAAGGGCCACAAAGGTTTATTTTTCTTCAGCTGTTGCTGGAAAGATCTGCTCTTGGACTGCCCAGGTGTATGCATCTGGCAGCAGAGGGGGAGTGAGAAGAGAAGCTGGAAATCTTTCCTCTCTTGAAAGGAAATTCAACTCAGAGATGTTGTTATAGCAGGGCAATACCCATGTTGGTAAGATTAAAAATTCTGCATCTCTTCTGAACTATTAACTAGAAGTAAGCCCTGCTAGTATAAATTTGCAAAGACAACATATTAAAACATATTAACTGTAAACATATAATTTGTAAGATTGTAGTGAATGTCATCTAGTAAAGCAGTAGTTTCTTCTGCTGCCCTGTAAAGGATAAGTCTAAGCATTTTTATAGGTATGATCAAGACAGTTTTACCCCATTTTTCATAAACCACATAAGATTCTGATCTCATTTGCACTAAGAAGGCCGATCTCTCAAGCACAGTACAGATAAAATACTGCAGACAGAAATTTCACTTTAAATGAAAGTTACATTCCAGTACCACATTAAATGCGCCTAAATCCAGTACCACAAAGTAGTAAACAATTTAAGTCAGCCGCCTTAGATAGCCATAGCAGTCCATTCCAAACAAATTTCAGCATTTATGAGTACAATCAGCTGAGTAGTTGCCCTGTTTCTTATTAACATCAAACGGAATTTTTGCCAGAAAAAGAAGCAGTGTCCAATTACCCCGCGTGTGTCAAACAGAGAGACTAATATAGTTTTGTTGATTTGTTAGTCTCCTTTAATAGGACACAGCTTCAGCAGCACTGATTTATACAAAGCATTTGTGTTGTGCTTTTGAATATTATTCTGCGCCTGTCATGGCAGCCATACAAAAAGTCAAATAGGTCTTTGTTTGATTCAAAACAACTTCTATTGAAAGATATATGAGCTTTATCTGCACAAAGACTTACGCTGTTAGAAACAAACAGAAGCAGAAGAGAATGTTATTTCTATTTTTATGAAAAATCTGTGCCGTCAACCAGTCATTGTACACAAAGGCCACAAGATGGTAGTCTTGTCTTGAAAAGTTATATGCTGACTCGTTTTTCTATATAAGGTTGTCTCCTTTGTGACATCAGGGATTTTCAGTTCTTATCCTATTTCTCTGAAATAACTTCCCATGTACAAGCAAAATTAAAGAAAATAGCATCTAAATGTCAGCTCAGTTTTCAGCATGAAAGCATGATATATTTTTAGGAAAATTAAGAAAATTCATATATGAGTAGTAATTTTGCGAAATTCAGAAAATTAGTGCAGCTAACAAATAACATTTGTATTTTAGTGGGCTACTGCTCTTTACTTACAGGAAATTCATTATTTTAATTTGGGCCTAGGACTGATTGTTTCTTGTGGTAAAAATAACTATGACGGATTATCTGTAATAATCAACTACTTCAGCTTCCATAGTACTAAAAATATACTGAGTATCAGCAATTTTTAAGATCTAGGAGAAATTTACAAAGGTTTGATACAATAAAATATTTAATTAGAGGATTCTAATACCAGTTTTCCAAATCCATGACTTATTCTAGCATTTACTAGTTCTAACTAGATAGAATAGCTAATTTCTTTTTCACATGCTAGTACCACTAGGTGATACAGTTTTATACAAGGAAAAGCGGAGTTTAACATATATTGTTTGAAATAAATACACAAAGTAAATTCTTACATCTGTATCCTAAACTAGCCTCCTAAAGGTACATGTGCTTTTAGGGGAGAAACGGAAAATAACCATCCATGAGAGTTAGATTTCTGTTCTGGCTCCTAATGCCTCAAAGTTGATGTAGCTTTTTGAGCTGTAAGAAAAGTTTATTTTCTGTGCCAAAAGTGATAGTACACTCCATGGTGAACAGTTATTTCAAATATATGGAGAAAGAATGAGTGGAGTTTTCTCCCAGAAATCCTGTGATACCCTAATTCCTCAAGATGCAGACAGATGAATCATCAGATGCACAGCTAATATTGACAACCCTTGTTTTGTAGCCAATGAGGACTTCAACAATCATTCCCTATATACTTTGCCCTCATCTCCTTGTATCATATTCTACTTCTGTTCCTACCATTGATGATCTTGTTTCAAAAAGAATATATTTCAATTTCCTTAAGTCGAAGTTTTTCATGTATTCAAGTCTTGATAATAATAATTGCAATGATTATTGCCAGATTGTTTTTTTAAACAGCAAATTTCAGGCATGTACAAAAAATGCAAATACTTTCAAGTAATGCTGAAAAAAGCATGGTTTAGGGTTCAGATGAAAAACAAGAGAACTGCTGGTGATCTACATTTAATCTCTGACATCAGAAGTGTTAGCTGTGTCACAATGAGGTGATATGGCTAGAAAGGATTTATAATTCTGTGGTGCCCAAGAGCTAGCACTCTACCATGTCTGGCAAAGAAAAATACTCTTTTCTCGGTTCTGCTAGGAGGGAATGACCCAAAGGCTCAAAAAAGCCAGCACAGCTTTGGGGAATTAGAAGATTTAAGTAGCTAGCTATGGGATACAACAATGGAAGTTATATCAATTTGGTAAATTTAAAACAAATGTTTTGAGTTTCCTGGTAGTTTATGGCTTGGTTCCACACCCACACCAGTAATTTTGCAGAAAAGGTATTTTTCAACAAATAACATATTCCAGAAATATATTACCAGGAATTCATTCAGCAACCCTCCAGACGTAAACTGCTATAATTATTTGGAATCTATAAACAAAAGCAAGCAATTATGGAATAAATTTACACAAAAATAAGGTTATGGGTAATTTCTTCAGGAAAATATATTTTATGGATATTTTATGTGTGAATAATTATTATATTCTACCTGGGAAACTAGACTTCACATTTTTTTCTAAGAGAAAATAGCAAATACCATAACTAGCAGAAATGGTCTGCTGGACAATAAGTAAAATTGTTCAACGTTGCCTGCAGGACCAACTTTTGGGCTGGACACTTATATTTCCACCAGAATTTGAAAAGCATTTGAAGCCCACCTGTGTCTTGTAGCTTAGTTTCCTTGGAAAAAAATCCAATTTATTTCTATTCCTACCTCAAGGTTGCATGTATTCATAGGCACCTCCACTACGAGAAATATTTAAAAGTTTCTATGAAAAGTTTCAAAAACAGCAAATTAAATCTGTAGAGAAATTATATCTTTTTTAAATGAAAAAAAATTATGAAGAGGATTTTTTAAAATAAATTGCTTCATCAAGGCTTTATTGTTTTACACCACAGCATTAATATGATGTACAGATAATTTCACACACATACACACAAATACTCTAAATACTCTAAACTTATTTGGATTAGAAATCCTCAAGTTGTTCACAAGATGACTAGTTAAATTTAAAAAAAAATTAGGATGATAGGGCCTTGAACCATGTGCATTACAGATTGCCATCCAAATTTAGAAAAAAACCAAAATAATTACCCTAGTTTAATGATTTTGCACCATATTGTCCTTTCAAGTAACTGACCATTGGCAGAAAAATAATTTTGGGGAGAAGAAATTTTTACCCCTTAGGCTTCTGTTTAAACAAAGTTTTCTTTTAAAAAGCCTTAATATCTTGCTTTAGAAAGTTAAAAATCATTCTAGAATTCAGTCATATGCACCTTCAATCAGTTCAGCATCGATTCCTCAGAACAAATGTGAAGCTAATGGTTGTTACTCATTGATTCAAAACGTGAAGCTGACCCTGTAGTTCTGTTCCCTAAAGCAGACCCCTGTTGCTGACTAGTTCATTCTTCCCTCCTCGACCGCTGTGTCTTTCCTTTTCATATTAGATGGATTTTGACTTAATGGAAAGACTTTTCAGAGTGCTGTCTGGTTGTATCTGACTGACAGAAAAGTGGACCTAATCTTTCTCCAGAAGTTCTGGATTAAGTTGCTATACAAATATGAGAAAGTAGAAGAAGCACATCAATACATTACAAAACAGAGCTGTTCTGTCTATTTCACAGGTTTGTGAGAAGACAGCTAAACTAGACCACTTTATGTTAGGAAAATATTTTTGATATACTAAAGCTATTCATCGTTAATTTATAAAAACAAAATTTAAAAACATATATTCCAAAGCCTGTTCTCCCTCAGTTTCAAGTAGAACAGAGAGATTACCTCTGCTATTGCCAACTAGAGAGCCAAGAATTTGCTCTTAGCTGAGATTCCCACTCTTCAAGTATACATCAGGGAAATCTTTCCTACTAGAGCAATCGTCTCCTGCATGAGTCTCTTGGCCCTTGCACTTTATTCACATAGCCACTGGATCACTCTTCTAACAATGACTATTTTTTTAATATGTAAACATTTCAATGCTTTCTATTTGTTGACCAGCTTTTGACTTTTTCATCAATGATCACAAAATGACATTTTTAGACTCTCTGACAATTAAGGAGAGGGGTCACCTTGGACATCTAGCTTGGACATCAGGTAAAGACTTGGACACTTTTCCCCACAGAATTCTGTATTTCTTACTGTTGGCTGGGTAAAAAAACTGCCTGGATGATGGAGTCCAGAGAATGGTGGGGAATGGAGTTACATCCTGTTAGTGGCCAGTCACAAGTGGTGCTCCCCAGGGCTCAGTGCTGGGGCCAGCCCTCTTATCTTTATCAATGATTTGGACAAGTGGATAAAGTGCATCTTTAGTCAGTTTGCAGATGAAACCAAGCAGGGCTGGAGTGTTGATCTGCTGGAGTGTAGGAAGCCTCTGGATAAGCTGGATTGATGGGCCAAGACCAATTGCATGATGTTCAACAAAGTGAAGTGCTGGGTCCTGCACTTGGGTCACAACCCCAAACAGTGCTTACACACTTGGAAAAAAGTGTCTGGAAAATGGCCCAGTGTAAACAGACCTGGAGTTTAGAGAACAATTCTTATGAGGAGTGGATGAAGGAGCTGGGGTTGTTGAGCCTGAAGAAAAGAAGGCTGAGGGGAGACCTTGCTCTGTACAACTACCTGAAAGGAGACTGTAGCCAGGTGGCTGGTGGTCCTTCCTTCCAGATGTCCAACCACATGACAGAGGAAACAGGCTCAAGTTGCACCAGGAGAAGTTTATATTTGATTTTAGGAAAAAATTTTCACTGGAAGGTTTGTCAAACACTGGAAGAGGCTGCCCGGGGAAATGGTGACATCAATATCCCTGGAAGTGTTTAAAAGTCATTTAGATGTGGCACTTACTTACATTGTTCAGCGGCAGTCTTGGCAGTGCTGGATAAATGGTTGGATTCTTAAAGATCTTTTCAATGTAAATATTTGTGTGAATGTACGATTTTATACTTATTTTCTTGCATCTTTTCCAAACCTGGTGCTTTGCCGTCTATATCTTCTTTGTCTTCTAGACTCCTCATTATGCATTTGGTTCTATTTAGAAAAAAATGTCAGTTGTATGTCCATTATCTCTGAATAGCAGTCTTCAGTCTAAGAATTATCATGATTAGGGACCTTGGCTCATGTACAAAGAAATCATGCAAAAAAAATCTTCACTGGTGTATGGACCTTTCCCTTTACTGCATTTTTAAAACACACTATAGTGTCTCATTTTTTAACTGAGATGCTCACAAATTCAGTGGATTTTGGCAAAGAAATAAGTCTCAGTCATCAGTATACTTCCCTATATGGAATTGAATAAGGTTTACCCATATTTTCACATCACAGTAGAATGATCTCCAGAATTACATTGTTTTATTACAGCATAAATGTCTTCTCTAGTGCAAGACTGAATACTGAATAGATATTGCTAGCTAATTTCTGATCAAATAATCAACATTCAACTAACAAAACCAATTTCTTGTGGAATGGCCAAAGTAGAAATTTCCTCAAAATTACAATGCATGTGAAGTTACAGCCTTGTTGGCAAATACTACTGTGATTTTGATCCCTTTGATCCCTTCCAGGGAGCAGTCTTCAGCTATGGCATCACTTACATCACATTGAATTCTGAGAAAAATCAGGGAAAAACCCTCATTATCTCAGATGTACAAATATGTCAACACAGCCCACAAAATAAATTTTCCAGTTACATTCACCATGGAAAATTTTCTTCAGAATATAAAAGATTCTAAAATTAATGTGTAATACCTAACTGCTCTTAAGCTAAAGATAAAATTATGAATATGCATCAAAGACTCAAATACTCTGACTAACAACATCCTAGGTTGCATCAGAGAAAAAATCCTAATTTGCATTCCTAAATTTCAAGAGTAAATTATCATAGGAAAGAGAAACCAGTGGGTTTGAGTAGTACTGGTTAGGCAGGTTATGTCACTATTTTTTCTAGTTGTGAATAGTAGTACTGTAGCAACTAAAGAAAATCAGCAAAAATATTTCTTGAACTCTACCCCACCTGTATATAAAATTGCATGGTAAATCATGTTCCTTTAATGAGTTTTATATTTAGTACTACCATTTAAAATGTCAAAAGAAAATATTTGCTTTTGATTTATATATTTTGCATCCCTTGGAAAGTCCAGTACAAATTTCATGTAGCTCTTATTTACAGCTTGAAATCTAGTGCTAAAAAGTAATAAAAATATTTACTCAGTTTTACAGAGGTATAATCAATAAACCCATTATCGAAAGATGATTTCTTTCTCTATCCAACTTTTTTTTTTTTTATCTGTTATACAGATGTGGATGCTCAATTGCTCTTTGCCCATACAGACCAAGTTCACCACAAGAGACTAGCAGATGGCACCTAGAGTCTGTGCATCTGGGGATCAAATCATATCAGATGTGCTGGAAATAAGAGCTATTAATAAAAAACCTACTTATTCAAGCTTTTATTCAAGTTTCACTCTTTAAAAAATTTCTTTCCTCCTGTCATCCTCAGTTACCTTTTTTATAAAGAGCTTTTTCCAAAGAGGGCATCTGTTTTGTGACAGTGCAGACTTTACCTGGAAACAGATCACAGGGAAAGCCAAACCCTATTCTTCAAGAAGTCTCACCGAGGTATTCTTGGGTCTCTAATAACCTTTCTTATAGCAACAGGAGGTACTGCATCCCTTCAAAACCATGTTCAGATAATTTAATTAAGCCTTATATTTGAGCCTGTAACTGATGAACTCATAAAGCATTTGCTGACTGAAGGTCTCTTATGGTTTGTTTGGTTTTTTTTCACACGTGGTAGGACAGATAATTCACACATTTTGCTGTGTTTGGCTCTCTCCTGTATATGAGAACAAACTCTCAAAATATGCCTAGAAGTCCACAGCATTGAGGAAATCAACAAAAAAGTTTTATAGAAGTAAGCCTGATGTTTTTGCATTGGATTTAGTTGGCTTTATACAGTCTTCTGCACAGACCTTAGTGGTGATGCCACTGTTTATTAGCTATTTGTATCATAAATCACAGCATTTTTCTAGCTGTGACTAAATCCTAGATAGAATAGTTCTATTCTTAGTAACTTTAATGACTTTATAGAATATTGTGTATTTTAAATTTAGTCACTTTCTTCCTACTAATTTAAATCACCTTTCCTAACTTCCATTTCTTCTCTTGACAGATATTGTTTAATTTCTGGAAAATGGGAATGCATGCTCTGAAGAGGCTAAACTTGCATCATTATTGTTTGTCTTTTTTTGGTTGTACTTTCCTAGGAAGATTTTTGCTAGGGCTTCACAACAGGAGTAATTCTTGCAAGAGAAAAAATTACCAGAATTGTGACAAGCTCAACATGGCAAAGGGAATATTTCTGTTGGTCTTCATAAATTCTTTCCTTAATATATTACTCATTTTACCTCCTGGTGAAAAAGTGCTGTACTCAGGCTATGAATTTCAAAGAATGATTATACAGCTGCAAGGCATCTACACAGGACACATCTCAGTGAGTTTGTTTTGGTTGCATTTCCTAGATAGGGATGGACTAATCTAATGTTAAATCTGTCTTAATTTATCTTTGTGAAGATAAATTGGGAGATGGCTCAGATTACTGCCAGGCCTTCAGATCTTATTTAGAGGCAGAACTTGCAGATTTCTTGAAAATGGGGTTTCCAATACCTGGGTAGTCCCTTGACATATGAAGATCAACAGGAGATTTTACTCATCCAATTCATCTGGACTTTTGGCTAGAATCAATACCAATTTTACTGATTTAGCTGTTAAAAGCAGTAATGATTGAAGTGTAAACATCAATACCTCTCTTTCCTAGGATCCTGGACATTGCTCATGCATTCTGAGACCTATTATAAACATTGATAGATTGAATTTCTCAATTTTTATGGTTCTTGAGTTTAACAGCTTGTCAAAATGGAATGGCTTTTAAACTGACCTCCTCCATATTTCAAATAAAAAACATCTCATTATAATTATGGTATTACCTGTGTTCTTCCCATTAATGGTCAGTAATATTATTTAGTGCTTATCAAACCTGATTTCCTTTTGTGACAAAGTAACCTGCCTAGATGATCAATGGCAATGGGTATTTTAAAAATTTCATTCAGATTATGAGCCAAGATGGAATGAATGCCACGATGGCACCTCCTTGAGTGGAGTATGGTATAGTATAATACATTATTTAAAAAAAAAACCCAAACCAAACCAAGTCAAATAAATAAATAAGAAGTGACCAAACCACAAGTGAGTATGGTCTTGTTAGGTAAGGCAAAGCACCACATCAAAGTGACTTGACCAGCTTCCAAAGCAGTGGAGTTTTCACCAATTTCCACCAAAAAAAAAAAAAAAAAAAAAAAGAGCTAGTTTTCTGGAAGAAAGATTTTTAGTTTCTCCAGATTCTCCAATGCTTCTCTAGAACCAATGTGTAGTTTTCAACACACATTTCCTGTGTGCCTATAACCAACTCAGGAATTTCAACATATACTGCTTTGTACATTTGGTTGAAGTGGCTATATGAAATTCAGCTATGTGAAAAAGAGAGTACATGTTGTGTCTCCTTAAGAGAAGATTACTTCAGAGGAAAATTTATTTAACAAAAGACAAAGATTTGGTTAAAGAATGAGAAAATTTGCAGTTGAGGTTTGGTCTTTGTACTGAAAAAAAAAGTAAGGAAACCATGAACAAAGTTATAGGTATAAATATACAGAAATAGATAGATAGATAGATAGATAGATAGATAGATAGATAGATAGATAGATAGATAGATAGGTAGATAGATAGATAGATAATTATACAGACAGATAAATTTATCTTAATTTCTCAGGAATAATAATTCAACAAAAATACAGCAGATGTCATAAGCAATATTTTTAAATCCTGAGTAGGGATTCCATGAAGAAAATCATGGAAAGGTGCCATGGTCTGAAAAACAGAGAGGTGTATCTACTATCAAATGCCAAGGGAGAGCGGGTAGACACTTCCTTTCAAATGTTAAACAGTTTTTTGTGTGAAAGAGTGTTCATATTTATATTTCTTAATGCCAGAAAGAAGGGCCTGGATGTCAACAATGGGGACTCTTTGTAATATTTTAGAACAAGTGATGCCAATAAGAAATTTATATAAAATGTTACAGGCATACAAAGGAAAAAAAATTATAGAGCTGAACTAAATGAAAAAAAATTGTATGGTATTCTCAAGGGAAAAAAAAGAATGATGTAAACGTATCTCTCAAAGTGTATAAGCCAGCTAAAAAATATTTTTAAAATTTTTAAAATATAAACAAACCAGTTATGGTGTTATTCTTACACTTACAATTTACATATTTCTTCATTAAATTATAACTGTATCGCTGCAAGAAGCATAATTAAACATTCTGCTTTTGTTTTGATTTGCTTTTTTTCCCAAGAATCTCATAAAATTCTAAAGCTTGCAATATTAATTGAGTGAAATGTGCATCACATGGGAAGCTCACAGAGTGTTTCCTATGTAAATTCAATCTGAGTTTCAGGGGTAAGATAAGACATGTATCTCAGAGGCGTATCCTAACATGAGCTTATCTCATTCAAATTTGGAGCTTGTCTACTCAATCATCTCAGATGTCTCACTTTCCTCTGTAGGGTTCACAGGACAAGATTATGCAACATCATTTTCCTATTACAAAATATTTCAAATTAGACCTGTTACTTGCATGCGTAGCTTTTAATTTCCCTATTAATCTTTCTTTATCTCAAACCATGAGTTTTCTCATTCTTACTTCTCCAGTTCTGTCCTCCATCCCATCCAGAAGAGTGAGCCAGAAGCTCCATGGGGCTTAGCTGCCAGCTGGTGTTAAACCAAGACAGTCTTAAAAATTACCTGTATAATTCTGTTTTGATCACTTCATTCATATTATTTAACCTTTTATCATATTTATTAAGGCCATATGTATCAAAAAGGAGATTTTGAGGATAGAAAATTAACCTACTTGTTTACCAAAGCTCACAGGCTCAGATTTTTCTGAAATTACAGTTCCTTCAAAGTTGTAATTCCATGACTACAGAGTCATTGCATCTATGTTTCCTGGAATTTTTCTTTATTTATTTTCTTATTTCACTCCCTGAAGTCACTTATCTCTGGTATTAACATGTTGCAAGTGTGAAATTACTGAATCTTCAGATATCTGTGAATTAGAACAAGTTGTTTGTGCCATCTCATTATATAAACACAGACAGTGAATGTTTTAGGGTACAGGTTAGCAGAAGGCAGAATATAAATTCTGTATGAAAGTGTCTCATCACTTTTTGCGAGGCTCAAAAAAACCCAGAACTTTCTGCACAAGATAATTAAAATAGATATTCTGGTAAGGAGAAATGTTACAGTATAAGAGCTGTCATTTCTACTGTGGAAAAATTGAGTGACAGATTAATAATTTATTATATAGCTAACCAGAATTTTAAATATGTCTACATAGTTGTCCTCTGGGGTCTTAAAACTACATATTTGCATTTATCTGTTTATTTCTACTTGTTTCAGTGAGATATTTTGGGAACCAGTGACAACAATCACTTTCTCAATCCCTTTCTCTGTTTTCCCATCTCCAACACCTCATATTCTCAATTGTGTTAGGCTCTTGTGACCCTCTTCAAGACAACTTTGTAAGCAAAAAAATTACTTAGAGCTCTGTGCTTTTATCAGGTATGCAATGTGACAGTTTTGATGATAAAGCCCCAAAAGGGAAAATAGCCTGCAGGTCTTTGTGCTGTTGTAAAATGACAGAAACCATATAATTAGGTTAAAGAGTCTAAAACACTACCCACAGCATTGTGCAGGAAAGCTTCACAAGCCTTAGTAGTATTGTATTTGGTGATAGCTCTTTATAGAGGATTTCTAACAGATACACCTTCATATTTGAGAATTTTTAAAAAATAGCATTAAAACTCAAATATAATAAGTATTAATGTGTTTAAAAGACTATTTAGAGATGTAACTTCACATGTTTGAACATATAGGCCTCCCTCAATATTTTTTCCCATGAAGAAAAAAAAGAAAATAATTTCCTTTTATTTCTGTCTAATTTTAAAAGAGCAATAGAGTGTTATGATTAATATAACAAAACAATGAACAATAGTTCAAATAAAGTGAATAACTCAAGAATGTTTTAACTACTATATACTCACAGTATTTTTGCAGAGACACAACACAGACAGAAAATAGATCTGAGGAATTCCATCTCAGCTTTAACAGAAAACATGCAATTCCAAATCAAGTTTCCCAGGGCCATTGTAATTCCCTAAATATTCAGGCTCACAAAACTTGTGAGGGCTCCTTGGTGTTTGAAGGAAGACATGACCTTTTACTTCAAACAAAAGATGAAAACCCGAAGCCTTCAGACGTCAGGATTAGTAATCATGGCAGTAGGAGCGGGAGCCCAGGCTGGAGGAAAGATCGATCGCTCATCACTGTGGGAGTAGGCTTCTCCCAGCTGGGGCTGCCCATTATCTCAGGGAGCAGCAGGGAACATGCAACCCCTCTAGCAGCCAGTGCTGTGGCCAACAAGCAACAAACTACTGCTGGAAAATATGTTCAGTGTTCAGTGTGTACAACCACTAAGAACAAAAGCACTTATATACGACTGCTTGAACTGCATGTGCCCTCTGCAGTGTAAACCTAAGGCAGCTTAGATGTCTGCTTTAGCCATCTTTCAGAAATTGTGACTGCATAATACTACTGAAAAAAGAAGCAGTTTAAAAAATATGAAATTTATTTCCAGATAAAAAAAAATTCAGTGCAATAAATGTGAAAATAATGAATATATAATTTGCAATCTGATCTTTTACACTTTGTCCAGCCAAACAGGAAATAAGATGTAGCTGGATTCACTCCTTTTTCTTCATCCCAGGAAATGGGTAATCTCAGATATTGTGTATCTCCAGTGGTGTTATGTCACCCAAGTGGAAATAGGCAAAGACCTCCTGAAGAATGTTGAATTACAAAAATTACAGAACTTCATTTCTGGAGAAATTTAGAATATACATGGACTGGAGAATCCACAAAAATCACATTATTAAATAATATACAAATCAAATTCCGACACAGGAAATTATGTATCAGATAACAATTCACTTTTAGCAAAGTGTGCCACATTGACTGTGCTCTGATTAGGAGACTAAATATGCCTGAGTTTATTCTCCAGTGCTGAGGCCAGTTGCCAATGAACAGCCTGGATACCAAATATTAAACTGACATAGCCTTTGAAACAGGTTCACATACTAACTCCCAGATAGGAAAGATTCCTGGAAACAATGACTCTAGCTCGCAGACTACATCCACAAGTGACCTGCGGGACAGGCCAGAGGCACACAAGTTATTATTGTTCTAACAGTTTAGTGATACATGATCCTCTTGGTCACTATTTAATTTACAGCTGCATCTATATGCAGCCTACAGATCCTCTATTTTCAGCATAAATATATAAATTTAAAGTATAAATATCACCAAAAGTATGATAATACAAGAATAACTCAAATAAAAACTTTGCAAATTAGGTGAGTTACTTTCGGTTACTTTGCATAAGTATGTACAAAGCTTGGTATAAATCTTAGGGTGAATGCAAAGCGCAAGATGAGCTCACCAATAGAACCCACCACACTGGACTTTAAGAGTGCTATTTGAAAGTGGATAGAATTAGGTATCTAGTTTCTATAGCAACCTTTAAAAATTCTGGCAAAGGTGTCTTAAGGAAATGCTGTACATTTCAAATATACACCTCAATTACTGCTATTTTATTTGAATTGTCTGTATATAAACTTTTGCTTGAATTTCCCGATCAGTCGCCATGAATCATGGTTTTAAAAAGTTAGAATTTTTGCTAAGAGTAGAAGTAGTTTCCATGACCAAGATGTAAGCTAGGTAGGTAAATGGTAGCTTAATAATTACTAGATGCTTAGGCTAGAGCTAATTGGTATAATTATCTGCTATTATAAATTTACATACAGAAGAACGTAAAATAAGTAAACCATTAATCACGAAGCACGGAACCTTGGATCGTGCCAGAGGGTCACTGAGACCTGATGAAGACTCTCCTGACTTCATCCTTTGAGACCACTGACCCATTTCGAGACCACCAACCCAATTCAAGAGAAGAGCTGCGCATGCATGAAGGACTGATGGGCTCATTTTAATATGGGGTGGGATGGGAGGTGCTGGGGTTATGCAGATGTATTGTGTGTAACATCTTGGGGAATAAATAGATGGCAAAGAACCTTGTTCGGGGTGGTCACGCCTCTCGGAGGTGACTCCCATGCCGCCCGCCAGTGAATAAACATAACACTGTCTAACTTTAATTAGTTACAAGGTCTTTGTCCGTGATTATACCGGGTTTTTTTAATGATTCAGCCACACTATTAAGTCAAATATACTGTCCTGAACAGAGACTGTTCTCAGACTTTCAGGCTAAAATAACACCTAAAAAAATGCTGACAGATACAACATAACCCTCTTAGATGAGTCTTATGTTTGGCATTCAGGCAGACATTTAAGATGCAACTGTGCAAATAATTTCTTGGCACTATCAGGCAAAAAAAAAAAAAGCCCAACGAAAACTAAACAAACAAAACAAGGAAACAACTGGAAAAAAACCCAAACTATAAAAATTTCATGGGGAATGGAATTTAAAAAATATCTTCTGCTTAATTTTGGCATAAAAACTTCAAAAGGAGGTGCTGTTTCAAAGGCAAAAACAAAACAAAAAGAAAGGAAATTTGCCAAACGTTTCAGGTATCTGTATTTGTATATATATATATATCTGTATTTGTAGGAAAAAAAGTTTGAACAGTAATTATTGCTCAGCACTTACTTTGCTATCATTATTTAAGACTGTTATACTTAGGAGCTATCACATTGTTTTAATTTTCCTAAACTTATGGTTCCATACCTGTTAAATCTAAGCCAGAGGTGCTTCCTATCCCTGTCTTCCTTATGCCAGTACTAGGACCTATGCAGCCAGAAGGTTCAAAATGAGTTAATTTGTCCTAATTTTCCTTCTGGATGAGATCCTGGATCTACTTTATTGTGTTTCCAAATTTCCATTACTCCTAACATGAGTGGGCTAGAATACTCATCTTGAAACAAGGAGAAGAAACATAAGACCAAAGTGGAAATAGGGGTAACCTTCTTACAGCAGTAGCTTATTCTGTTTTTTCATGGCACTTTACGTAGTTTAAGTAAATTTTGAGTTTATCAGCATGTTTTCTATGAAATTAAATCCTTCATCAGAGAAAATTGTTCAGCTTCTCATCAAAAATTTTCTCCATAAGAAGGAGTAACTATGAAATCATAGCATCATCTTTTGCTTTACTCTTAAGAATAGCCTTATGTATAATATAATTTGAACTTATTTAAAACAATGCAATAACTTATTTGTAAACAAATAGTAGTTATACGAGAACCTTCAATAGCAAATGCTTATGAACAAATAACAAATCCTTATGCTCAGATCTTAAATTAATATTCATTAAAGTCTTCTCAGAGGTGCTTCCTCTGGAAACAATGTCAAGTGAAGTTCAAGTAGACAATATTCCCTGCTTTTCCCTCGTCTACAAAGCCAGTCTTTTCATCATGGAAATTGATCAGGTAATTCAATATTACAGTGCAACTAGAACTTCAGAGAGACACCTGAGCTTCTCCACAAGGAATAAATATATTAATACACATATCACGGTTCCTCAGCATAATGAGCAATTGGGGGGGGAAGTATCTTAAAATCCTTCTTTTTTCATTGCACCTTGGTTCACTGGAAGGAGTCCTTTCATTTGTTACTATACTTTCAAATATGCATTCCAAGTTTCCTTTTTTAATACAAGTGAAATATTTCAGACCTGTGGGAATGTACTCAAGGAAGAATGCCTTTACTTTCTGCTTTATTTAAATATCAGTAAGGCCCCACTAAAACCTCAGTGTCTCCCTGGAAAGCTCAGATGTTCCCCACTGTTCAGCAGGGATTAAAAGTTGCACCTGAAAGACAGACACATGACAGGTAGAGTCTTGTGAAGAACAAAAACTGGCCCAAACATAATAAAATTATAATCTTTTGAAAAATTAACTCCTATGGGCTCTCCCCTCCCCTCAGCTTTATTTAAAAGAATATGTTTACTGATAAGTTTCAGACATATGCTTGCAGAATTTTTTCCAGTGATTGCAGCTATTCAGATGGCCCAGATCTTGGCTCTAAAGAGACATTCTGGGTTCTTTGGAGGGTGCATAAAGAAAATGCCCAGATCCCAGGATAGTGGGCATTGGATAGTAGAGGCAATGGATACGTTGAGGAGAATTGGGAAGATGACAGAACTCAGCATCTTTTTTGAAAAATTAATAGATTCTTGAATAAGAAATTATTAAAAACATTTGGGGGATTTATAAGAACAACAAAGCAGAAAGAAAAAGATAGATGGGAAGAAGACCTCTAGAACTGGTAAGAGAAATTTGGCCTAGGTCCAAATAGGTGTTAAACACCAAGCAGAAGCAAGTAAATATAACAGAGTCAGACTAGGAGACAGTCGAATGCTGGGGGAAAGGCTGACAGAGAAAAAGGGGCATCATTAAGTGGAAATAGGATTCTCTGTATACAGGGACTATAAGAGCAGCTTAAGAGGAAAACAGTCTTTGCAAAATGAGAACAATGGAATAGCAATGAAGAAAGTACCACAGGAAGGAGATAGGCAGGCAGAAAGCCCCAGCTATATAAAAAAATGAGGGTTCAGCTTGTAGTGAATGCTATCAGCAAGTTCCATAACATCTGGCAAAACAGATAACATCCACTCACAGATGCTATTTTCTTCCATACAAGGTGCTGTCAGCTAGAGCTGGCAGTCGCCCCATGATCCAGGCTGCTTGCTTCAAAATGCCTTGTTAACATGTACAATAGTGTAGTAAAAACATTGGTGATTTCATTTTTTGTGCACAACTCACTCTAATGACATTTTTGCACACATCTTCCAGATGACTACCACTTCCTCTTGATCCCAAGAGGGATACTTCTCATTAAATGGACAGCTTCTATATAGTTTATTCTCTTTTTCAGTGTCATTCCTAAGTCTTATTTATCGTGCACTGTTTGATTCCACTTTGAAGAAAGACTTGCTGAATTGTTTATTTCCCTGGGGCTTTTCACTGCCCCATCATTATAACATTTGAAGACTTTGCCAGATGATGTATATCTTTACAACACCTTCTAAGTGAGGAAGCACTCTAATCTGGGTTTGAAGATAGAACTCTAAGAGCTTTTAATAATACTGTGCACCCATTTTGAAAGAGATTGCTGTTTATAGATCATACATTCCAAACCCAGTTTGAATAGATTCTTATATTGCAACTCCGAGCATTCAGCCATTAGCAATTAAGTCTCGTGGGTCTCAAACTGGTCACCCTAAAATGAAGGACACAAACCAAAATGCTTAGGCAGGTTTCCTAGCATTGCATATACTGATGGAGACACTGGAGGGATGTAAGTCTGTTCATTCTTGTGGCTTTCTGTTTTGTGGCCTATGAAATTATCTGTTGCCTTCATAAATACTCCCTCAGTTGCACAGGGACACATGCTGAAACCCAGAAATTGACTGGCTAATAGCTTTCAACATGGATTTTTGATCATAAATCTATTCAATACGTTATTTCTAACTCTTAGGTTTTTTCAAAGGAAGCCAAGATGGGTAAGGATTGTAATTTAAGAAATTTTAGAATAAGATTAGTATTATAAATCCTATACAGATATTTAAAACCTAGATAGATAACCACACAAAACAAATGTGTATGTTCTAACCTAGTTAATTCTGGGAGTCTGTGATTCTGTTCCACAGTGACTAAGTCAGTCAACTTCTTAAACTTTCTCTTCTATGAGTGAAAAGGAAGAAATGAACAACAAAAAGAAGAGGGGCAAAGTATTGGTAGATAAAGAAATAATTTGTTTCCCCACATCGGTAATTGCAGAACAGTAGGAAGATGAAGCTCAATACATATGGCTTCCTTTCATGACTGGACAGGTCTTTAAGGCATATTTATTCAATACAAGTGTGGATATAGATGTATAAGTACATAAAACTATCATGTTAAAAAAAAAAAAATAAAGCAACTGTAGCTCCAATTAAAAAAAATACCCTGCTGCTACTAGCGATATTTTCCTACTTATGTGTTTTTCCTTTTCATCTGAATTATGCCTGTTTTCTATATTTAATATGCCCACTTAATGGAGGAAATGCTGATGTTAAGATCTTTGTGAAAGTATATGCTGAAGTATTCCTAGGAAAATGCACTGCTTCAATTAAACTCTGATACTCTCATCTTCAGCAAATCAGAATTTTCTCACCAGCATAATTTAAGCCCTTTTTAATTATTTTTTATTATACAACAGGTTACAGAAATTTTGAATTTTCTCATTTGAACTGCTCATGGCAACAAGCAAATACATGTAGCTTACAGACTAATCATGTAAGTTTACAGAAACATGTGAGTCTTCCTTGCCTGCTTTAATCTGTTCTAGATGGCATTGACAATTTGGTCCTACAAGGGTCTATATCTTCATCTACAATTAAAGTACCAAAGCATCTTCTAAATCTGATAGTACAAGGAAAGGCTAAACTGTTAAAAAATTCTGCCAGTTTCTCTGAATCCTTCGAAAATTTTCTGCCTCACTTTTTGGCAAATCTTATTTCTATATCCCTTAACATGATTCTTCAAACTTATGATCTCAGCAGATAATGGAATTATTGAGAAACACACATTTAATACTCCATTTTCATGTATGAATATGTAAATCTGATTTCAGAAAACCTCTTGTTCCATCTATAGAATTATCAGGTGTCTGCAGTTTTATGTTGAAGAAAAAGAAATCTTTATTGCCTCTCTTTGTTATCTGATAAATTAAAATATTAAGTCTGTCCATAATGGAAAGGATGGTTCAATCTTTTTTTCTAGACAGTACCAAAGTAGCAAAACTACTATTTTCTTTTTTCCAAGTATGTCCCAAAGTATTTAAATATACAGAATTCTTTTTGGTTTTAGTTCAGTAGAATAGCTTTTTTGCCTCTAAGAGTTTCTTTCCAAATTCCTGAGTAGCACTCTACATCTATATTATTATCCTATTCCAGCCTATGAAGAATACAGCTCTGGGACCTAGTTCCAATCATTTCACTTATCAGTGAATTCTACATATCTTAAAGCTTTCATTTCAGATGACTATGTAGAAAGAACTCTTTGGGGTTTTTTTCCAGTGTGTCAAACACACCTAATTTTCATTCTGTCCTCCGATTGAAATTAATGAGATACTTGCTTGTACATCAAAATAACATTAAATTAATATTCACTCTTTTTAAAAATAAATATTTTCAAATTATCCCTTCAATCCTGATATTGGTTTAAAATTAGCATGCTTAACTTCAAAGGGCTCCAAATCAAACGGTAAATGGATAATAAAAAATTAATATATTTTCTTATAAACCTTTCTAACAAGGACTCTTTTTAAATTCCTACTTTAGCAACTCTGTTGACTATAATTTTTTTTTTATATATATACTGATTTTGTAGCTTAGTGTAAAATGGGCTCATATTGTCTAACCCAAACCAAGATTCAAATTAAATCAAGGGTTTTTGCACTTTCTTATAAAACCAGACATACAAAGATCTAAGTGAAGACAAAATTTTGGCAATAGTTGTGCATATATTCTTGTGTCTTCTCCATAAGTTCAGACATTTGTTATCTTCCTGGAATTAAATCCTAAAATTATATCAGCCATAAAAATTTTGCTAACTGGATGTTTAGTACTATATAATTGGTCATATTGATCACATTGCCTTCAGTGTTATTTTTACAGACAAAAATGAAATCAATATTAGGATCCAAAATAGCAAAATAGGTCTTACCACCACTTTTATGACCCTTGTTAGAAGAAATGAGGCACTGACTATTGTAAGATTTTGTAAAAAACATACGGCTTTATATTTCTTGATTTTTTTATGGTTGTGTGGTTTTGGGACTTTGTTAGGTTTTTTGAGTTTGTTTTGAGTTTCTTTTGTTCTTTTTTTGTTGGTTGGTTGATTGGTTTATTTGTTGGGTTGGTTTTTTTTCCTCCCAGGAATGACAGATTTCCTCAAAATCCAAGAAGGAATGACTACATCATGACCTACAGAAAATAACTTTCCTGGAACACCTAATCTCTATGCTGAGCAGGTTTTAGGCTATGGTATAACTAGTACAGCTCAGTTCTTGCCTTTCTAGATGAGGAGAACAGATTAAAACCTGGAAAATGTCTCAGGTGAGAAACACGCCAAAAAAAAAGGGTCTCCAAGCCTGTGGTACTCTTGCAAAACCATTTACTCACCCCATTAAAACCATTACAAACTTTCCAGGCTTTAGACTGATGTAAGCAGTTTAGGTTATATCCTTCAGTCCTCTTCTCACCAGTCTTGTAAAATGAGAAGTAGTCTGACCAGCATTTTTTTTGTTATTCAAAGTTGCTCACCAAAATAATTATTCAACAGATGGAGATACATTTGTCTTCAAGTAAAAGACACTCAGTTCAGCACTAGGAGAGGTGTTAGAGGACACCAAGCATTGAGAATGAAGCATTTATTTCAAAGAACTGCAACCGCTCATGGGTTTGGGTTTTCTTAAACATTGTAAATACAATCCCATGGTTTTTTTTTTTTTAATTCCTAAAAGTCCATTAAATGAGTAAGAATTTATATGAACTAGTAACTGAATAAATTCTGAGATATTCTTATGTAGCTTTGAAAACAGAGGAAAACTGTACTTCATGGAAGGATTTTTGGAATGCCAAAATTTTTTCAAGACTTACAAATTAATAAAACATCAAATCCCAAAATATTGATTTTGCTGCAGAAAGGATTTACTACAGGATTTTATTCAGATTTTAGTTTTGCCATGTCAAAAATATATTATAGCCCTACTGGGGAGCAGGACAAGTGTTGTAACAGAGAAGAGTGTAGCAAGTCCCTTCCCTGAGGAGAAAGGAGCAGCAGAGACAACACTTGATGAACTGACCACAGCCAGAATTCCATGCTCCCTGAGCCTCTGATGGGAGGAGATAAAGAAATCAATCTCTGTGAAGAAACAAGCAATGGTGTTTGAAGATTTACTTATTGTTTCTCATTATCCCACTCTGATTTGACTGATAATAAATTAAATTAACATCCCCGAGTCAATTCTGGCTCGCCCATGACGGTAATTAGTGAGTGATCCCTACCTGCCCTTATGAACATTTTGTTATCCTTTCTTTCCCCTGCCCAGCAGCTTTGGCAGGCACATGATATCCAGTCAGGGTCAATTTGATGCCATTTATTTTTCTTCTAGGCCTTTATTCATACCCCTGGCCCACCTCCCCATAATTAGTCCCATCTACAAAAGATTACATGAACTTAATTTCCTGAAGATAGTCTGGTTTATGAATTAAGATTGCCTTTGAATTTATACCATGCATCTAGAGAAACTGCAGATACATTTACCAAGGCATAGATACAGACAAGGAGAGGAAATTCAGTCCTGTTAAATCAACACCATTTTATCTGGGAATGAAAAAAGTAATTTGGAAACATCAAAGTCTGGCCTTTACAGACAAATCAGACAAACCTTATAATTTTTCAAATTTGAGGCTACAAAACATCTGTTTTGAGGTGAGCACAGATATCTGCTGTGTGTTGGAGATATCACCACAGGAACAGCTATCATTGTCAGTATCTGACACTCAGAAAGAGTCAAGACACTTCTTTAGTGAGTTTATTGGCATCTTCACATGCATTTAAGAAGGCTATGAGCAGATGTGCTTTAGGACCAGAAGCTTCCACTTGGACAAAGACAGATTAAACTGTTTATAGAAATTGTTAGAGAAGGTTAACTAATATCCTAAAGAAAGAAGTATATAAAGAGAGATATTTTAATGAACAAGTAAAAATAGTAAACCTAAGCTGAGAAAAAAAGGTATTTGAAAGATTTTGTTGCCATTTATCTTTCTACTGACATGCAATGTGTTTTGTCATGAAACAGTCATTATTCAGAGCACTATGCCTTTGCTAGTGCAGGAAAATGTGTACCCTTAAGCATAAGGTTACTCCCTAAAAGTCTTTGCTAAAGGAAAATTCTTCCCATTTTTCCAGATGAGTGTGATAGTGACTTAATGATTTTAATTGACCTCCGGTGTTTCTTTTCATGTGCCAGCTCTGCACCTCATTTGACCTCAGGCTTGCAGAAACTAATTAAATATGAGCACAGAGACAACTTTGAAATTCCAGAGCCAATACAGATAATAAAAGAAGACTTCCTCTACTTTTTTCTCCTATTTTTTGAAGAAAGGAGCTCTATATTCTGAGCAAAACCCACAGACTGTCCTAGTTAATAAGATCATCTGGGATCAATTACTACCAGGCATAACGATTCTTTATTCCAGATGTGAGAATGAGATAGCTGCCTATCTCTGTAGAAAATGAGCACTGGCATTTACCTGAAAGATTTATGCTTGCATCATTTTCATACGCACATATTTGTAGGGGCTACTATCCACTACGTTTCTCCTGAAGGGGACAATTAGTGAGGCAAATGAGCTTGTATAAAGATTAGCACTCTCAAAAAAAAAAAATATATTTTTTTCTCTAAGTAGTAGACAACTGATTTCAATGAATTATGCCTGCATGTACATGCTCTCTATTAAACACAAATTTCTGCCCAAAGAAGTATGCATTTTCAAAAGCCAGTCTAAACCTGAGTTGCTGGAGGAGTATTCTGTGTTTTCCATCCTCCTCCAGCTCTCCCACTCATGCAGCTATGCAGCCATCCAGACCAAAGGTATGATATGCTGGAAACAAACAAACAGAAATACACCAAACCAATCAGGTTTAGCTCAAGTATGACTGACTGTCATACAAGCATCAGTCCCACAATATGCAAGAAAGTTAAGATTTTTCAATAGCAGGAAGCTTAAGGTAATTTAAGTCAATCAAGAAATTAAGTACTAAGAGGAAAATGATTTTCATCATCTGTACAGCACAAGGTTTACAAACAAGCATTCTGTAATTTAGTCCTACTGTACCATGTGCAGCAGTTTTGCAGGACATTGGGCTTTTATGAAGGTGCTTTTTTCATGTTGCAAACTGGTGATCAGCAAAAGGATAGGCTGAAGAAACCACAAGGTCAAGTGCTACAAAACAAAATTTACACTGTTCCATCAACTTCCATAGGAAGTCTCATCCACTGAGATGTTTCTCGCATTTTTGATATAATATTATTTCTGAACCAAATAACCTCATCCCAACGTACTGTATCATAAAAGACTGCCTGGTCTGATGTGAAGAGTGCCCAGTGCTGCAGTGACTACATCCGAATTCCTTCGAGACAATGTGTGTTCAATATTGAGCCAGAAAATTAAAAATACTACAATAAAGAAGCCCCTTGGAAAACAACAACAACAAAAAAAAAAAACTCCAACCAACAGACAACAACAAAAGAGCCACACAGAGACACAGAAAGTCTGCATAACAGCCACTTTCATTGCCTCATCTTCTGCTTGCAGCTTCTAGATGAACAAATAACTTTCATGTCTCTGGTCTAGTTCTGTAGGCTTTGCACTTTTCAGAATATACCTGAAAGCATCACTTGCTGTAATCCTCCCTGTCAGGGAATGGATATTGCCCTACCAGCTATAAATATTCCTGCATGTTGTACGATTGAGTGTCCATACATGATGTCTACACATAGGTGTCTAAGGCACTGGAAAGGCCTGAGAGCTGCTCCTGAATAACTGATTTGCAAATGAACAGCACAGGCTGCCTTCACAAAATTGTCTCACTTACAATAGAGATATGTGGGGCAATGTTATCTTATGAATTGCATCCAGTTCCCTTGAGTGAATGAACTAAAAATAGACTAACCTGCTCCAAAGCTACTTACTACAGGTGCAGCAATTTCGGAGCATCAGCATAGAAGCGCTGTGTCTCCCAGACAGGCTTTTGTTACGCAGGTGTTCCATTGCCTGCATGTAGCTCTGGGCTTGGAAGGCTGCAATATCCTCCTGGAGACAGCAGGTGGAGAAATGCTTCCATTTAACAAAATATCTGTGGGGAAAGGCAAGTTCGGCAGCTATGGAGGGAAGGCAGCTCTACTTTCCAAATCTATTTCTTCCTGATCATGAAATCTATCCCAGTCAGTTTCCTAGGTAACCCTATGAAACTGAGAATGCTAGTAGAGACTGGAGGAAGTAAAAAAAAAAAAAAAAAAAAAACAACGAAAAAAACAACCAAAAAAACCACCCCAGATATAATTTTAAGTTAACCTTCCATAAAAGAAGTTAAGAAATGTCAGTTTTGATAGGATTCAGAAATTTAATTTGTTTTTTTTTTCCTCATGCACACAATGGTTTGTAGATGACACTGCCATTTTCACACAATGGCCTGGAATGATTTTATAAGACAATAGAGCTTTGCACCTTTTTTTTTTCTTTTTTTTCTTTTTTTTTTTTTTTTTTTAAGATTCATACACTGGTCTCTCCTGGTTTTTTATAGCTGAAACATAGTATTTTTATTCATCAGTTGTACTGAATATAAGCATGAACAATCATACTAAGGAATATGAACATCATACTGTCACTTTCATGCACTTTAATGAGGGATTCTTCTCAGATAACAGTCAGCAGATGACACATTAACATAGAAATAGAACAATAGATAAATAGATAATAGAATATTCTTCTTATCTGTTCTTCTAGGACAAAACAAAGCAGATTGTACTGGAATAAAACTGCATTTAAACTGTACACGGAATTCATGTGAAGCAAAACCAGTCTTCCCCTTACTCAAAATAAAATTTCTTGCCCTATTTATTCGTAGCATCCACTCAGTATCTATCTGTATTGAAAGCATGGAGACAGACTGTAAAATGCTCTGGATGAACACAGCCTATAAATCAAGGGAAAAACAGAGCAGCATGCTATTATTGTTTTCAAATTCATATGCATCAGCTCTAGCTTTTTGTCATTTACAAAGTATGAATGGGTCTGAAATATAGAAAGGAAACAAATATAGAGATCTGTGTATCTCACCACAGCACTGCTTGCAAAACTCAACTAGGTCAGCACAGTGGACCAACAGGTTGATAAATTTGGCCATTATATTTTAGATGCCAACTTTTCAGAGAATTCTAAGGGTAACAGCATTAACTAAAATTATAATTTAAGCAGTCACTTTGCCTACTTTCTATTGTTTCTTTTCAACATCAATCCCCCTTTTTTTCAAAACTCCTTGGTGATAGGCACAAGTAACAATAGGTAGCTACAGCTGCACCTTCTGCTATGCAGGTTTTCAGCAGGAGACCTGCAGTAAAATGTAAGGGAAAAACCTGATTATGCTTAACTTGGTCTGTATGTACTGATAAGTTTAACCAAATCTACAAACTAAGCATCTGATGTAACCACTCAGTGATATAATTTCTAAAGGCAGCTCCTACAAGATTTGTAGTTTTACGAAAGTTTTTATGCACAATTAAGAGATGTTGCATGATCACTGCTCAGTCAAGGTATGTATTTCAGTACCCCACTACCCAAAATATTTACAAACATTTTCAACGAAGTAGCCTTTGAAAAAGCAGGCAACCAGATTTCTAGAGAGTACAGGAGAGCTTTTCAACTGATGCTGCCTTTCAGCCTCACATAAACTGATTTCCATTTCATGCCTGATTTAAAATCACAATTCTCTTTAATATGGGCATTTTCTGCATTTTAGTTTTGAGGAGTAAAATGCACCTAACATGCAGCCTTTCCCTGCTAAACTCCAGATCAGCTAGCATTAATTTGATGTCAAATTGTCTATCCATGATTTTTCACCATTTTTAGGGGTTTCTGTCACAACTTCACTGATCTGTAACCTCTCCAGCATACTCTGTGTCAGTGTCGGCAGCAAGTGGTGCTGAATGAACGCTGCATTTGTAATATCTGCAATCCTCAACAACATAGGGCACCAACCATATTACAGTTTAAAAGTCCAGCTGAAAGCAGGGAAGTCTTCACTCGTGCAGGTGAAGTCACAAATAAGCATACTTAGCCTGTGCCTTGGACAGTCTTGCCAAGTTGACTGGAATCCAGAAACCCAAGCTAGCCTGCAACTACACCTGAATGCATGTGCCCTGTCATGGTCTACACAGCTTACATTTGCTGTTAGTCAGGTCTGGAGGTTTACTCAGGTGTGCCTCCATATAGACATGCCTCAGAATGGTGAATTAAAGGCATTTATGGCATAATTGATAAGTCCTTTCTAGGTAAAATTTTCTGAGCAATATAGGGTTTTAATTGGTTGAGACATTTTAGATATTTTTTCTAAATATAGAAAAAGCAAACCTCAGCTGCTCTGTAGTTACCATAGCAACTGTAAGGTATTATGGCACTTATCTAAGTGCATACATATAGCATTTTCCATGGATAAAATTAATATCTGAATCAACTTTTATATATGCTGAGAATTTTTATTTCCATTTTGCCTGTTTTACAGGTGACCCTTTAGTGGAGATAAAGGAGCAGAAACCTGTTAGGATACTATTAGAATCATAGAATCATTTAGGTTAGAAAAAATCTTTAAAATTGAATACAACCATTAAGCCAGCACTGCCAAGTCCATCTCTAAACCGCATCCCCAGGTGCCACATCTATACTTCTTTTAAGTATCTCCAGGGATGGTGATACAACCACTTCCCTGACCTGCTTGTTCCAATGCTTTTAGTGAATAAATCTTTCCTGATATCCAGTCTAAGCTTCCTCTGGCACAACTTGAGAACCCTCCTATCACTTGCTGCTTGGGAGAAAACATCACCCCCCACATGGTTAGATGTAAAGATCAATAAATTTCCCTCTGAGCCTCATTTTCTCCAGTCTAAACAGCCCCAGCTCCCTCAGTTGCTCCTCATAAGCCTTGTGATCCAAACCCTTTCCTATTGCCCTTCCTTGGACATGCTCCAGCATCTCAGTCTTTACCGTAGTGAGGGACTCTGAACTGAAATAGGATTGGAAGCCTGGCCTCACCAGTGCTGAGTACAGGGGCACAATCCCTTCCCTAGTCTTAGGCTAGTAGGTGTAACAATTTGGCATTCATGACTAGTTTGTGTAAAACAGGTAAAATATATAACTGCTTAACTGTTGAATTAGTAAATGGAAAGGAAAATGGAGTCCAAAAACAGATGAACATGAATAAACCGACAGGATATAAACTAATTGTGAAGTTAAGCACCATACAAAGCCACACAAAACAAACTTGTATTGTAAGCCTAATTGTCAGTAACCTGATTTTTCAGACACAACTTACCTATGCACTTTTTTGCCCTGCATTAAGTTTTTTAGTAACATCATCACTGCCATGACAGTGTGAGAAAGAGAGCAAAAGCATGTTTAATTTATATGAAATTAACCTCAAGTTATGTTTAAGCCAAACTACAAAACTACTTATTGAGACTGTTTTTGACATTTGTACATTTGTGTTATGGAATGCAAGCTAGTGTAGTTTTAGTTTATCATAGAATCATGGAATGGTTTGGGCTAAAAAGGACGTTAAAAAGCATCTCTTTTCAGACCACCTGCCATAGTCAGGGATGCCTTCCATTCCACATGGTTCAGAACTCCATCCAACCTGGCCTTGAACACTTTTGTGACTGCATATTCACAACTTCTGCAGGCAATCTCTTCCAGTGCCTCAAACAATAATAGTGAAGAATTTCTTCCTTATGGACAACCTTAATCAACTCTCTTTCATTTTTAAAACTATTATCTCTTGTCCTATCATTAAATATTCTGCTTTTCATGATTTTAAAGATACTAAATAATTGCTAGGAGAAAAAAAAACAAACAAACGTGGAGGTCTTTTGAAATTTTTTTTTTCAGTTTTCTTTTATGAAACTTCTAATCTACTGTGACTAACCCAGTTCTATGTCCAATCAAGCATTTATCAGCTCTTAATTTTGATAACGCAATTTCAGGCAATTTAACATAGAATTATATATCAGTTTTGTATTACCATATTTGTTCACTTCTGGGCATCCACTTCGAAAGAAAAACAAATCACAAAATCTCTCACTGACTGAACTGACATAAAGGCTTAGATGTTTATTCCAACACCTTCAGCTACAATAAGGAGCATCACTGTGCTTGAACACATGGTGTGTCTTCAGGAGAAAAATATGGCATGCAGCTCAAAATGACTGCTGAGCAGACTCCCACACTCCGAGGTAAGGATTCCCGTACTAGCAGCAACAGGAGCAATTCCAGCTATCTCTGGGATAGGCACTGTGGCAGGAGGGTTTCCATTACTCATAAAATATGCACTGACTACTTTGAAGTAACCTCGGTGCTAATGGTTCACACACTGTAATTTTAGGAACCACTTCTTAGCGGTTGTTAAGTGTTTGCTACAGGATACATCAGCATTATGTTGGAGAAAGGTGCAGGCTGTCTCTGCCCATACTTAACTACATGTGAATCAGCTCTGAACTGAACCAAAAGCTGAATAGGCAGAATATAATAACCTGGGCTCTCTGCTGTCCTAACACAGTCACTCTACAATGAGCTTTTGGTACAGGCAGAGTGAACTCACATCTGCCTGCACCAGACATACTGATTGCAGGAAGGAATAAGCACCTTAGGGGGTCAAGTACTCTAGTAAATTGGGCTTTATAACCTCTAAATATAAGGCTCGTATAAGTGTATTGTTAGGATAAGCAAATGTGTCATTGGCTTACATTCAAAGTTTATGTGTAAAACTAGAGCAATACTCAACTACTCTCATCCTCTTAAAGAACCAGCTCTCTTTTACTTCTAGCACTGGAACAGGTTCCCCAGGGAAGTGGTCACAGCACCAAGCCTGACAGAGCTCAAGAAGTATTTGGACAACACTCTCAGGCGCCTTGGGGTGTCCTGTGCAGGGCCAGAGTTGGACTTGATGATCCTGATGGGTTCCTTCCAACTCAGCATATTCTGTGATTTTGTGGTATTTTTTATTTCCATGCCAACTGAAATAACCAAGATGAGAGAAAGTCAAGGCTCCGAATGTAGTGTTGTAGGCAGAATCTACACCTACATATTATTAATAATGTAATATTATCTCTGCTGAAAACACAATGCTGGTGTTTTAGTCAACATTTGCATTCTTCTAAGAAACACTATTCAGCTATCTACAATCAATGGAGAAAGTCCTGGCATGAAATAGCCATTTATAAATATATGAAACTCAGAATACTCAGCACTTAAATAATATTTAAATAATTATTAAATATAAGTAATGCAATAATGAAAGTATCTGGTCATATGTAGCAATTTCATGATATAGGTTACTCTACTTATGCTATTTTGAAGTTTCAAATGCGATTTTAAAATCAAAGATAGTAAAACCACACTCAACACCACATCCAAGTTTGCAAGTACCAGAACTGATGTGTTATTTTAGAACCTCTTAATTTTAACAAAATGAAAATTAAAATTTTGGTTTTGACTAAATAGATATAACATTCTCAAGTGCAAGTTCTTGAATCTAAGAAGGATACACAACGAAACTATTTTCCTAAAATATTTTTTGTCTTAAGCACTCATAATATAATCATAATAGCATATAATAATACATGATGTATCAAATCATAAACTATCATACTATATTGATTGCCTGAATTTTTTAATTATAGCTTCCTTAAAATTCTACCTTAGTTAATAATTGATAAAAGCTTACTTTTTACTTTCTCCAGAGAAGAATTTAAAGTTCTACATAATTTCCATTTGTGTAGGACTATATCATTTAAATACAGAGAAATTTACAGTTTAGACGTAATATTTAAAAGGGGAATCGATCACTACCCTCTTTAAAGTCTCCTTATTCTGTAGTGGAACTTCAATGACATTTAAGAGGTTTTTGTCACTTACTTCAAGACAGATTTCTGTTTTTACTGATTTAAAATATGATTAATTATACCCAGAACTTAGTTCTTAAAGCTCACAAGGAAGTTTTTGATATATATCTCAAACAAGTTCTTTCTCAAGATTTCTTTGTATCAAATATAGTATTCAGCCCTGGAATAGAAGTGTCTTCTGACCAAAGGGGTGTGATTGATTTGCAGGAAGGTAACTGAGCCATGAGAGTTCTGTGTTTGCTGAGAGGCAAAACCACTTCTTTGCAGCCTTAAGCAGAATTGCATCTCTCCACTAGCTTCTGTGTTTTGGCCTAAACTCCTCCAATTTCAGTGGGCATGATGAAAGATAATTTCTGTGCGCCTTGTGTTGCATGATGGGTTTTACTTATAAAACTAAGTAAACAAAATCTTGAAGAGCCAACCTGAATTAGAGAGAGTATTCTCATATTTGAACTGTTTTCCAAAGTAGTTAAGCAAATTCTTATTGTTGAAATTGAACTGTTAAAGTACATCAGTCATACAGTATATATTCTCACTATACCTTTATGTAGGTTTTGTTTAAGAATATAGGTGAATTCAGTATCAGCCCTAAGAAATACTTTCATCTTAAAAGTGCTTTGAGTGCTGACTGGACACTCAGATTGGTGGCACAATATATTCATATATTCATATGTTTCTCAGCCAATATAAAAATACATTACATAATATCTGCTACTTATGTTTAATTATGGTAAAAAACATTTTAAAAGTCAGGTGTTTATTGCAGTTGTTCTATCTTCTAGATTTTATGGAAATCTGTGCACTAATTATTCCATTGGTGCACTCTAGCTATGTTGATCCACAGTAGTAATGCACAAGCATGTGTGTATATAACTGTATAAAATGAGAAAGTCCATAAGGAGATGCAGTTTCTGGTATGTAATCTTAATGTCTGCTAAAAACAGCCAGACATGTATTAGCCTAGATGAAACAAGCTAATTGTAGTAGACATAGTTAACCCTGATATAAAAAAAACCAAAACTCAAATAAATTGCTCAGAACACTGAAGTTACCAGGTGCATTTCACAATGGAAAAAAACTTGTCTCCTTAAGGACTTTCAAAACAACGGAATGATATTTAAAGATGGTGAAATGCCAAAAATTTATCATCTTTCTTGACAAGATATGCATACATATCTCAAAGAACAGGACTAGTGCTGTGACTAATTTCACTCTTTGTTGGAAAACAAGTACAACTTTGCATACAGTTTCCAAGTGAAATTTTGAATATCATGCTGAACTTGACTAAATTAGTGCCTGCATTGAAACACCATCGTCTTACCTACTGTGATAAAATGCAGGGTTTGGTGCATAGCAAGAAGCTGCCTAATTAATTTAGAGCACAAAATTGGAAGTTTGTTAAAATATGGAACAAGCCAGGTATCCAGCACCACAGCCATCTCAATTTCAGAGTATTAATAAACTAAACTAAACTCTGTCATGATCATTCACCTCTCTGTTGAAAGAGCAACATCAATCAAAATTAATAAAATCAAAAAAGAAAAAAACGTTCATTTTGGTTTGAATTAAACAGTTCAGAAGTCAATCACTTTTTAATGAGGGAGGAAATGACAGGCAGAAAGTGAGTGATGAACTTCAACTAACCTGTTCTAATTCTGTCAAAATAACTAAGATATGTAATGATTAATTTATCTTCAAATGTATCTCTGTTCATAATCAGATTTTTTCTATAATTGCACATGATCTTGTATTTTTAAAATTATTTATTTTTTTGTCTGGTTTTCAAACTAAGTGAGCTTAATTCAGCTATACATTGAATGACAGACTTTAATTTAATGATGTTTAGAACCATGAAAATGATAAAACAATTAATATTTGTTGTATTCCAATTTTTCTTAAATCAGAAGACTTGTTAATCAGCTGTGACAGCTCTCATAATTTCAGGATGACATCTCAAAAGAATAAAATCACACAAACAAAATACAAATTAGAGTTTTGTAAACCTATACCTTTTTAGAGAATTTATTTATAGAGTGGAATAAGAAATATTGCTTAATAGTTAAGAGCCTTTTCAGGAGAGCTGACTGAAGACTAGCTTGTCCATCTGAAAAATATATAAAAGAAAATTTCTGTTTGGCAAATAGGCTGTGGTATGCCATGAGTCCTTAACTCAGAAGTGACTTTTAGAATTTTTTTTTAATCCAAGGTGCTTATTAATCTTGAAATAAACTTGTTTAACAATTGTTGAAGATGGCCAGGCATTTCTTTTGCAGGTGTCTGTACAGTGTAACCAACATTACACTGAGAAATCTCATGAGTGGAAACTAAGGACATGACCGGATGACCTCAGGAAAGGGTCTTTTAGTGAGTGAGTGAAATTAATGTCCTTCTGGTTTAGATCAAGTTCAAATTAAGGTCTTGCACTGCTGAACCTAGAACAGAAAAATTGCTAAATGCATTTAACTAGGTTTTTATGCTCTTTTCCTGTCCTTTGCAAGTGAGTTAAATGTTGAGTGAGTCTCCAAAATGGAGATGGTTTTTATATCAGGTACTGTACTTGAGATTCATTCCTATTTTGAGAGCATGCTCTCCTCAGATGAGTGCAAAGTCAGAGCTCTACCACTGGTCTGCCTTCAGAACTAGGGATGCTCAGAGACTGAGGTGCAGTGGTGTTATACTGAGAGGAGGAACTGTGTCATCGTGGTCTTCCACAGTATAAAAAAATGTGGGTTCAGCTCACAGAGCCAGTGGAGAAGAATGTGCAGAGAAGGATTTTATTTTTCTTCTAGAGCAGCAAAAAACTCATTGAAGTGCTGAAGAACCAATGGAGTGTACTGACTGTTTTCTCTAAGAAATAATTCAGATAAGAAAATTTGTTTCTTCAGCAGAACTAAACTCTCCAAATGAAAATTTAATTTAGCAAAAAAGAATAAACAACCTATGCTTTTCAATGTTAAGAAAATCCTTTGCAAGGACAAACATAAAAATGTAAGAAGAAACTGCCACTCTATGAGAGACACTTTAGGAAGATGCAATATGCAAATGGTCACAAACCCCAAAATATCACTTATCAAGTCTGAAAATCTTCTTCGAAGTATATAAAAAAGTTGAAAAGCATATTGATGAAATTGAATTTCCTGCTAATAAGGATGGCTTTTCAAGCTAACCTCCTGAATTCATTGTTTCATGTAGGTTATATATTTCCTGGAGATTTAAATTGGGGCATTAAATCATTATTATTCTCTATAGAACAGATTTTATTTTTAAGATCTCCATCATAAACATCTCCAGGCCTTACCAGGGAAATGACCAAGGTCAAGACCAAGGATAGGCCTTCTGAAACCAAATGAAGGTATTCTCAGCAAAAATTGTAGCAGATGGAGTGCTGTGTCCCAGTAGGAGCTTTGAACATGACACTGAGAAAAAACTTTGGCATTTTCCCACAGGAGCCCTGAATCATATAGAAGAACAAAGCCATGCTTTCCGAAATTAAAAAAATGCCAACAATTCACTCAGAGAAAAAGTTCAATCTAATCTCAAGCCGCTCTAAAGTATCATGATGAAGTATCCTCTTGACTGTAGCTAGATGTTCATATAAGGACTGCTGTGACAGATCCTAAAGGTAATGTACTGTCTCGAAAATATTTTCTGAAATTCTTGTTGCAATATTTCAAAAGTGTATCTTCAAACAGAGCAACAAACATCCTCCAAAACCTGCTGGCATGTAACTGTGCATTGGTCATGCAAAGAGCTGTCTATGCCTATGCCAGTTCAATCCGGCAGGGAATTTTCTCCCCAAGGCTGGTTCATGCACAGCCTGCTCTGACACCTCCCCAGAACAGCCGAGTCTGGCCCTCTGGGCTGCAAGTGTGGTGCAAACATGCAGCATCAACAACTGAGATCACACCTATGTGAAGGGATGCTTTGTACAACTGTGTCTAAGATAAGGATGACTTTTGATCAATCTTATATTCTTCCACTTGAAGTGCTTAGAGTGAAAACCAACTATTGCATAGATAAACAGGAGGGTAAATCAATTAAAATATTGAAAGACCTATTGCAAGCCATGTTTAGAAACGTATCATTTTCCTTTCTCTTCTGTAGTACTTCACTATATGTAATAGATAATAATGATATTTATCACTACAATAAGTTTTAACACAGCTTTACAGCTCACTTCTTCCTTTCTTGTTTTAAGATCAATTTTATCCATTAACCAGTCTTAGTCTACCAGTCCATTCTAAAACAAGTTAAAAACTGTGAGAAAAGTGTTAATGACAGTGTGTCTGTGATGAAGGGGAATGATAGCTACTCCCTTCAAGGGGCTGCTTGATCTTGAGACTATAGTCCTCTGACCCTCCTTTTCAGAAGTACCCATGCTTAATTTGGCAGAAGCTTAATAGTTTATAAACAGCTTAGCAACTGGCAATACTTCTGCATCAGATGATTTAGGTGTGAAATGGAATACCTCTTTTTCTTTCTTGGAGGGAGAGAATGAGTCTTCCAGAAATTCCTTCTTGGCTGTATATTAGAAAATTTACAAAAAATGGAAACACGGGTCTCATATTTAACCTTTTTGCTTTCCTTTACCTTTCCACAACGTTTTGGGCCCTAGTAAAACTAAATATTGCTTAAAAACTCTCAGCTTCCTCAGCATGACTTAGTTTTGTGAGAACGTTTATCTTGGAATGGAAATCAAGTAAAATGTTTAAATAATATAAATAATAGCTATAAGAAAAATTTACATTATTATTACAGGCAAAGTAAAGCCTTTATAAATATTTCAAAATATCAAGCCCACAGACTCAGAGAAATTATAAATAAAATCAATAATGAAGAATAAAATTCTAAATAAAAATTAGAGTTCAACCAAAATTGAACATCTAAACATTGCCACTGACATTGACTGAAACCATGAGCTTGCTATCTGATTTCTCTTTTTTTTCCTTTTTTGAATCTCCTGCATATCTTCTGAAAGCCACCAAATTAACATTCATGAGTTACAAAAAAAAATTATGCTGATCATCTTCACATATTTTCTACTCGGTTTTGCCTGATGAGTTCTCTGACAACTTCTTGTTTGTCATGATAGCCTGAAGCCCCTGTGCTAGCCAGGCTTTCAATTTTCCACTTTTCATATTTAGCCTTCATATGCACAGATCCTTTGCAGTTTTAAGAAATTAGATCCACAGTACACTAAAAATCCTCTTAAAATGTGTTGCTTAGCATACAGTCTTTGAAAGGAATACATTTGATTACAGATCTTTGAAAACTCAGTCTGCATCTCCACTATACATATGCCCTCTCTTTCATTCCAGAAATGACTATCACAAATGAACCCCAGGGTATATGTGTGATTTTTTTTTTTAAAAAAGAGGATTGTTAAATTTAGCCTTCAGCGGAGTCTGGAACAACCTTTATATAAAATAGATATCTTAGGATCTATATTTAATTTAGACTAAGTGGAGGACATTCCAGCCGTTTACAAAAATGGATTCAAGGTCTTAACTAAGCATATTTAATACTCAGAATAAAGGTGGGATTGGTAGCCCTGGGAAAAATCTACTTGTTTTTCCACGGAACAGGATAATGGTAACAGCTGCATACAGTACTCACATGGGCATGAGAGGGACCACTGTTGTTTTGAAATCATACTTTCACTTTACCTCTAATCCAAACTTCACCATTATGCTAAGCCCACAGCAGAAAGCCTGGCTGCTGTGATGTGGACAGCTTACAGAGGCATGAATTCCAGAAGGAAAATCTATTTGATGAGATTAGCAATTGAGGATTTAATCTGAGTTTTTGCCCTGAAGTCAGATGGAATCCAGAGATAGCCTTTTCCAAGATATAATCTCTCCTTAGAATGTCTGCTTAGAACAGAAATGTTTTCACTGAAGAAAAACAAGGAAAACTTCTAGGACTTAGCATAAAAACTTTTCATTTGAAGTTTAAAGAAAGTGATCATTTAATGTCATTAAACTTCTGCTTCTACTGAAGAGACTGAGGAAGCTTCTAACTTTATGCTTATAAATTATGAAATCTCTTTTAAGAAAACAAGTAATTTTTATTAGCATTGTTTAAGTCAAGTATTGATTCAATAGCCTCATGTCCACTGCATAATTGCTACAAATCCTGCAGATTTATACTATAAAGATGTGTCTCTTCTGCCTCTTTAGAAGAGTTTTGGTTTTTTATTTTGTATTCAATACAGGTAGATGAAGAGGCAAATTATTATGACTTTAAAAGAAATCCTCATTGTGTTTTAAGTTCCCTTTTGAAATTGTTTACTTGAATGAAAATAAATTATATAGGTTATAACTTGTGAAAGTTATGGGGAAGGAAAATTGGAGCCGTGTAGGATTCATGTTTGATCTGGCATATAACCTTCTAAGATTTAAGTAAGCTGTAATGGAAATTGTTTCAGCAGATCTTGGGATAATTTTAAAATCAGCATAAATCCAAGTCTCATATCAGAGCACTAAATTTTACTATTATAAAAGGAAAGCTTAAATACTTTCAAGGTTGTGCCATCCACTGCACAAACAAAAAAGCTGACTGATTTGTAAAATCAGTCTGGGATTTACAAAAGCTTTGAAATTTTATTTAGTTAATTTTCCTGGTACTGTTTTAACCATCATAGATAAAAATGGCATCTGAGTTTCTGAAATAGAAGAATTATGTTCCGTCTCTGAATTCTTGTGTTCTTGCTAATTACCAAATTTCTACCAAATTCAGTTCAGATTGAAAGGTAATTATTTTCATTAAAATCTCTGTCATGCATTTTTTCCTATGTGTAATAAGAGCATCAAAGGGATCAAGAATGTATCCTTACAAAATAATGGATTTTTCCTGATATTTCCTTCAATCTGTTCCACATTAAGAGTAAATATATAAACATATTAAATAATATTATGTACTGAAAATAATGTGGAAAAATATCCAGGCTGTATCACATGCTAGATATTCAGGTTGAGAGAGAATTGAAGTATAAATCTGAAGCAGTGCTGAAGATGAGTTTTTCTTTTCATGTCTGCTAAATGTCAGCAGAAAAAGAGAGGATCTGCTCCTAAAATCCCTTAGTGATACATAGAAGCCCTTATACTGATCTTAGTGGGGGAAGCCTACTGAATCTGGGCTCAAAATATTTGACAAAATATGACAAACTTATAAAAAGATTTCACTTGCTCTTTGTGATGCATATCAGACAGCTGAAACAGAATTAAAGTCCAATATTTCAGGTTCTTTATGTAGGAACTTAATTTCATTGCTACATCTTGATTTGAAATTATGAAAAGCTTGGATCAAATAGAAAATAAAGGCTAGAATATCAAATGCAAGGGGTTATTTATGACCTTTCTTCCAAGAATGATACATTTACTTGAAGCTGGGAAAAAAAAAATAATTCTATTGCATAGCATTTGAATTCAGTATAAGTTTTTAAGACAGTCAAACTTGATTCCCAAAAGTCTTCGGATATACTCAGAAAGTGATGAGAGCTCTGTTTTCTAATTCTATATTTTCTAATTCAATATTTATAAAAAAATTACTGTATTATTTTAACTCTGTATCAGAATGAAATATCATTGGTATAAAATACTGTGTAAATAACTACTCTGGAATCTTCCTTTGATAAAGAGAAACCCAGGTCCTGAAAAAATAATGTTAAAAAAAAGCTATAATTGGAAAGCATCTGCATATTGAATGTCACAGTAGCAATGATAGAAACTTTAACTCAGACAAATTTCTATCAATATTTCATTAGGCAATGCTGGCAAGAGATTAAGGCTAAAATCTTCAAATGTGTGCAGGAGAATTAGGTGCTCATATTCTGTTATTATCAGCTGTACATTAAATTCATAGTTCTCCTGCTGTTCTTCACATAGATGATCTGCAGCTTCATTGTAGGAACAGGAATTGACTCATCTCACAGATCTCACTCCATGACAGTGAGCTAAGATATCCATATTTGTTCTCCATAACATAATGTTAATGGAAGTCCCTATTTAAACAGGAGCTGAACTAGACCATAACAAAATTAAGATAAATATAGCAAAGGATATATCTTCTGTTTCACCTTCAACTGGGGTGTCAATTCAAAAATCAGACTCTATATATTTTTATTCCAGGGTTTCCAGCAAATGTTAGATTAATCTTATTGTTTATGTAAATGAAGTGACCTTAACATAACAAGCCAAAAAAGCAACCAATCAACCAACCAACTAAAAAACTAAGCAGAAATACCCTCAACTGAACTAAAACACTGAGAACACTCTCAGTTAAATTTCTGTGAATTATCCTGAAAGATAAAATTAAATTTAAAAAATAAATTGAAAACAAGCACAGTTAAGTACAACACAAGCAAATTGTGAAGTTATCAACTTGATAACTTGTTTCCTAATGTCCAGTAGAGCATGACGTTGTTAATGAGGGTTTCTGTATCAAGTGCTTGTATGTAGGGACAGACCTTCTCTCACAACTACTCATTTGCCCTTTGGGCTTTTGAGAGCATCTCTAAATACTTCCTGCCAAAGCATTATTTTTAATGTTGGAAATGTGGAGGAATGTTGGAAGGGGAGAGGGGAAGGGGGAAAAGGGGTGTTTGTTCAGAGTAGATTTTAGAATACTAAAATCCCACGACTTTTATGGGGATATGCCAGAGAGGCATCAAACAGCATTTCCCTGTGGCCCCAGCCAAGTGAAACAGTGTTAGGCTTTCAACACAAGTATGGACTCTGAACTGCCATGGTACTGCCCCAAACCCTGCTGTGTCTCAGAAGCACTTTTTTCATCAGAAAAACATTAGCTATATACACCCACTCAAGTAAAAGTGTGGACACATACAATTGTATACATCTCTTAACCAAAATATGACTGTAAGGTGAGCAGTCTGGCTATTAAAGAGATGAAGGTTCCTGAAGTATTTCCCAGATGTGGCAAAGAGGATGATAATTATGATTACCTGGACCAGACCTGTGTTGGATGCAGGGCTGATTGGGTATAAGTGGCCAGGTGTTAGCAGCAGGGGGCTGCAGGGATGACCCCTGTGGTGAGTGACTGGACACAGACACTTCCAGCAGCCCTATTGCAAGGGGATTCATTAACTATAAGATTTATGCTAAAAAAATTCAATAAAATTGTAGGTCTTTAGGTGACCTATCTCCATACATCCCCCTTACAGCTCTGCAGCATGATAAACATTTGCAACAGCAAAATAGAGGTGCAGTACTGTGTCCCTTACCATAAAGTCTTATTTTGGGATGTTCTGAATGTCCATGAGACTAGCTCTCATGTTGAATACGTTAAATTTGGTTAATCCTGCCTGATTCCAAAACAGCCCGCTTTTCACATTCCAAATGCAAGTGCATGTAGCCCAATAACCGATAAAAATGTTTTCAAATGCAATGTAGAAGTCAAGACCTACGCTTGTCCCTGGTCTTGTCTTTACTGTCTAGTAGACAGGAGGCCTAGTAATAGATTTTTAAAAGAGAGGATGCAAAAAAGAAAAAATTAAAATTAAAAAATATTATAAAACTGTAGATGGACAGTGTCTTTATAATGAATTAAGCTTACTTTCTTCTGATTCAAATTTAATTTAAATAAACAAAAGTTTTGTAATTAACGAGTGAAAATCAAAATGTTTTGGAGGCAAAGAAATATAAGACTTTCCAAGAGAAAGGAAAACAAATATTAAAAAATTCTCAAGTTGTTCATTTGGACGAAGTCCACATGATCTTTAAAGTACACCCACATTTAAAAAAAAAATACTGTTTTTGAATTTACACCGATCAAATTACACATTCCCCATGTAATATAAAGTGTCAATAGCTCAATGAAACATGCATAAGTAAGATAATTTTTCTAGAACTTGTCTTGCAAAAGGAGTTTGTTTCAAGGAAGATATTACACTTTTTTCTTCACCATCCTAATAGACACCTTTTATTGAAATCCAAGGTCAAAACCAAAAAAAGATTCAGCACATGCAAAGAACTCAAATTACTACATATATGAAATAAAATGTACTACCAAGAGCAGTTGCATTGAAGATACTGAAGTTCTTTAACTGTACTTGCAGCTAAATGTTTGCAAAAATAATAAAGGAGTAAGGAAGAAAGAGGCTTGTGCCTTTATTTCCATCCATAACAAGAAAAAATTGTACTTGCTCTACTCTTCTATTTTCCAATGTTCTCTTACACCCAAGAGATTAAGATAAAAATACAAGCGGTCAATGTAATTGATCCATAAATAAGGTGTTTAATACCAGTTTCATTTCTTAGAGGCACAACATAGAATAAATACCAATTTGTCTTAGCACATTTTAAAAAATATTCCACACTAAAAGAAAACCATAGAAAATCTTAAATTACACTGCCTTATGTTGCAGAAGCATGAAAATCTGAATGAATAAAAGTCTTTGTAGTGGGTCTGTATAGATCTTATTATAGCTAGTCCTCTCTAAAGGCATAAAGAAAAGGTTGTAAATTCCAAAAGTCAAATTTTGATGGAACATAAATTAGGATAGTTGCTTTCTTATATGGAAGACTTCCTAAATAAAAAAAGGTAAGAGACAAACAGAAAATAATCATTGGGTCACAATCAATGCTTGTCTATCTAATCCCTGTTTTCTCATGATTTTGTTGTATTGTAAAATAGTAATTGGGAATCAATGGAGTGTTATCTGCTGCTTCACTCCAGTTCATGAAAGTTGCAGGTTTGAACAGAGTACTGTTGATATGCAGGATAGAGTAGGATCAAAATTGCATTCTGCCACATTCAAAATTTCTAATTATACTTACTTAGCAAAGTTAGGCACAAAACCCCAAAAGCTACTAAACTTGGCAAATCATGACTAAAATTGAATGAGGTCTGACGTTACACGACAAACAAATCTCACAAATGAAAAAGGAGCATGCAGCTCTGGGCAAAATAGTCAGACAGCTGATGTCCATTGAACCTTCAGCATTACTGTCTGGTTTCAATGTCAACATGAATTTCTTTCTAGAGTATTTCATCTGACACACCAAAATTGTTTTAAGCAGAAATGGAATGTGGGACTGCTTACCCACTTTATGGTGACTAACGGGTAATCCGAGGAAAAAGCTCCCTGCTCTCATTTGAATGCCTAATGATGGATGTTTGGGTTAGATTTCATTATCCTGCTGAGAGCCATGCATGCAATACCTCACTATTAAAAAAAAAATATGTGATTAAGTTCTGTACTCAACAAAAAAATCTTCTGTTTCCCATTACAGAGACCGCATGACATATTACAAAGTTAATTTCAGCTTCATCTGATTCCTTCAGTGTTTCTTAACTAATATTCTCTGTCATTCACTACTTTTATAATGCCATCAAATCTGATTAGACCATAGGGAAGAGTGAAGAAGACTATATGTACTATGCTTGCAATTATTTTCCAAGATTGAGTGCAGGAGTAACTTTTCTCATGAATTTTATATTTTTTCTTGGTATCAAGATATTAATTGCTAATGTAGAAATTCAGTCTTCACAGTATTTGTATTAAGTTGGATGAATGCAGTCTATTAATTCAACAATTTGTGTTCTCCTTCAAGTCAGGCCAAGTACCATAAAAGAGTTTTCACTAAAATTAGTACTGCATTCTACTAGTTCAAAGAAACAGTTATGCAATAAACAATTGAAGTATAATGGCCCTTCTGACCTATAGTGCTGGCAACATGAAATGAAATTCTGGTCAACAAATACTTGCCAGAACTTATTCTTGAAATTCCTAAAACAGTAATAATACTGATGTTAAGATTAGACTGTCCAGTCAATATCTGTATGACAGACTGTATGACAGCAAGACCTTCTGATTAGACAGTTTTTTCCTGCAAGTTCTTTGATAAAATGTCTATTCTCACAGTCATTTACTTGAACTTTTACTGTTTTCCAAACATTTCACTACTAAATAAGTACATCAAATAAATAATATATGTAGTGGACTTGTTTATCAATCTGTGTAATTCTTGAACAAATAACAATCAAAATAAACAATCAAAATTCTTTGCACTCCTGTATTACTGAGGTAACGAACTGTGGTTTCTGTAAACTTGTATCACAGGGTCTCACTTTTGTAGGGCATCAGTTGAACCTGATGCTTCCACCACTGTCACCCCTTTACCCCTAGGCACAGTCCTCAGATTCTTTATTTCTTGCATATACATGACTTCTATTAAACTTTATGTAGGCTAATTTGCCCTGCCCTTACAGCTGTTCATTTCCATGGCTTTCCTGCAATTATACTTTCAAATAATTTTATTTTGTTTTGAGTATTTCTACAGTGATTTACTGTTACCAATCTTTCACTGTGGGTAGGGGTGTTTTTGTTATGGTTTGGTTTGGCTTTTTCCTCTACATCAAGTCCTCAGAATTCTTGGTATTAGAAATAAAACATCAAGGCTGGAACAAATGTGGCCTTTTTATGCTTGTTAAACAAAACTCCTGGGGAATCACAAGAAATACAAGATCTTGTTTATCAGAAATGGCCCTTTGTAAAACAGAGTTGGTGAAAAGAAAGGGTCTAAAAATCAGTTGACATAGGTATCATTTGGTTTAAAAAACACTTGTAAGAAGGAATTCAAATCATCAGTCGAAAACTTGACATTTTAAGTGTATCCCAAATGTGCCACTATTAGGTAGTCAATATAACATGCTCTTATTCTTGGTTTTCCTATTCTTCTTTAATAATAAAGCAAATAAAGCCAGGGAGACTGACTTCACAGGTTAATGTTTATTCTAACTCACAGCACACTTACCTGGAAACTAAAATCCTGTGATTCTTATTCTTGCTCCAAATGATTTCTTTAATGAAATACATCAGTGTCATCAGGCGTGAGCAAAACCATCAGATCCCAGAGTATTGTATAACAGATACTTCATGTTTTTGCACCTGCACTGACCACTTATATTGCAGTGGGAAGGACTGATGTTATTCCCAACCCTGAGGTCTCCACTCCAACCTTCCATTTGGTCAGCTATAAGAGCAGGTTGCTCAGTGCCTTAGTCAGTCAGACCTTGGAAACCTACAACAAGGATTCACAGTCTGCATGGGCAGCTGCTTCCACTGTGTGACTCTTCTCACACTGAGAATGCCATATATCCAGCCCAAACTTCCTTCACCAATGTTTCTTGTAAATCTATACATCACTCCACTTGTCAACCTAAAAGCACACAGAGACAAACCATTTTCTTTCAGACTGGATGCAATCTGTCTACCATCAATTTGAAGTCAATCTTCTCTACAGGATGACTCCTCTTGGATTTTCATTTCAGCATGCAAGATTAATTACTAGAACTCTGAACTTTCTGTTTGAGAACTAACCTCGTAACTGCCAGTCATTCACACAACCTTCATGAAAAGGACATTATAGAATAAAAGCATACTACAAGATTCTGGTTGTCTTTGGCTACATTTAAGTGGGATTACTCTATGTCTGAATGCCTAGGTCAGCAAAACTATACTGTAGTACTTTTTAATGAGAGCTATACATTTGTGCAACTCCTCAGCCCAGTTAGTAAGTCTATCACAAAATTAAATCCCATATGAAGAAAAATATCAGAAATCATGCTAAAATTTACATTTCTAAAAATAATCAATTATTTTTTAACTAGGCAAGACTAAAGATAGAATAAATAATGAATTGCAGAGTCATTCAGGCTGGACAAGCCTCAGGAGTTCTCTAATCCAGCTAAAGCTCTGAGGTCAGACCAGGATGCTCAGGGCTTTATAAAGTCTGGTCTTGAAAACCTCCAGCAAAGATATTCTGCATCATCTCTGGGAAGCCTAACACTTGTCTGTCTTCTTGTCATGCCCACTCCTCACAGCCCTTAAACTGGATCCTCTGTCTCTTTCAATTTATGTCTATTTTCCCATGGGGTCCTGTCACGCACATATCTAAAAATCTGACTGCTTCTTCTCATAACCCTCCATAAGGACTGGAAGGCACCTATTACATTGCCTTTGCACCCCACCTCCTCTTTTACTCTCTAGGCTAAATAATCTCAGCTCCCTGAGCCTTTCCTGATGGGTCACATGTTTCAAAGAGTAAGTCACAATTAACTTCAGCAGTAGGACATAGATCTGAACAAGTAATATGCAAAAATTCAGGTCCTCTTTCTCTAGTCTGCTTTAAGCTTAGTACCTTTTTTCCTACATGACTCTCCATTTTTTTCTGTTGCTGTCTAAATGTTCCTGCAGGTCACCACTAATTATCTACTTCATTTGAATACTGATGGATAAATTTTAAGAGCATTTCCTAATTTGATATCTGCTTCCAATTCAATAATCACCTTGCTCATTGAAAGAATTGCAAATGTGTTTAACATAGCTTCCAGTTTTAGTACTGACCGTAATGAACTTCAGTTTTCAGATGCCTGAAAAGACAGATGTAGTTCCAAGACGGAGTTCTTCTAATTTATATTTACCTGTTCTGGTAATTAAAGGTTTTCAAACTAGTTTTCTAATAAGTCTAAAAAGGTATTGGGTCTAACCCTACTGCATTTGGAGATAGAATTGCTGGGTGAGTAATAGAAGGAAGAGACAGGGAACCCAGAGTCTTAAACTGTAGAATGTTTGATTTTGTTTAGAGTGGAAAGACAGTTGAAGAAAAAATTTCTATCCAAAGATAACATTCTCTGAAAAAGTGGAAAATTGAGATTTTTAAGTACAGTTGCATCGACAGCACAAAGCATCTAGTTTGTTATATGTAATCTAAAGCAATTATTGATAGATCCACTGCACAACTGCCTTTAAAAATAAGAATAGTATGCTTGATTCCAGCCTGTCTCTCCAAATGATTATGTTGTAATAAATGACTGGAAGTTGAAGTGTGCTGAAAGTTATTCTTGGCAAGGAGAGAAGTTAAATACTAAAAGAGGTACCTGGAGAGGCTGAGGCATCTTCTTCCATGAAGATTTAAAAAAAAAAAATAGAAAAGAAAAATTAACTGGACAAGGCTAGGAGCAGCCTACTGCAACTTTGAAATTAGTCCTGTTTGTAGTATGATGGTGAGCTGATCTTGGCTGGCTACCAGTCCTTCACTCTCTCTCTTTCACCCCTTCTCCTCAATAGGACAGGGTAGAAAATAAGGAAAAGTTTATTGAGGGGTCAAGATAAAGACAGGGAAATCACACATCAATTCACATCGTAGGCAATCCAGACTTGACCTAAGGAAAAATATTTTGATTAGTTACCAATTAAAATAAGGTAGGATGGTGAACAATGACAAGACTCTAAAACACCTTCCCACACCCCAGCCTTCTTCTCAGGTGCAGTTTCACTCCATCTCTAATACCCCTACCACCCCAAATCCCACCCAAAGCTACTCAGGGAGAAGGGGAATGAGTGACTGCAGTCAGTCCATAACAGCTCCTCTCTGCTATTCCTTCCTCCTTGCACTTTTCCCTGCTCCAGCCTGGGGCCTTCCCAGGGGTTGAAAAGAACCACCTGCCCCAGCATCTCCTCCCTTTTTCTCACCACCTCAGGAGAGATGAGCCGGACCTGATGGCATCCACAGGTGCCTTCCAATCTGATGTATTCTGCCCTTCTGCAATTAATCTGACTGTCTAAAGCAGATGCCAAAATATGTGAGAGCAGACATATCTAATTATTAAAAGCTAATTTAGTTTGATTTTCTGAAAAATTTAACGTGGATACAGTCAGTTTTGCTTTTTATCAGCTTGTGAATTGCACATCCATTTAAAATACTTGTTTTCTTGGAGGGATTGCTACTTTAAATTGAAATTGAGTTTAAGATGAAGAATAACAGTCTCATGCTTTGAAAACAAATAAATGTTGCAAAGTAAAAATATTTGTGTTTTATTTCTGACTTATAATCCTCATGGAAGATAAACTGTAAGGCTTAAAGTACCTGCACCAAAGGTCCCTAAAGTATTTTAGGAACTCTCTTAATTTCATGATACAGCTAGCTATTAACATTACTGATATCCACTGTCGGAAACATGAAAGACATTATGAGTGCACTGTAACTGCTCCAGATATCATAGTAGGTAATAAAGGGGAATATTTCTCAATTTAAAAATGAAATGTTATATAGACACAGTCTTGCAATAATAGCTCTTTACATTGAACAGAAAGAAGGCTAGCTGAGCTGCTTTGTGCTGACTGTTGTCAGATCACATAATCTCTAAAATCCAACTATAAAATTCTTTCATTTTTTTAACTAAATCTTAAATTGCAAAACAAATATAGATAGATAAGACAGCAACTTATTTCCAGAAACAAACTCTACACCAAAATTTTCATATGGCTAGGAGTTTTCTTTTGTCTTATTGAAATTTTTGCCATATGTGCCTGATTCTGAACTTCACTCTATAGGTACATGTATTTCTGCATGCCTCTACAAACACTGACACTAGAATTCAGCCCTAATAGCTCCATCACAAGCAACTGTGACTTCTGAAATGGTTGTAGGAGCTAAAGACTACAATATAGCATAGAGAAGATGTCGCCATGCAGAGAAATATGCTACCTTCTTATTGTGTTAGGGTTGTATGAAATTTTTTCTTTATTCAAGACAGAAGAACTAGCACAACAAGCTTTCAGCCTTACCTGCTTACAAGCCACAAGTGAAAAAATACCTATAAACTCAGTAGTAATATATCTCTTTATTATTATTATTATTATTATTATTATTAAATAGTGATATATGTACAGCAACTTTGAAAAAATAAATCTTCACCAGAAGATCTAGAAGACTTGAGGTATAATGGCTCTTGAAGCCATGTTTCATTTTATCCCCACAAGGAGTTTGAATCTGGGAGGCAGAAAACAGATTCCACGTGCTCAGGCTCACTGGTCACCTGTTACCATTACAGAGACAGACACACCACAGAAGTCCTGAAACCTTTGTTATTGCCTGCTGCAGGTATCCCAACTAGGAAACATCCCTTATTTGTACTGGTTGGTAAAAGTATTTTTATGGTAACAAAGTTCTTTTTTCTGAATGGAAAGAAGTGGAAGAGAGACATGTGTGGCAGATGCAATATCAGTTATAAGCATTATATTAATGTAATATTCTTTAACTCACAGCTTGATGCAAAGAGCACCTTGCATCTTTAAGACAGCTTGTGCTGCTTCTTTCTCGATAACATGGTTCTGAAGCTCAGGCAAGCAACAAGTTCTGCTGCAGGTGTGTGCTCAACAATTAACAGAATTGGGCTGCTGCAATATAGTTCTCTGAAGCTGATATTTCAAAATGTGAATTCTCTAGCATTTCCCTTTTCCTACTCTATTTAAGACTAAATTAAAAAAAAAAAACAAAAAAAACAAAAAACCCCTCAAAAATGCTAAACTAACACGCCATGGATGTACAAAATGCACTTTTACATTAGAAGATGCAAAGAAGATCTTCCAAAATAATCCTTTTTCTCACCAAGATTCTGTCTTTGCCTTTCCTCCACAAACACTGTGTGCTTTGAATGCACTTAGTACTGTTATTGCAAGCTAAGCCATTTCTGCCAAGATGTTAAACAATATTGACTGTCTACAATTTCCCACAAAATATTCCCAGATCCATTGCCAATTTAATTTGTAATGCCACGCAATTAATTTTTCAGTTGACCAAAAGTTCTGAAGAATTTTTTATTCTCTTCACACAAAAATGTCCATTTTTAATTTGCTTATCAAACCCATAGATCCTCCAGTGAGTTAGTTTGTGCAATGTAGTTGCTAGGCAACCAAAATAATTTTTCCTATCTTAGTTCAGCGAAAGAAGATATAAGTTTACCAGCCTGAACCTTGCTGAAGCTTTTCTGGTTTAATTAAGTCTCTAACATTTATAATCCCTTGTCACTCATATCTCTCCACACTCATTTTTTCATTGGAGTTTCATGGAGGTGGGAACAGATGCAACAACTCTCAGAGTGTGTGGTTTAAGAACAAGCCACTAACAAATTACCTGGATTCATAATTTAGGAGGGAGAAGTGCAAACAGAACTCTTCTATAATTTTCTGTTTGATGAAACAACACATCATAAGTCAGTAAAGTCAGTTTAAAAAGTCAAACATGGAACAGTTATGAGTTTTAGTGTTCTCAGTGTTCAGGTTATTCTAGATTGATAGAATACTAAAAAAGCCTAATAGTTGCTGTGGATACTATTTTACCTCCACCCCCAGATTATTATTTCATATTAAAATTTAAATTCCATATTTAGAAGTTACTGATTGAGTGATGTCAAACAATTTTACTCATGAGATGATGTTGTTTCTATCAGAAGTGAAATGTTTGTATCCAGACATGTGCCCAATGCAGTAATCGTGAATATAGTTTTAAAAACACAAGATTTAACATATTCAGTGAGTCATAAATTATATATAACTTTTTCAAACTTGAAAAGGAAGATGGGTTGGACAAGCATATGACTATATTACATTTAAGATTAGGGCAATTAAGAAACAAGATAACTAGCAAATAATAATGTTTTTTCCTAAAATGATGAGAAGAAATCATTAAAGAAAATGTATGACAGTCCTGGCAAAACAAAATCTTGCTTTGGTGAATAATAGCTGTTTCAAAGGGTTCTTTAATTCCTATTTTATTTTTCAGCAGAATGATAAATTTGCACACTGATCCAGTATTTTCTAGATCCATGTGTTCTGCAGTAACTGCTATAGCAAACTGAGCTTCAAGAAGAGTCCCCAGAAAACAAATATTTGTTAAAATAATAGATTCCCTAACTGAGGAACATTAAATACTGGGAAAAAAAAAAAAAAAAAAAAAAAAAAAAAAGCTGGCGGTTTTATTGTCCACAGCAATTTTCAATTTCAGCAGCTAAAGCTGGAAAGAGCTCATTTTTCAGAATGGCTGACAAAAAAAATTCCAATTAGACTCCAAGTAAAATTTTCCTTCCCATTCCACACTTCTTTTTAAAATCCGAGATTATAATATTAAAAATCCCAAAACACTGATAGCTACAGTGGTAACTAAAGCTCAGTAGGATTTAAGCAAGGCGTCATGGGGATTTCAGGTAAGGGCAGAACTGAATCATAAATATATTACTTCTGAAGATTTTTAGCATGAAAAAAAAATACAGCTCTACTATAAAAAGATGTGTCACTAGTTATTTCAACATTTTTGAAGAATTAGTTTGGTGTGTGACAAAGGCAGGGGTAAGAGAAAGCAGTACCTGCCAAAGGACCTAATATACCATCTTTGGTGGCTATGATGTCCAAAATGTTTATGTCAGAGGCAAGAGGAGTCTAGGGTCATTACTAAAATAATGTACAGTAGCAGGAGGTGGTTTAGGATGCCAAATGATTCATTACTTCAATTCTGCTTCTGCTCTTTATGCAGAATATATAATATATTATATTATTATTATTTATATTATAAAATAATTGGGACTCTACTGGGAGACAGAACAACACTATTTTTCCATACATGAATGACATACAAATTCAGTCACAATGAAATAAGACCTACAAGATTGCTCTGAACCACTGTGCAAAAGTCAGACAGAATAGACCACTATAAAAAAGGATACTGGTGGAACACAGAATTTTACTGTCCTGTCTGCTATGCCAAAATGAGTAGGGGAACATCTGCTCTCTTTATACTAGCAAGGCATTTTGTACCTTCTTGTGAAAGAAACACAAAAACACAGTGAAACAACCACCAAATAAAATCAAACACAGGCAGCTTAGACTGCAATGCTGCAAGCTGCAAAAATGTTAAGACACAGAGCTTGCTGTTTTCCACAGCAAAGATAGGAGCATTGCTTTGATAATAAGATAGGTGTTTTTAGTAACTTCAGGACACACATCATTGTGAAAACCATCCTAAATGTTAAGATATGTTTTTTTTCTTCTGAACTATGTATGGCATGGTAAACTGCAAGTAGCTATAACAACACCACAATCACAGAAGCTATCTTTGATTTTTCACTTTCATTACACAGCCATACACAGTACTGGTGTGTTGGTGTAGAATGTGTACTCCATTTCTGCTCATTCAGTTGAGTCCAACTTTTCAAAACACTGAGATGCATCTTCCTTCTTTAAGCCAACTCAAATACAGTGAAAGCTAAAGCATGATGTAAAGAGAAGAAAAGGGAATTTTTTGAGGTCGCATTCAGGACTTCATGTTTATTCAGCCAATCACCCTGATTTCCAGCTATGCATAAGCACATATATGTATTTTACTATGGGTCAGACTCATGGCATAAATAAATAGTCAGAGAAAATCACTTAATATTTGACATCTGAAACATCTGAAAATTTAAATAATTATGCAACAAGTCAGATCTTACTCTAAATGACTGAAAGCTGAAAGTCTGAACTACAAAAGAGAAGGAAGAGTAGGCTTCCATTTAGGTTTGGTACAAGTACTCTGGAACTATTATATGGTGCCAGATGAAAACCAGGCAGAATTTCCAAACAGTCTGTGCTGCTGTGAAGCCTTCAGGTAATAACATTGTCCCTGCAGTTTCTTAGCTAAAAATGGTGAAGGGAGGGATATTGACAGTGCTGGCAAAGGTACTTAATGAGAAAAGAAGTGGAGCAGCAGAAGCAGAAAACTTTTCAGAGTAGCAACATCCCAGCAGAGTCCTTGATCAGAAGGGCAAAGCCAGGAGAGATGTACCCAGCTGCACCCAGCTGCCTGCTAAAGCCATCAGTGTCATTCCTTGTTCCTTTGATGTCTGCAGGCAATTGAAATGCCACATGTAGTTTGGCAAAAGAGAGCTTTTTAGTTTCCGTTCCCACTCAGTTCACCTGTGCTAGAATGACCGCAATGTGGCAACAAACAATGTGAACACAAGACTTAGTAAAAGCAGAAGCTTAAAAAAATTGCAGCAGGAAAAAGGTGCCCAGGACATTGCAAGGATACAGATGTGTAGAAAAAGGCTGCCTTAATTTTTTTTTCCTTAGACACATTTCTTTACCACAGTCATGTTAGATATTTTACAGTATTATCTCACATAGAAAAATAACAGAAAAAATTTGCATTTAAGACAACTGAAAGTATCCAGTTACTGATCTGCCATTTTCTGGAAAGACAGCTATCTGAAACACCTTCTTTTTTTCCCTACTATTTGCACTAAGAAGAGAAAACAAATGTGAATGAGGACATTTTACAATGTACTATGCAAACATTAAAAAAACAGTTTTAGGCAGTTCTTGGAACACATTGGGCCATTTAAAACTGCAGGAAAATGTTAAACATTAAAGGGAAAGGACAAAACTCCAGAGGCACATTATTGCCTATTTTAAGGCAGGGTATAACTAATGATTAAAAACCATAATTAAAATGTGGGCAAATTATTTGCCATAAATAATATCACCGACAAATTAACTTTTATCTCTTCATAGGCTGGCCAACGAAATTAGCCACATTTTTTAATGAAATCATCTGCAGCAACCACAACAGTGGCTTTATTTCATAATTATTTTTTTGTAAGCAGGATTTTTCCATTAATTTAGTCTCTTGGGTTTCTGGGGAAAAAAAACCACAACAACCCACCAACATCAAAAAACAATCACACTGATTGAAATGATACTGAAAAAACAAAACTGATGTCTTAAGTTTTAGCTTTTATATTTTTCAGATCCTGTACGGGATTAGTGTATAACTCTGATCTCCATATAGAGTGTTAGTAAGATCTCTTCACAGTTTGATCAGACAAAATAATCTCTTCTCAGATGAGAACCAAGATCATCATCACAGCCTCAGGCCCCGAAAAGTATAAACAGAAGTAAATTGCGGAGGCACAAACTGGGGGAATGTGACTTCATTACCTGAAGGTGTAAATGGACAATTAACCCCTAATATGCAAATAGACCAAACTCATTTCTGTCCAAAATACTCACGACCTTCGTCCATCTTGGTGCAGCCTCTGTGAGGCTCCTGCACTGCCCAAGGTGTATCTGTTAGAGGCCTTTAATAAATACCCACTTTATTCTCTTAACTCTGTCTAGATGCTGTTCTAGGTAGCCAGTCCAGGACATCAGAACCAACCAAACACATACAGGCAAAAAAAAAAAAAAAAAACCCAAACCAAAAAACAAACAAAAAAAACCCCAAACAAACAAACAAAACCAAAAAAAAAAAAATAAAAAAAAAAATTAAAAAAAAAAATTAAAAAAAAAACCTGTACAACCGTATAGAAACCTTTGTCTGTAAATTTCAACCTTGACAAAAATTATGTAATTCTCAAGTCTAGATTATCTCTTGAAGATACTGATTCAAGTGGGGTCAGAAATATACCAAATTGTGTTTTATTAAACAAAATGGAAAATTTAAGAATAAAATGCCTAGATATAGAAAAGAAACCAAACAGCTTGTATTCCTGAAATAACTAATGCAGGACAGATTTTGGCAGCAAGGGCATCGCTTGCATTTTAAAATTTATCTGAAGCTGTTTTAAAAATAACTGGTCTGTCAACTTGAGTCAATCATTTTATTTTTTTAAATCCTCTAATACTCTCTAGCATTTCTCTCCAAGGAATGTTTCCGGTGTGCTGTCATGTCATGTTAGGGAGTTGATACAGAGATTGTATATATTGATGAAATCATTAAATTCGATTTTTATCATAAGAGAGAGTGCAGCAAACATGAAGTTAGACTCAAACTCTTATGTAAATTTTAAGATACTTCAATAAATTGTTATATGATATTTTGTTGGTTTTAACACAAAATCTTGATGATGACAGGTTTCAGAGTAAAATTACCTTTTTTGTGTCAATGTGAAAATTACCACTGTTATATTTAAATGAAACACCTTATTGAATGTCTCTGAACATTACCTGAATATTTTTACTATTCATTTTATCTCTTTTTCAATGCCATACTAGATGTATGGCTTTCTCAGAGGGTCTTATATCTACTCCTTAGCTTGCCTAGCATAAACTAAACAGAGATTTTGATTAAATCTTGCGATATCTGCTTTTATTTCTTTACATCATCCTTCATTCCTCTGGAATTTGGGAGTCCAGGGTTATTTCCTATTCACACTTTCTTCTCTCATCTTCCACAGTGTTTTGGAAAGAAGAAATATGACCTTCTCTGTCATATACCTAGTTATCTCCTTTTTACTAGTTCAGATCTAGGTTATGATTTTCTCCTGAAGAAAACCACCTTTCTATTTCTTTCTGCTACTCAATCTACTAATTTTGTGATATTCGTTTTTCCAAGTAGCAAGTTGTAGCAAGAGCCAGAACTTTGCTTTTACTTGAGATTCCAGAATCTCTGGAACAGTACCATCATTCTTACAATAAACTACAATACATAGTATAAAAGCTGAAAGAGTTGTTTCCAGACTTTTCACTCTTTTTCAAAGATCTTAGGTCTGTAGGAATAATTTTATTTTCCGCTGAGAGGCACTAACTGTGCTTTGCACCTTTGTCTTTAGTCTTCACTGCAACCACTTCGTGTGTAGAAAAGAAGGGGCGGGAAAATAAATGTTGAAGGTAGGACAGGAGATGTATAATTACAACCTGCAAAGCTATCTCAAATATATTCCCCCCTGACTGAATCAAGACTAGGAATTCAGGATGTAGAAAGGCGTGCTAAATCTTCTGAAACAAAGATTATGCAAAGTAATGGTCAATATTAGTTAATGAATGCTTCATCTAAACGGCTTTACACATGCATAGACAGACGAGGACCTAAGAAGGTATATAGATTTACAAGGAAGAGGGAATATTAGTCTTTTTAAAGAAATTATTGAGGATCACCATGTAGCTGTTCTTTATTTAACATGTAGTTGTTCTTTATTTCTGTTAATAACATTTTGTAGCAAATACTATGAAGTACAAACCTTCCTGCTAGTGTAGCAGTTTCATATGCAAAATGTTCATCAGAAAAATATGCCTGAGGGCTAGTAGCAATAGACTGGACTGTGAGCTATATAAGCACTCTCTAATAAGCTAAGTGATCTCAAGTAAAAAAATTCAACTTGTTACCCTCTCAGTTTCAATGCCCTCTTTGAAATTTTCACAATTTAATCATTCATTAAAAGGAAGAAATTAAGCCTTTCTAGGTTCAAGAAATAGAGCATGTATGAAGTTTAAATTAATAGGAAAACTCAATTAAATGGCTTTCCTAGCCTAAGCTATATTTGTTGTCAAAATTTTCAATTTTTAAAAATTATTTTCAAATAAGAAGACACAGTTATGTTCAGAATTACTCTGCTTGCTATATATAAATACAGTGAGCAGAGTAATTTCTCACATAACTGCTTCTGAAATGTTAATGTGTGTATTTGGACATATGCTTGCATTTATTTCTGTCTCTAAGCAAATGAAATGAAGAATGTCACCGATTCTTCACAGAAATTGAAACTTATGCATATAGCACTATGGCTGTGAAAAATTCATCCATGAGTTGTAACAATGACCTTTATTGACCAACTCCTTTCCTGCTGACTTATTATACAGTACTAACAAAGTACTGTATAATTGTGTATGTAGACAAAGCAAAGCAGAGTAAGCCTGCCCTTACAGCAGAACAGTGCTGCTGCTATCTACATTTTCATACTTCAGGAATTAATTTACCTTGGTTGAGCCACCAGACCAACACAGGAGTGACTAAGAAAAGCTTTTTGAAGCTTAAAATAGTGAGATATCAGATGACATTTCTATTACCTGCTATCCAGAAATCTAAACTAATTTCTGTGCCATTTTGCATTCCACCCTCTGTATCTTCAGCTCTTTTGCAAGACAAAACTCTGTCAGTGGACATACCAGCTCCACCAGTAAATAGGTGCTCTACCTTCTTCTGTGATTAGTTAGTTAAAAATATTACTAGTTAAAACTATCCAGATTCAACTGCGACTGCTTCAACAAACCATTTTTTCACATTTCATTTGCAAAATGCTTTGTTTCCTATTAAGCATCAGGAGCAGAGTTGCTGTATGCCCTTTCAAACAGGTCAGAGCTACCTTTGACTTTTCACTAGAAGGTTATAGTGCAGAATAAGTCAAGGAAGTTCAATTACATAGGCAAAAGAAAACCTTCTAAGTTGCGGTATTTACATAACTACATAAAAATATACATACCAATTTTTGCACTTATCATTGATTTATATAACTGTGCATCTCAAAAAAGATAAAAATCCCATATTGGCATTCAAAGTGTTTCTTGTACCAATAGAAAGCCTCTCCAGCACATTACTAGCTAGCAAAGGATTAAATGCAAAACAACTTTAAACCAGAAAACCCTTGGATAGCTAGTGGCAGAGCCTCAAAAGGAGATTTCCTCTATTTTAAGGAGGCAACTAGAAAAGGAAATACTTTAAAAAACTTTAATTCTCATTTGATTCAGTAATTAAAATTGGATTTGATTTTCCTTAAAAATGATTGTTATACAAAGATGTTCTTACTGTTGTAGTGAACATACAAGAAATATTTTAGGAAAATGGCAAATAGGTCTTAGTCTGCAGTCCTCAAGTTCTCTACTGATGTGTCTAAACTTTTTAACTGCATTGCCTGGTCATTTTGTAAGATCTACAAAATTAAAAGCCCAGACTGAGGAACACCAAAACTGCTAACTCTTCTAGGCTTTTCAGTTTGTCTGAGCAAGAATTTTAATTCTGAAATGTAAACAAAATCCACCTCAAAGCAAATTTTCAGAAACGCAAAGAATAAGGATTTAATTATATTAGAATCAGATGCTAGATCTGAGCAGCCTATATTTTCAAAGCTGTTTAAGTTTTAAAAACCATGTCATCAGACAGAAAGGTGTTGAAAAAATATGGTTTTGACAAAAATAACTTTTCAGAAATTAAATTTCTAATTCTGAAGTTAATTGCTTGATTTACACTGAAAGAATTCCTTAACTTTTGGCAAACCATTATTTAACATTTTCCTTCCAAAGTCGTCTTGGCAATTTGAATTACCTAAAAACATAAAAAAGTGTTGTTGGCTTCTAAACCTGAATAAAGCCACATAAAAGTAATAAATATTTTTAATTAAAAATAAACTAAACCAAAACAAACAACTCAGTTTATTTGCTACTTCTACCTTACACTGTTAGCTTTGGACTGCCAACAGTATCAACTATCAACTATCTACACTAACATCTACTCACAGTCTGAGGAATGGCACTGGAAAGCAGTGCCATGGAAAGGGCCCTGGGGGTCCTGGTCCATGGCAAGTTGACCATGAGCCAGCAGTGCCCTGGCAGCCAGGAGAGCCAACCCTGTCCTGGGGGCATCAGGCACAGCATCACCAGCCAGGCAAGGGAGGGGATTGTCCTGCTCTGCTCTGAGCTGAGACAGCCTGGGTTTCAGTGCTGTGTGTGCTTTTGAGTGCCACACTGTAAGAAAGATTTAAAACTATAAAAACTATTTAAAGTTATTAGAGAGCATCCAAAGCAGAGCTACAAGATGGTGAAGGGTCTAGACGGGAAGCCATATGAGGAGTAGCTGAGGTCATTTGGTCTGTTCAGCCTGGAGGAGACTGAGGGGAGCCCTCACTGCAGTCACAGCTTCCTCAGGAGGGGAAGAGGAGGGGCAGACACTGATCCCTTGTCTGTGGTGACCAGGGACAGGACCCAAGGGAATGGCCTGAGTTGTGTCTGAGAGGTTTAGGTTGGATTGTAGGAAGAGGTTTTTCACCCAGAGCGTGGTTGGGTACTGGAGCAGCTCCCAAGGGAAGTGGTCATAGCTTGATGGATCTCAAGAAGCACTTGGACAATGCTCTTAGGGACATGGTGGATACCTGGGGCTGTGCTGTGAAAAGGCCAGGAGATGGACTTTGATGATCTTTGTGTGTCCCTTCAAACTCAGAAGATTCCATTATTCTATTATTTTTGAAACCCGCAAATACATCAAAAAGAAGGAGTAAAGTTGTACACACAATATGGGAGGAGGCAATGGAAGTGAAGTAGATAGTGATAGTTCATATTCTAAACAATACTGAAGGAAGGTTTCAAAGAGTATTACAGATATTTAAATACATCAAGGGTTTAAATCAGTGTTTGAACCACATAACTTTATGTGATAATGCATGTTGTTTGTACTGATAACAAAAGGCTGCCTCTCTCTCATCTGCCTCCATGCTCTGCAGGACTGGAGAAGCAATATTTTATCAACTGTCTCTTTAAATCATGGAAATTAGATTCTGAATAATGAAAAAAAAAAACAAAACTATGAGACAGCTGGACTGTTTTGAAATACTCTTACAGAAGGTGATCTAAGCAAATGGATCTGTAATTTCCAATCAAAGTAGGCCTGCTGGGCTTGGCCTTACCCTTACCCTTACCCCTTCCATTGTTGTGAGTGATACACTGGTTTTGTTGAAGAACTCAACACTGATCCTTCCTTTTGATCAATTGTTAAGAGTTTATTGACCCTTAAATTGAAATAAAAGCAGAGACTTGTCTAGTACAGGCTTCACCAAAAAAAAATTATATCCAGAAATCATTCCAAGAAACAATATTAAATATGCAAATAAAATGAAAGAATGCAATAGCTTTGAAAATGTTTACAAAAAAGTATTTCAGGTAGTTTATATTGATGATAGATAACCAAAATTATTTTAACACAAGAATTTAGAAACTCTAACAGATATGCGTGCATGGAATTCCTCTTCTGAATAATACAGCAAAACCATTCTGAGAGGTAAAACATGACCACAGTCTTGTAGATTTGGAACACATTCATTGAAAATAAGGGTAAATAAACTGCTATGCTGCTTTTAAATGCTTTTTTCTTTTCTTTTGTTACCTTGAACTCCAGCTGCTGTACATTCAATTGCAGGTGGGCATCACTCAATCAAAATCAGGTTTCAATGCACTTTCAAATATCTCATTGGAATACACTACCCTGTCCTGCTGTTTGAAGTATGAGGTGACTTCATGTTAACCAATGTGTGACTCAACAGGAGTTTTTGTGTGTGATCTGGCTTTAACTTAAAAATTACAACTGTTCCTCACAAGTTTCCTCTCAGTGCAGCATGCCAAAGTTTGTTTCATCTATTTAAAAAAGCTTTTGTCATCTTTGGCTATAAATAGAAGTAGTATTGTATATTTTGGTCTTATGAGTGTAAGAAAACTTTAAAGTGTAGCAAACTATCTTACTTCTGTGGTCTGAGTGACTGCCTGGAAAACTAGTGTAAAACTTCATGTAAGCATCAAGACTGAATTTCTTTAAAGTATTTTTTCTCTTATACTTTCCTCATTATGACAACAGATAGCACAGACATAAAGGGGGGGAATAGAGTACAAATAAGATCAGTAGGATAAAAATTTTCCCCACACACATTTCAAAAGATATCCAATTTCAAGAGGAAAAAGGAACAGAAAGGAAAATAGGGAAACTGAAATCTAAGTAATATATACCGTTGACCTCACTTATAAATAGAAAATCCAAAACAAGTAAGTCTGAAGGACTATGTTTGATAAAGAAAATTGTGAATCCCTCTCTATGAAGAAGAGATGTGCAATCAAAGAAACAAGTTTGAGGGCTTGGGAAGTGTGTCACTGTGAGATGCAGGAACTGTACTGCAGCCAACAGCACTGTCTGACAGTGCAACAGCCAGTCTGACCCACTGTGGATTTTTAATAGACACAAGGGAAAATAGGAGGCATGAGGGAAATCAATTTTAGGTTTGTCTTACTAATAATATTCCTCAAAGTTTGAAAGAGTGCAGGCAGTTTGTTTTTTCATTTCTTGGCATTAATAGTGAGTAGAAATTCACTTATTTTTTTTCCAGAAATATAGTACATCTGTGATTACTTCTCCAAGGACTTAATTTCACAGGTTGAGTTAGATAAAGGAAGTTCTCCTTTTATTAATTTTCCCCTCTAGTGGGAACTGAGACTGCCAAGCATAAACAAGTAAAAAACGCAAATAAAGACCAGCGCAGGTCAGTTGGAAAAATATTAAATCTGAAACATCTTATATCCCAAAAGAAAAGCTTATTTTGCTTTCCATAATGACAGTATTCTTCTGAAATTCTGTTTTATTTGTTGAGACATTTTTAACATCAGAATTTTAGATAGGTTTTGAAAAATATTTCAGGCAGTTGTGATTTTGCTTCCAATTTAGTATAACAAGATTCAGTTTGATGCTTAACATATTCAGAGAATGGTTCAGCATTCAAAAATTTAGCTCTGTAGTAAGTCACTGATTATCTAGAATGTAAATACTATACGTTGCTTAACACACAAACAAAACTGCATAGTAGCTCTTAAAAGTGGCTTATAAACCAGAAGTTGAACTAAAACTGGTCAAAGTTGTTAAGTTCAAGGAAAATATGAGGCGTAAGCAGAAGCACAGGGAAGACGTAGACCCTTTACTAAACAAGGCAGAGATCCTAGTAATTAATAATGTGACAAGGCAGAGGTTTAAGGTATTTTCTGCTGTCTTTAGTGGCATAGATGGAGTCCACAAGATCAAGTAGGTTACACAGCACATGCCAACCCACCAGCAGTGGAAGAAGGGCTGGTCTCCAGTTTGCAAGGTTTTAGCCCACATAAATCTATGGGTCCAGAGGGAATGCACCCCAGTGAGTTAGGAGGAGTGGCTGACTACTTGCAGACCCACTGGCTGTAATATTTGAAGAGTGTTGAAGCCCAGGGGATGTCCTTGATGACTGGAAGAGGGTGACTATCAAGTTCTGCAGCTGGATCAGAATAAGCCAAGAGCCCAGTGCAGGCTGGGGTCTGTGTGCCTGAGAAGCCTTTGCTGCAAGGCACTCGGGGGTCTTGGTAGACAAAAAATTGAACACAACTGTACAGCACAGTTCTGCTGCAGCAACAAAAACAAATTGGATCCTGGGCTGCATTCTCAGGGGCATTGCTAGCACTGATAGACATGTAGTCATCTCAATCTACTCAGTGCTTTCCAGGCTACACCTGGAGTATTATGTCCAGTTCTGGTCCCCACTTTTAAAGAATGATGTGGACAGACTAGAGATGGTCCAAAGGAGATGAACAATGGGCTAGAGAACACCGCTGTGAGGAAAGACTGAAGGAGTTAGGTCTTATCTCCTCGAAGAAGAAAAGACTTGGGGGTATTTGAGTATTTAAAGGACACATACAAAGAGGATAGAGACAGTGTGATAGATAATCTCATCTTCTGTGAAATCTGGAATTATTTTCAATAAGGAAATTACAAGGTCCTGCTGTTATTGCCTGCTTCTTGCATTAACAAATGCCTGAATCACTGCAGGTCATTAAGAGGATTTACAGGATTTACCTTACTAAAAGCGAACGTGCAGGACTTTTCCTGCATTTTCTCTGATATTTTGTAATTTGCTTTGACGTTATGCTTACTATAAATATTTATAGGAATAGTAGAACAATAGAAGCCTGAAAACAAAACTGTAAGTTTTATATGCATCTATTTCTATCGTAAAATACTTATAGCACTCTACATTCCACTTATTTTTGTTAATTAAATATTAACTCTAGTACATTTAGGCAATATTGACTCCATTTTAGTATATTACCTCATGATCATTACAATAGGACACAAAAAACTATACCTGCTACCCACAGTGTTTCAACTGATTTAAAAGAAGTCAGTTATACACAGAATATTGTGCAGTGGAGTCATTAGAGAGGGGCACTTTGCAATAGAGTCCTTTACATTTCAAATCTATTGTGCTGTTCTTAGGTTTTGTTCCCATTTGCCACAACAACTCCAGCCACATCATCCATAGATGAGTAGCTGTGATCCCACCCTTGAGTCAGCATGTTATTTCAATGCTGAAAACGGTGTATTCCAATTGATTTGATACTGGTGCAATAGTGAACCTCACCATGTCATGTCAAATGGTTTAATCCTCTACCAGACACTGGCAGACATTTGTTGCACTTCTAGGTCCCTCTCCAATTAGAAATCAGAGCAACTCTGTGCCCCTCTCATGTACCAAGGGGAAGTACCATTTCTTTACCTTTCCATAAAATTTCAGACCTGTAAGTGTTTTAGGGTTATTTCAAGTCAACCCCAGTCCTAATGTGAGGGTGGCTTCACTGCCAAGCTGACACTATGAAACCTTCAGGGCATATCTCTTTCAATCTTCCCAATCAGATAAGCAGATCAGGGGGTATACAGTACATATTTTCAAAGACTGCTTATTCACCACTGGAAAAAGAAGGCTCAGAAGGTTGCCTCCATATAGGATTTTTGTGCTAGAAGAATTAGCAAAGAACAGATTGTAAATATAAATTCTATATTGACAAAAAAATAGACTGTCACTTAAAATATACAGCCTCTAAGCAAAAAATTTTTCTAAACATCTGAAAAGTAAAAAGTGTCACCATACTTAAAGTTGCAAAGAAAGGAGAAGGGAAAAAATAGACTGATAACATGAACAATTTGATACAAACATTTTTAAAAAATTATTTTCTCTGCTTGTCAAAACAGGTTCCTGCCTAAAATTTTAACAGACTAGAGTTAATCCATCACTTTTTAAAATTTAATACTGAGAGATAGTAAGCTTGGTATTTACACATTTCATCTTAAAATGAGGTCCAAATGGCAGTCACAACCTAAACTCACATAAAAAACACTGTAAGAGTAGGTGCTAGTAGGTGACCATGGAGTAGGCAATTTGTATATAAGATGTGAAAGATGTATAAAAGTAAACACAGATTTAAATTATTTATTCTAACCACTTATAGAAACACCAAATAACTTCAGAAAAATATATTGAGCATAACAAGAAAAATATTATTTTTTATTCTCAGCAGACAGATTTCTGTGTTTCAAAAGACAGAATTCTGAAAGAAATTCTTTAAGAAAGAAGTGAGGTAGGGGCTTATGCAGGAGGAAACAAGTCACCAGAGATTAGAGGTACTATTTCTAACAGAGTTGCCTACCAAGTGAGTGTGGGAGAAAGGAAAAGAAATACATAAAGCCTTCAAGATGGCCTGGCTTTGCTCATACTCATATCATACAAAAGGTTATATTTCGAGTCTGTTTATATACTTTAACTCTTGCATGGCAGACATACCTTATCTGCTGCATGCTTCCGTTCCCAGCAGATCCCACTCTGAAATCACAAGGACAACAGCAAAACATCTTCCAGGAATATAATTCCTGTCCAGATAAGAGAGTGAACAATTTTTGATGAAGGTTTTGAGGAAACAGCATAGACCAGATGATTCCTTGCAAGTACTAGTGTCTGGTACCAGGCATGAGTACTTCAGTCCTTGTGCATATTCACTTTGTTATCCACCACTCTAATAATCAGTGGCAGATTGTTGCTGGGCCCCATAATGAAATAAAAGCTCTCCCCAAAGAGATAAGGAAGGGATCTACCATTCAAGACTATTGGCATGAAGTACCATTCGTGGGGTCAAGTGGTTTTTTTGGGTTGTTTTGGCTTGAGTTTGTGGGCTTGGGTTTTTTGTTTGGTTGAGGGTTTTTTTTGTTATTGGGGGGTTTGGCGCTTTGGTGGTTTGTTTGGTGTTTTTTGTTGCTCAGTTGGCTCATTGGTTGGTTTGGGTTTTTGTTGGGTTGCTTTCTTTGCTCTGTTTTTTAAACAACCAGGATAAACATCCCATCACCAATACTAGGGAAAAAAAATATCTTTTTTAAATTCTGATGAGTCATGTGCCTACACTTTTCCTACTTGGTCTATATACTAACTAATGTTGATATGGGTTTCCTCATTTTAAGACTAGGTTTGCGCCACTGAAATTTGGCAGCTTTTTAATTGATTTGACTGAGCTTAAAATCTTTTCAATTTCAATGCTAGAGAAGTATACCACTATTATGTTGAACTAGTTTTGTAAAATCCAGAGGGACCTTGACAAATTTAAGAGGTGGGCCAGTGCAAATCTCATGAAGTTCAGCAAGGCCAAGTGCAGGGCTGGGAATAGATTGAGACTAGCTCTGGGAAGAAAGATGTGAAGGTGTTCACAGGTGAGAAGCTCAACATGAATTGGCTATGCCCTCAAAACCCAGAAAGCCAGCTGTGCCCTGTGCTGCATCTGTAGGTTAAGGGAGGCAATTCTCTCTCTCTACTCTGCAGTTGTGAACCCCCACCTGGAGTGCTGCATCCAGCTCTGGGGTATCCAACACAAGAAAGACATGTATGTACTTTTTACAGAAAGTCCAGAAGAGGGACACTGAGCTAATGAGAAGCCTGGAGCACCTCTCCTATGAAGACAGGCTGAGAGTTGGGGGTGTTCAGCCTGGAGAAGAGAAGGCTCCAAGGAGACTTTAGAACACCTTCCAGAACCTAAAGCGGGCCTACAAGAAAGAATAAGAGGGACTTTGAAAAAGGACATGTAGTGATAAGACAAGAGGGAATGATCTTAAACTGAAGGAGGGTAGGTTTAGATTTGACATTATGAAAAAACTTTTACTGTGAAGATGAGGAGGCACTGGAACAGGTTGCCCAGAGAAGTCCTCCATTCCTTGGAGTGTTCAAGATGAGGTTGGATGGGGCTCTGCCAGGTTGGATGACTAACCTGCCCACAGTAGAGTCAGAACTAGATGATCTTTAAGGTCATCTCCAACCCAAACCCTTCTATGATTCTATGAAAATCAGTTAGAGGATTTTAGAGAAAGTTCAACAGGACATACGATTTAGAGATTATACCATACTAGCACACTTGTCACTGCTTCCTTCTCTACTGTATTACCTGGGAGACCTAACTTCTCTTTATAAAGTAAAGTGGACAATTCTTAAATGGTAGTTTACTATGAACATGCTTGATACTACAGAAAAGATCATATCAGAAATTTCTGAGAACCACTAGACTAGAAAGCATGCTTTCCTCCCAGTCCTCTGTGCCTGATTTTTTTCAAGCTCACTGCTTTTTGTTTATATAGTAGCCTAAGGACTCATCTGCCCCCTGAGAGGTGCAGGAATAGAGATTTAGAAATAAAGATTCTGATTACATAGGGCTTCAAAGACTAATGCTGTGTTTTGATTGCACAAAAATTGAGTAGCACTAAAAGCACACCTGTTTTTCTTCAAAGTAATTCATTCCAAGTACAATTTCATTCTGAATTGCAAAATTAAATTCTTGCACATAGTTTGTACTCCCATATCAGTAGTTCTTCCCAAAATAGGTCAAGAAGATTCTCTTAGGACTACACTTGCTCCTAGATTTAGGTTGGAAGAGAAATGATAGCATATTAGTGAGAGAGAAATAAAGAAATAATGAGAAACCTGGAAAGAGAATTTTCTCCTTTTCCATGGCTTCATCTCTAAAATGTGAGTCCATTTCAAATTTGTTGAAAGTTTTAAGTGCTCAGACCAATAGCATTTGTAATCATTCAACAGTCAATAATTCTGTGAAACTTTGATGTGAGTGGCTGAAGTCAATTGGAGTGCACTGAACAGCTACATTAATAAAAAATTAATCAAGTGGCAACCAAAGGTTTCACATATTGGTCACTGCTTACTATTTTGAAAATCACTTAGCTTACACTACACAGTATTTTTAACCCATAAAGGTAATATTGGAAACAGCAGTATATTGAGTACCTCTGGAAAGCCTGACTAATGCTAGAAAGACTTTTATTTAGAAAATTGATCTGTATTTCCTAGTTGATAAGCAGGTTCTATCTCTGGGTTTCTTCTTTCCAAAGTTGCTGTGGAAGACAGTTGATGTAATACAATTAATTTTTATGGAGACTGATTTCAACAACATGCAAGAAACCCCAACAGCAACAGTATTTCTGGGGTTAGGGTGGGGATGGAAGACTAGGAAGCATCTTCACCATTCAGTAAGATCTTTTTGTGATCCAAGGAATTGCAGGCATATCTTAAACCCACTCCCAAGTGCAAATCCATGCAGGATGTCTACAGATTTTGGTACATCAATATAAGAAGGACTTCAAACTATTAGTGTGCCCAGGAGAAGACTGATAGGAAGAGAAATGTCTCAAGGGCAAAACTTATGAGAAGTGTCTTCTGCTTCAGAAAATTCATTAATTTCTTATTCTAACATTGCTTTCCTATATCTTTAGTTTTCCAACATAATTTCCCTTTTATTCCAGAAGGTACCTGGCTACAATGAAACTTGAATCAACATGAAGAATGTCCATAGGAAAAATGGAAGGGAAAATCAAGGAAAAGAGCAGAAAGGTGTCAACATTTATGCAGATATTTATGTTAATCACTGCCAGTACAGTCAAGATATTTACAGGTAGGACGCTGTCACATAATTTCTAGACTATTTGAATAAAGAAGAAATTATTATTTATAAAGCCAAAAGGTACCCTTGTGACATTCAGAAACATATTCATACTTCCTTTACCAGAGATACTGAATATAGGTAGGACATATAAGGAAAATTAAATTAAGTGATATTGTTGGTCAAAATAGGGACAAAATTTTGTGCATTCAACCCTTCAGATCTTAAAAGACAATCTCAACTCATATGTAGATTTAGAATAATTTCTCATGTTTAACTATCATACCATTGGATTCACATGAAGAACTTGGTCATTTTTCTAATGGTATTGACTGTCATTCTTCAAGCCTTGCCACATCCTGAGACCATAACAATTAAGTCAAGCATTATGTAATATCTTACTGGAATTTTTCACTTAAACCTTTCTTTACATTTATGACTCCATTATTAATTGTCAGCATTTTTAATTCCCTGTAATTAATTTATTGCATAATTTATTTATGAGCTTAACTTGTTCACCTAATTAATAATCTTCTGCTTTAAAAGCTTTGTACATTGCTTCTCTACATCACTATTACATGAATCAATTTTAAATATTATTGATCAATTGTAATATTTTCCCAGAGGAGTTGATTACTGCAACACTGTCAGCTACAAATGTCTTTCCTTCCAGTCATTAACTTAATTATATTCTTATCTTTGAAACACCTTGTTTTGTCCCAAACTTAGACCTTTCAGATTCTTGCATTATTCATTAACACTGTTCCTTTGAAACAAGCATATCACACCCACAAGATTTGCTTCCACCAATCTCACTTGAAGTACTCCTCCACAAGATAGTCCTCAGCCCACCCCAGTTAACAAAGATTTTTTCTTCTCCACTACATTTCTGAACAAGCATCACTTTTCCCCTCTGAATTACATATGTCTAAGACATGCACTGGTGGCTTCTCAGTCTATTTTTTTATTTAATTCTATCCCTCTAAACCATGCAAATCTATGCAGGATGTCTGCAGTTTTGGGACCATCAATACAGGAAGGACATCAAACTATTACAATGTGTGCAGGGGAGGACAGACAAGGTGGAGAAAGGTCTCAAGGGCAACACTTATGACAGGAGTCTGAGACCTCCTGGCTTGCCCTTGCTTCTTCAAAATATTTTAAATTTTTTATTTTATAAATGTGAGATAGATATTGAACAATTTATTTCAGTGTGTCCTCAAAAAAGATTTTATTTTGAACAAAACATTGATCTGGGGTAGCAATCAAAATTCACAGCTGCAAATCAGCACAGACTAACAGAATTTTAAATAAGAAATAGCAGGTCTTCACCAACCAGATCAGACACAACCAGGCATTTTAAGGAAAAGGCACTGTAATTTCAGCCCTCAAATCATTGCAATATGTTTCTGTCTTTGACTTTTAAAGTGATAAAAATACAAAAAACAATTATTTGGCTTTGGAAGGAGTTTCAGAGTTTTGGTTGGTTTTGTTTTTTTTTTTTTCTTTTTCTTTTTAAATGCTGAACAGATTCTTGTTTATCCTTTTCTTTAGCCAATAAAAATTCATATTTTCACAATGGTTTATGGATCAATTTACTCATTACTTTAAAAATTTTCACTAGAACAGTTATAAAGTCATTAATAATAAAATTATGCCTTTATTGTGTCAGCATGACTGTTTCCCAAAACATTGGAAAGTGAAATATATGAAACATGAAATGTCTTGTACTTATCATTAATTTAATCCAATTTGAATAGCAATCCCCCTTCCTCCTCAAAACTTAAAATCAGAAAGTAGAAAGATCTAAGAGATACAGTTGAATCCACTGTGAATTCACAATTGAATCCTGTGAAACAGGAAATAAATGTGCTATTCCAAGAGCCTGAAAATTTTGTTTGAAACAGTTCAATGAACTCAGCTTTTCTATTCATGACAAATTACAATTGAGATAGTTTGTCTTTATATAAATTTTCTAGTCAGAACAGTTACCTTTGGTGGTATCCATACCAATAATAAAAATGTTACTCAAAAGTCTCAGGCTCCCATTGTAAAATATATGACTTTAAATCATAGCTGGTCTTTCACATTTGACTGAATTAGTCACACTATGAAAAAGAGAAAAAGGTAAAGAGTACCAAAGAAGGACTTAGTCTCAATATATGAGCAGAATATACTTTCAGTAATAGAGCAATAAAAGCAAGAAGAGATGCAAAAATTAGTTTCTAGACATAGCACTTGAAAATTCTTCACAAGCAAAGCCCTCAATCTTGTTTTGAAATATTCTGTCTTTCCCCTCTCCAACAGCTGTTGGCCTCATGAAATTGTAAAATACTTTCCAAAACACTGGGGGGATTGTGGGAGTTTATTTTTTTTTTAATACCCCTGTTGTGTGAACTTTTGTTGGTAGTCTTGCTAACAAAGCCATTTAAAGAGTATTATTCCTCTTCTTTTAAAAAGCTATTACAGCATGAAGACTGTATATAGCACAGATATTTAATCTCCCTGAGGGCCTATGTCAATAGACATTAACATCATCTGCTTTCAACAGAACCATAGTAAAAACCAATTCTATGACACAACGAATTGTATCTAGAGCAAGAAGAGATTGCATGAAGTTTTTCTCTTTTCAAAAAAACACCTCCTATCCCCATCCACAAGTTAACAGAAAACATCATACAGGCTACTAAGAAGTACAGCAGTTCTCCACTAATTCCCTGTCAATTAAATTAACTAACATTTATCTTCTCATCGTTGTACTGAAAACAGAAGAAGATATGTTAAACACTAATACACTGTCCTAATTCATGTGGGAAACAAAAGCACATCAGAAGACCTGTTTGACACTTAAAGGTATTTGTCAAGACCAGCAAAGTCATTTTGAGACACCTTTTTCTCAGACAGATTTTACATTATCTGAATTCCAGTCTGAGAGATTAGGTTTCACAGGACTTTAATGCATTCCTAAAAATAGTATAAAGACCAGGAAATTGAAAGTTTCACTACCTCCTTTAATTCATCATTGCTGGTACCCAAATTCATTTACTTTCAGGGAAAAAAGTAATTTGCAGTCAAGAAATACTGAATCTCTTAGAGAAAACCCATACATTGTAAATGTAGAACTGAGAGGTCCTTAGAGGTACTGGAACTTTGGGACATCATTTAAAGTTTGTCTTTTGATGTTATAGTGCAGCATTAGGCAAACCTTTATATTATTCCAGTATTGTCTACTCAATATTGCTTTCTTTAGAAATCTGTCTCCATAGAAGATTTATCTAAATCATGATCCCCTAAACATTTAGGGAAAAATAGCTCATTTGCTATACTCTGTAATTGCTCCTGAAATTTTTGGCAAAATAGTCAAAAATATTCTGTTTCTACTTGATATTATGCCATTCAAGACTATGTACAAAATACTGAAGTAATTTCAAACACAAACAGTTGGCATCATTATTCTACTATTAGAGATACTTCTGGAGGTTACAGTTATTCTTGTATTTTTAGTTATACTATATAGATGGCAAGTATATTATTAGAACTAGGTGGCACTAGAGATAAAAGTGCCAAATAAATATTCTGAATTCTATGACATCGTTGACTCAGGAGTGCTGTAATCATTTTGTGATCCACCATTGTCTGAAGAAACAGTGAAAATCTGACTGTATATAGAAAGTACTTTCTATAAACAAACATACATGAAGATTACTTAGCATACCTGGTAGATGTTCATTCACTTTAATGCAATTGAACAGTGAGATATTGGGACTAAATATGTTGTAAACTATTCACTGTGTTCAGTCTCTACACAGGGAAATGAAATCACAGCATGAATTTTGACTTTAGTGTTATACTGACTTGCCATGACACAGCTACACACACCTCTGCTGTAGAGACTAGACAGATGCTGCAGACAAACCTCCCTAGTCAAATAATATGACCTTAAACTTTTGACTTGACTGAAACTTTTGGTGTAAACATTACCAAGGACTATCAAAGCCATGGTTACTTTTGATTTAAACAGCTGCATATTCTCATTCTGACAACACTGAAGGTTAAACAACAAGCAAACCATGGCCCAAACCTTGCAACAAAAGATTGATTGTTCTGAAACCTAGCATATTATTCTTTGCAGGATAGACTTCTTTTCTACCTACATTTTATAGCACATAAGTGCTTTTACTCATCAGAATAGGCAGTTTCCCTTCCCTCAATTTCCCATGGAGCAATGTAAATGAATTAAAGAAAACTTACATTTAAGTATAAAGTGAAGGTGAAAAGGCAGGCAGGATACCTTGAAGTATAACAGAATAGTTATAGCAATCAAGTGGTCTATATATATCTAGCAGTTAAAAGAATACTTTTGATAAATGGTAGTTAAATCTTTCTCCTGGATGATGAGGAAGAGAAGCTTAGAATTTTTATTTTCATGATGTTCAGTAGGGAACTTGTATTCCAAATAAATCTCAAACTTACTGCAGCCAGTAATCTGCCTTCAGTTACGTGATTTCCTTTGAAACGTGTATAGCAACTTCTGGGCAGCTGCAGTGTGCTACAACTCATGAAAAGGAAAAATACGCATCCAGACTGATGCCTCCCAGTCCACTGAATTTCTTGGTTTCATTATACAATTTACATTTTAAAAACCCAGTAGATTTTTCTTTTGAAGAAAAGATTGCAGTTTAAGCAATTCTTCAAGTTCACAAGAGCAGCTGCCTGATAAACACAAACTTCTCTGTTGATTAGCAGGAGTTGGGGGGAATATTTTAGGATTAATTCTATTGCAAGAAAAATAAATTCTGAAAACACAGTAATTGTGGACGGTACCATTTCTGAATGGAAAAGTTCTATGTCTGTATTTTTACCATATTCTGAATTTCATGGAATGGTTTGAAAGGTTGTATTCAATGATCTCCAGAGGTCTTTTCCAACCCGAATTGATTTTCTGTGATTCTGTAAAATATGATTGTCCAAAATTTAATGTCAGTGCAAGCTGACATTTCTGGATCTTAAGATATTTCTTCTTCTAAGAAGGTTTCAGAAGTTGTGATTCTCTTAATATCTACATGGCAGGTGCTCCTGAAGGAATAAAGCAATCTTGCCATTCTCTTTGACCATTCCCGTCATCTGGCAGTCACTAAAAATCAGGCTGGAAGTTCTATAGAGAGTGAGTTCATCTCCTTTGCTGAGGCTTGTTATAACACAACTGAAAAAGTTTTGACCTAGGTCAAAGCTTTGAGAATTTACCTGAATCTAATTATCTAATTTAAATGTTCTAGGAATACACCATGGATCACAAATTTCATGAAAATCAAGTCACATCATTCTTTCTTCTAGCTAAAAATTAAAAAAAAAAGAAAAAAATCACAACAACTCCTCTCAAAGGAAAAAAATAAACAAGCAAAACCCAAAACCAAACAAAAAATAATAATAAAAAACCCCACAAGCAAAAAACTCAAACCAACCAACCAACCAAAAATGAAAAAAAGTCTCAAACATTTGGAAACCAAGAAAAAGAACCTCACTAAAACCAGTATCCAAATGTATATGCAACTTGATTCTGTGGTTTAGGAGTGGTATTTCCCAGTTTAGTTCTCACTGAAACACTCCAAACCATGCACTGCTCACACACTCACTTCTCCCTCCCCCTCCCTTTTTCCCTGTGGAAGAAAAGGGCTGGAGAGGAGAATTAGAGGTACAAAAGGCAAAGATCAGAGGCTGAACAATCTACTGGAAACAGCAATGAGATAGCAGCAACTATATTAATACCAAAGTGTACAAGAGGTGAATGATTCACTCAATTGACCCCACCACAGAGAAACCCTTGATCATACCCAACTGTGCTGCCATGCTCTGTGACCAGGAAGAGATTCCTTTCTCTGTCCCTGAAAAATGACATGGAGTGGTACAGAACAATCACTGAGTCCTGGCCATGCCCATCCTGGCTACTGCAAAAATTAGCCTTGTACTTTCCTGTTTGGAAACAGGACACTTGTGTGGTACTTCTTAGTCTTCTGTGGACAACAATTCATGTTGGTCTATTATTCTAAAATTAATAGATTTTTAGATTTGTTTTTGATGTTTTGAAGTAAATTGGTTCAAAGTTTCTCAAAGCATGACAGGCACTGAAGACAATGCTGCTGTCTTATTTTCTGCTGTGCTAGTATAGCCATGGGAAGTACTGGTAACATAACAGTGGATATGTTAGTCTTCAGTGGATATATTAGTTTAGACAATCTTCCACACAGAATTTTTATTTCAACAACAAATGAACTAGCAAGTTCATCATTGTGTGAACCTAGAGCACTTTTCAGAGAAATTAGTACATTTTTTGTGTTCTCCTTTATTAAAACAGCACTGCTTACAAGACGCATCAATCTTGCTGAGTCATAAGAATCCATATTTTATTAATTACTACAATTTGTTGTTTAATAGACATAAATGCTTATTCTCCTCAATATGGATATGGAACAAGTAATATGCTAGTTTAAGTTTTATTTTTGCTGCAGAGGTACTTAGAAACCTCAGTAAAAGTTGCTTTTCATGTTATACTTTATGCTGACCCTTCTAAACAAATTGTAACACCATACTTTAGAGATTGGAGCTGAAACACACAAACCAGTCAGGGTTTAGGCTGATTTTCCAGCATCTCAAGAATGGAACAATAATTCCAGATTAAATAGCTAAGTTTCTTCATGGTCAAATGATATTAGAATAAAAAAGAACAATTATATTGAAGTTGTTAGTTTTGAAGTAATATAACTTTATAAGAGAGTATTAAGTTGGTTGAGCAGTTTCAAAGTCTCCTTCAACTTTGTTAGTCTGCTAGCAAGTAATGAGCTCTTTATATTTGGTATCACTACGAATCCACTTAAAGATTTAAATGAATCCTGATTTTGAATTAACATTTGCTTTCTGAAATGTAAATTATCTTCTATGAAGATTAGTTATTATATCTGAGGCTCAGTTTCTCATATTAAGGCAAATCTCCAAAACAAACATGTTCTAGCCAAAACTAAGAAAAGAGTATAATATTATATCAATTCATAAAGAAGAAGAAATACATCTGTCTTCTGGCTGAGTGCTACTGCTAAAATAACTCCTTATTTCATTTAAAGTTTATACATCAGAGTATAGTAACACAACCACTCATAGTGATTTTCTGTTCAGCTGGGGTACATTTTTTCCTAAACTATTATTATTATTGAGAGTGAAAACTTTTCTGTGAAAAAGCTATTTGAAAAACTTTCAGTTAAACTCATGTTTATAACCAAAACTGTAAATTAATAGATGAATTGTGAAATATAGCCAATACAAAAAGTGAAAGTCAAAAGTTTATCTGTTTGGTTTTTTTTGGTTTTGGGGGTTTCTGGGTTTTGTGTTTTTGTTTTGGGTTTTTTGTTTGTTTGTTTGATTTTGGGGTTTTTTTTTTCTTTTTTTCTTTTTTTTTGTTGGTTTTTTTTGTTATGTTTTGTTTTGAGTGGGTGTTAAATTGTTGTTTAGGGTTATTTTGAGGAACATTACAGGAAAGGAAAATGTACCTTGATCATCTTTATTTACCATATTGTTTCTTTCTCATTCTTTCCTGCCTTCCTTTTCCAAAATCAGGAAGGTCTATTCTTCCAAAATATGCTTTTTTTCATTACACACAACAAGTTAAAGCATATTCCAGGAACAGTTACAGTATCCATCATGAATAATTCATATTGTATGCAGTTAGAATTCAGATGTTACTCCTCCAAATGGCTCTGAGACCCTGACCATATAAACTTGAGCATGAACTTTGGAAATGACAAGATTAAAAGCCATCTTTCTCAGACAGTTTACCAGTATGCATTTGCTGCAAATGTCAGAAAATACCACAGTTTATAAAAATAGTAAACAAAAAGGCCCTTTCCCACCCAACACTCAAAGCCTTCATTAATATTGGAATTAATATGGAAAAAAAACCTCAAACAAATACCCACAACACATACAGATTAGTTATTTCCTAACAGCTAGACAAATCACATATTGACCATTTAACTCAAGAATAAGATTCTAAACTACTTTTTTTATCAATTAATTTATTAAGTGTTCTGTAATATTTATCTGGGAAATTAGTAAGATTTCCAGCAGTGGCTATGTGTTAAAAGACCAGAGAAGTAACTAATTTTTTCAGGGCCATAATTTTGCATTTTGCTCTAAAAAGTTTTTAAAGCATCCTTGACTACTTCTCAAAGATTACTAGAAGCTAACTTGCTGCTGGGCTTGCTGTGGGGTACATCAATACCTTTCTTTCCTCATTTCTTGGCCTGATTAAGTAAATAAAATAACTATATTAAAAAAAACCAAAACATTTTAGAGATCAGTTAGTTTTATTTTCTGTATAATTTATATGTCTAGGTTTTCTTTTACCTAAACTACTAAAGTTTTTGGCTATGTATCTATCTTGATAGATAAGGGGGAAAAAGTATAAATATTTTCCTTTTTAATGTCAAATGGTTTAGGTATTTCTAATATATGTTTTATAGTCAAACAATGGATTACTGAACTCAAGATTATCAAGAAATATTTCAAAGTTGTCCCTTGCCACTAGGTTCTTTGAATTCCCCAAATATATGTGACACATTGTAAACTGCTTTTTTAATTCTTGGCACTATTACAAAAGTCCCACATGTGTTCAGAAATTGTATTATGTTGTTTTCATAAAGTATTGCATTGATCACTATAACTCTTCCTGCCCCTCCCTCCTCCCTCCCATTTATTCCAATTTTCCGAATATTGTTTTTCAACAGAAGACTTATTGTCCCAGAAAGACAATAAAGCACTGGCTTGAGCTGACCATGCCACACTGTTTTTGTTATGAGATGAGCTCCTTCAATCTCCCAATTTCCTCCTGCAGCCATCACTGCACTTATTACAGCTCAGATGGCCACACCACAGACAAGAAGGTTGCATTACCCTGATGGAATATTGGCAGCAGCACCTCTACCTTCTCTGATACTTTAATTTCTTTAGTGGCTGCATCATATTTTTATTTTGAGTTCACCTATCACACTCGGGTCTGTCTTCTTAAATTTCAGGGTGCAAATTCAACAGCAGAAATTCCAGAATCAGTTGCTGCATTCATGTCTATGTCTTTTGTACCACTATGCACCACTGAACTTCTGTTACAGCCCTGGAGTTCACCTGAGACACATTATACACTAATAAATTTTATAACACGCATAGCAAATAACGAAGTGAATATGAGGAGGGAACATTTGAATTCTGCCAGCAACTTCACACCAATGAACTTCTTCCTTTAAAAAAAGTGTTGGTGAGCCTATTATTTCTTTTCCATTTTTATGACATCTAATGAAGTGTGACTCACAGAAGTTGATTAGAGTACTTGCTTTATTTCCTACTCCTCCTATCACTTATGTTGGCATGACCTACACCAAATAAACCTGTACTAAAGTTGAATCTTATTTTCCTTTTGCCTTCAAAATTTTCCTAAGCTTAAGGTCATTGCATCCCCCGTAACAATAATACCATCCCAGTATTACAATAAAGCCTATCAGTGTTAAGTTTCATTGCAAAGCTAAAAATTAAATAAATCACCAGATAGTTCTAAACATTCTGGAAAACCACAATGTGGATCCTATTTCTACAGCTTTAGAAAACCATCTAGCATTTCACAAAATAAAAAATTCCCAGTTTATTTTACCTGGAAATGCTGTTGTTCTGGGCTTACAAAGAGACTCTTGAGATCTCCTCCACTGCTCTTTTGAAAACATTCTGAATGCCAGTGTTACTTTCTCAAAATTTCATAAGCAAAAAAACTGTCTTAGCACTATAGAGTCTTAAGAAAAAACTGTCATATGTGAAGTGCATCGCTCATTCATTATTGACAAACAAAATGAACGAAAATTACTTGTAAAGCAGATGGTTATTTTTTTCAGCTAAATAGGTTTGCAGAATTAGTTACTGCTTGCTTGCAAAGAGTTCTTAGTGGTTTTTTTTGTTTTATGACAACCATTTTCTTGTTGTTTCTATATAGACCTCAAGTGACACCATGAGATCTGACTTCCTGCAGTGCTTATGAGTTAAGGAAACTAAAAACTGGTATGGTCTGGTTTTGTTCCCTGCTGACAACCAGCTCCTATATTTCTGCATGAAATGGATACAGCTGATGAAGCTATTTCTAAACCTTTCTTTTCCACAAAGATAAAAAAATATTCCCCACTATTCAACTGTGGGATTTATTGGAGTTTGGAAAGGTTGAACAAATTCTCTATTGCATGTACCATAACTTAGCAGAACAAACAAGTAAGGAAAATACAGAGACAGTTAAAGAGCATGTGAGTTATTAAATAATTCTGCACATTAAAAAAAAAAAAAAAAAAAGAAAAGAAAAGGTGAGAGAGAAGAACTGAAGATTTAGGGCTTTAGTGTTTTATTTGAAAACATTAGAGAGCATATGTCACCCAGAAAAATGTCACTTTCAGGTAAGATACTGATGTAATTCTGAAAACATTCATCAGATATATCCTTTTTACAGTAACTTCTTTTTGATTATGGTTCAGTCCAGATATAAAGTCTTGTCAGGCAAGACTGAAAGGTAATATTTTTATAGTATCATCTGCTGCTCAAAAATTGTTTAGTAATAGATAATTCTTTTGTAATCCTTCTTCACAATATTTCTAATTCCTGTTAATGAGCTCCAGATGGCTCTCTACAAGTATCATCAGGGTACCAGGACAATCCATGCTGCCTCAGTAGGAAGTTAAGCTTAAATTAATTGTTAGAGGATTTTCATTTATGAAGTTGCAATACCTCTTTAATTCAAAATATTCTCCTGAGTGATTCTGGGATAGATTTTTTTTTTTAATGACTGCCCATAAAACAGTAATCACCAATAGAATACTGTTTTATCATTTCCTGGAAGATCCTTTGTAAAAGATGAAAGGATAATGTATTTAATTGCAAACTTCTTTTCTCACAAACCAATCAATCCTAGCATGTTTAAGAACCTGTCTTACACTCCAGAAACCTGTCCAGAAAAATCAGCCAACTAGATTAAGGTAAATTCACTTTCATCTTGTGAAAAACTGAGCAGTACCTCCCCAAGAAAAATAGTGTTTAGCCGTTTGTTCTGTTGTCGCAGAAGCTTGTCTTTTTTTTATTATTATTATTATTTTACTGAGGAATTGTCAATAAGAAAACAGCCTCAATATCACTTATTTTCTGAGTAGAAATGTTAGAGAGCCTTGAGAAAGACTCTTAGCATTCCAAACTCATTTAATCAATTCCTTAGCAAAAGAGAGTTAAACCCTTTAACAGCCTGTTATCCTGCAATTTTCAGACCACTCATAGACCTGTGCTGTCTTAAACCTTTGTGAAATCTACTGAAGAACTTCACATCTGTTTATTTCTGAAACACAAAGAGTTAAAGATCTACCATATTTAGCAAAACATTGAGGAGAAGTTATTCTTTCACCTTTGGGACCTCAGAATAGAGACTCTGCAGTTTTGTGAGTCCTGTTAAGCACTATCTGTTAGGAACTGTTTTGAGGGTCAAAATTCACACACTTAGAAATTCAAGCATGTTATTCTTCCCCATTAAGTGTGACTAAAGTAATTAAATTGTGACTAAACAAGAGGAGAGTCATTTACCACAGTCCTCATCTTATATCTCAAGTATTGAACACAAAGTCAAGGACTAGTTGTTATTGAAAACATGCTGGGCTAACCATAATAAATCCCTTCATGTTCTGCTTTTCCACTGACTTTACCAAAATTTGTTTTCCAGGGGAAATTTTTTTAAAAGTCAGGATTTGTACACTTGTTTGTAGGAGTCCATTCATAATGGCTATTCTAGACCTGAGGGAGTGTCTGTTGTTAAGTTTCCATAAATGCAGCATAAAAGTATGTAAGTGATGTTTCCTGACACACCAATATATGTTGTCTTTTCAATTACATGCAGCTTGAGAGCCTTGCAGCTCAGCCATCAGGCACTCAGAAAACCACAGTTCATATAAAGTTCATGTTTTCTAACTTCTCAAAAGCCTCAAACTACCAAAGTAAAATAAAACAAACTCAGATATGGCCATACATTACAAAATAACCGCATGATACTGTCAACATGCTCCTGTCTTTTTTTTTTTTTTCTATTTATGACCCCTTGTTAGCCCTGGTTTGTTGCATTTTGAAGTGCAAGTCCTTTAGGGGAGAAAAAAAACATTCCTTAGCTTGCCAGCTCCAGTGCCCAGCTTCCCTGGTAAGAACCCACAGGTAATTAAAAGTAAAATAAAAAACAATTAAAATCACTATTTGTATGACCTTCAATTATGCTTCTATGATTTTTTCAAATTAGATGTGGAAAATGTTCAGCACTTTTTACAAAATGAAAGGATGTTAGTTTGCAAATGTTACTTAGTAAAGGACAATATTGCAGTGAAAGCAGATAGTCTACAGCTTTCTTTCTGTCAAGAAAGCATTTTGTAAAATACCATGTTACCATTCTATTTCAAGGATTTTACCTCCTGCAGCGCATTAGCTGAGATTTTTGGAAAAAATGCTATAGTCATTGACATAAGCAAGCTATTTCATAGTAGAAGTGAGTAACACATCCCTACCACTATTTTATTTAAGAATTTTAATTTTTAAAAAGCTACTGCAATTAGAACAGGACAGACAGCAAAATAGAACTTTCATATTCCAAAATTTTTAGTTACAAATAAAACTAAATGTCTCCCATGTGGCATATCTTGGTTTTCAGAAAGATTACTTGGCAAAGACTTTAGAAGCCAAAAAAGCAGCCGGGTAGCCTGTCTGAACAGAAGCAAGATGGTCAGATTGCCAGGAAACCTTTCTGGACTGTGTCCTCTGGGACCTTCTGGGTCAGCTGTGCCAAACAGCGAAAAGGAAATTTGTCAACTTGTTCCCATTCCACAGTCCCCTTATATAATATCAGCTTTTTAAAAGGAGAAACAATTCCTATAAAGGATCTTTTTCACATACAAAACATTTTTTTTATATTTTCTGTGAAATGGTAAATTTACATATGTGAAATTCTTTACATTCCTGCACAGTGATTGAATGATGAAGTTCATATCATCCTTTGTGCTAGATAGATGATTTCTGCTTCCAAAAAGCAGTCAAAAGCATGCATGGCTCATAAATTTGAATTTTAAGCAAATGGTGCTTCATGATAACTTTGAGTTTTCACAGATATTAGCAGCACAATTTGAAATGAAAGTCAATACATAAATGTAGTCTAAATCACAGAGCAATAACATTTTTTTTAAGGCTGGTATAAGAAAAAAAGTGATTAATAAAAATCAATTGTTAATTTCTGTCAGATTTCACACATCCACCAAGAAGAAACCATTAAACATATCAGCAGGACTGTATTTATCTCAATAAATTTAATTAATTTACTTAATCCACCATGATAGCTCAGTGATCTCCCTCTATCAAATTCCTCTTTTACCAATAATTCCAGACTTTATTTTATACTCTTGATAGCATTTAGTCACATCATTATAGCATACCCATTGAAATCAATCATTTACTGAGTTAAAAAAGGTACAGATATTTTGAAGTGAGTAATGTTCCTCTGCTCAAAAGAGGAATTATAATTTCTGACAATAAACTGATTTGCCTCATCTTAATGTATTGTATTTCTCATTTCTGTTTTCAATATTTTCCACATATCTAGACAGACAAAATTGACAAAACTGTTGTTCTATACAAGAGAGACTTTTAAAGTCAGTTACCACTTCACAGCAAAGTCTTGTTCCAAACCTCAGGCAATAGGTATGCATAATAGTTCATATTTTTTGATAACAAAAATTCTTGTAGCTAGCACAAAATAAATCTGCCAGCAAAAAGAATTTTACATCACAAACCTATGTTTTCAGTATTCCATCTTTAACAGACTTGGAACAGAATGGCATATAAATCAGATGTCCTGTGAAACTTGAATTAGTGCAGTTGAAATATTAGTCACAGACAGTTTCTGTCTCTAAAGCAAGTTTTCCCAAATCACAAATTCTTTCAGGATGAGTTTACATTTCTAAGAAATCATATGTGTGGTAGGTGAACATAACAGACTGCTTGATTTACCACAGTACATGCTTTTTTGTCTAGTCAGGTTTGGAGAGTTTAGGGGTCATTGTATGGGCTTCTCAGATATGTCATATCTCAGTGTCTGATTTCTACTGACCTAACGGATCTTTTAAAATTGAAAGTGTTTATTACTAAATCTCTTGATTTTTTACAGTGTGATCATTATAAATTCATATGACTGTGTAGTTTATTTCCAGATATTCATTAAATCATAAATATAATCAGTTTTATTTTCAAAAATCTAATGGATAAATCTCAACTGGTATTTCACAGATTGCCAAAGTGTACGTGGAGGGAGAACACATGTCAAAACCAAAGCAGATTCTTTGCTGGAAAAATGTTTACCATTTCCTTCTTAACAGCATCTAGAACTGGGAGGTTGAAATCAACAAACGACTTCAATGCTGTGTATCACCATTGCTATAACACACCCCACTTATGTTGCTAAAGACTGGAATAAAAACAAACAAACTAGTTCTATCTAGCTCTTACAAGCTTTTGCCATCACATGTCTTTTCATGCCATAACGAAATCCTTTTTGGTTGCTACCAACAAGTAACCTCCTATGCAAATGAAGAATTGGAAGTATATTAATGTCAGAGACTGAAAGAAATGAAACAGGTATTGCAGGAAGAAACAATGTTTAATGATGACACAAAAATTGATTATTTGCATGAAGATTCATGAATAGTAATTTACATCATAGACAGGGCATACACAGAGTCAAGAAAATTCATTTCTGGATTATGAAAAAACATGCATCATTTTCCCAAAAGTTGATGTAACTAGTGAATAATTGACTGGATAGCCAATCTCATACTATAATTACCTCTAGCTAAATTCTTTCCAAGATAATTGCCTTGACAGTCAGTTTCATAATTTCTTATTTCAAAATTGAAATGGAACATACTTGACTGACCAAGTCATTATCAAAAATAATGCCATTGTTTAAAATGTTGAGTGAACCAGAAGCTATGAATTAGCAAAAGGCTTTTACTCTCCTAAAAATTATAAGTTTCAGTACTAGCCAAACACCAAATTCATCATGTGAAAAACAATGTTTAAAAAGATGATTTATATAGTTTCAAGTTTACCAAGAAAAGCTCCTAAATTAGATGTATCAAAAGGACCGATCAAAATTCTAAAACTACACAATGCACTCATCCAAATAAAGAAGTTAGGAAAGACTGAAGAAAAAGCATCTACTGTCAATAATTAGAGACATAAAATTGCTTTTTGAGGTTTTGTTTAGCCAGTTTATGAAACCAAGCATGCTAGGAAGCATTTAGGTCATCACATTTATGGTCAGGATCTTAGACATTTTAACTGTTGTCTAGGGCACCATTAAGTCTACACAGTCAGAGCATCTGCACACTGACCTACTTCTGCTATTAAACCTGCAAAATGCAAAAAGGTCCTCCAACACACAAAAATGAAATTCAGGAATTTTTAGCTAGGAAGAAAAATGTCCAAAGGCTAACATCTGGCAAAATGACAGGGCTTTTCAGGGAAAAATTTATATTATTTTTTTTGGTTGAGTTTTTTCTTGTTCTTGTTTTTTGTTTTGGTTTTTTTAGTTTATTTTTTTCCTAATAATTCTCCAGAAAAACAAGAAGTCTATACTAATTGTCCTCTTCTGTATCATATCTTGTGAAGGATTGTGATGTACTAGTATCTAACTACAAGAAAGCATGTGCAGTGATCTTTTTTTGGCAGCATTTACTGCTCTATTTCAGACGAAGCAGCTTTTCTCTCATTAGGAACATGCCTGTATTCAGGTTAATAATGTTAGGAATGCAACTGGTAGAAAGCTGTTCCAGTTGAACAACTTACTCTTCCCACATCAGAATACTCAAATTGCAGCTTGAACCAGCTGCTCACCTCTTCCACAGGGCTGTTGCTACCATGGAAGTTTCTCTTCTGCTGGTTCTCTGGCTAGTAGGTATTTACAGGATTTGTATGAAGAAAAATGCAATAAATCAGGAGACCATGTATCTACAAATGGACGAGCACCTCTTCAGTAAACAAAAGTTCGGATTCAGGGCTTCCCACTTATGTTTCTCCCTGAAGCAATGCTCTCTCTCTTACAACAGGTACACTGTTGACCAGTGCAATTCACTGACAAAAGGAAACAAGGAAGAAACATGTCCACTCAGTTTTTTGACTGATAGGAAATGATAACTTAGGTAGTAGAAACATAGCCCAGATGTGGACAGTCACTGGGTTTATTTCTCTGAACCTATAAATGTTTGTTGTGGCACAGAAAAGGAGAGATAAGCTTTTGTGTTTACATTAAGTAGTGACCTTAACTGTTACAGCATCCTGCTGTATGAAACTGAAATTCCAAAATAAAACTGACCTAATCTAAATATTTATTCAAGAAAAAAATATTTTTTCCCAGGCATATTAAATATATTGCATATCCTCACATCCAATTTTATATTTTAAATCTTTATTTGATTATTCAGTTGCTTTTTCATCACTTACATGCAACTCACACATACATTTACGCTTTGGGCAAACATTCTGTCAAGTTTCTCATATTATAGTGGGTTAGTGTGCAGAGAAACTTGAAGTACAGATGATCATTTACTTCTTTAGACAACAGAAGATATAGTGCTATAAATCAGTAATATTGGATATATTCTATATCCTGACCTACTGAAAATGAGAAGCAGTTAGGAAATTGTTTTTATTTATATGTTTACTTCCACCTCTGCACAGACATTTTAACCTACCAAAATGAGGTCAGAATTTGAACTTACTGTGCTCTTTGCCATTTAGTTTATAGATGTTATTTGAATTCCAGATACTTCAATACGAACAAACCAGCAGGTCAAGACTTGTCTTATGTTATAAAATAAACACTGTTGAAATGAGAATTTACCAATTACTGCAGAATAGAGCAATATATATTATTTGGATTAAGAATAACACCTGAATCATCTACTGAATTACAATTGAGTCAAGGTGAGAAAAAGTCTGGCAAAAAAAATTAGTTTCCTTCAGACTGATTATTCAATATAAAAACACCCATGTACAATTGCAGCTCTTTTCTAAACCACCCAAACATCAATACATAACACAGACAGGCAAAGGAAATGTAGCATTACATATGGATTTATTTAAAAAAAAACTAAGAAGTTGCACCTATTAGCACAGTTCTCTTCATAATCACTGGACACACAAGAGCACACTTCTAAACTTATCACTGCACATTGCCTCCCTTTCCATAAGTAAGCAAAATTACTAAAGTAAGAATCATATAATGACTTGAATTGGAAGGAATCTTAAAGATCACCTATTTCCAATCCCCTTTGCATGCACAGGGACACCTTCCACTAGACTAGGTTGGTCAAAACTCTATCCAGCCTTGAATACTCCCAGGGAAGGAATATCCACAACCTACCTGGGAAACCTGTTCCAGTACCTCACCATCCTCACACTACAGAATTTTTTTCCTTCTAATATAAACCTATTGTCTTTCAGTTTGAAACCATTCCCCTTTGTACTTTCATTACAAGCCCTTATAAAAAATCTCTCTTTATCTTTTTTGTAGGTTTCCTTCAGGTAGTGGAAGGCCACAATTAGGTCATCCACAAGCCTTCTCATTTCCAGGCTGAACAATATCAGTTCTCTCAGCTTTTCCTTACAGGAGAGATTTTCCATCCATCTAATCATCTTGGTGGTCTCCTCTGGACTTGTTCCAACAGGTCCTGTACTGGGACCCCAGACCTGGATGCAGCACTGCAGGTGGGGTCTCACCAGAGCAGAGCAGAGCAGAGCAGAGGGGCAGAATCCCCTCCCTCCCCTGCTGCCCACACTGCTTTGGATGCAGCCCAGGACACATTTGGTTTCTGGGCTGTGAGTGCACATGGCTGGGTCATGTCCAGCCTCCCATCCACCAGCACCCCCAAGTCCTTCTCAGCAAGGCTCTTCTTGATTTGTTCATCCTCCAGCTTGGGTTGATACTGGGGGCTGCCCCAACCCAAGTGCTGCCCCTTGCACTTGGTCTTGTTAAACTTCATAGAATTCCCATGAGCTTACTTCTTGGGCTTCTTCAAGTCCCTCTGGATGCCTCAGGTGCATCAACTGAATCACTCAGCTTGGTGTCATCTTCAACTTGCTGAGGCTGACCTTGATCACTTTGTCATTGCTCATGTCATTAATGAAGATATTAAATAATATTGGTTCCAATACAGAACCCTGAAGGACAGCACTTATCACTGATGTCCACTGAGACTTTGAGCCATTGACCACTATCCTCTGGATGCGACCATCCAACCAATTCCATATCCACCAAGCAGTCCACCTGTCAAATTCATCTCCAATTTAGAGAGAAGGTTATTCTGGGGGTTCATGTCAAAGGCTTTACACATAAATGACTTTAATAGTCTTTCCCATGTTCACTGATGTAGTCATTCCGCCATAGCTGCCCTTGGATAAGTCATGCCAACTGTCCCAAATCAACTCCCTGTCCTCCATGTGCCTTAGCATATGAACTAAGAGGATCTATTGCATGATATTCCAAAAAAGCACAGAGAGGAGGATGACAGGCTGGAGGTTCCCAGGGTCCTCCTTTCTACTCTTTTCAGAGATGGGTTTATAATGTTTACCTTTGTCCAGTCACCTGGGACTTCACCTGACTGCCACCATTTTTAAAATATCGTGGAGAGTGGCTTGACAACTACATGAGCCAGTTCCCTCAGGGCTCTGGGATGCATCTCTTTAAATCACATAGACTGATCCTTACTTAGAGTGGGAGACTTTGCTGCTCCTGCCCCCAATCCTGTTGTCCATCCACACAAGAGGTGTGAGAAGAGAGGTTGCCATTGAAGACTGAGTCAAACAAGTTGAGTCCCTCAGCCTTCTCCTCACTCACTGTTACCAGTCTGAGAGCATTTGTTATTGGAGAGATACTCCTTTGACTTTCCTTTTCTGGTTAATGTACCTGTTCCTTCATATTATTCTTTGCAACACCTGTAAGGTTCAGTTCTAGTTTCACCTTGGCCTTCCTTACTCCATCCCTGCATATCCAAACTTCATCTCTGTACTCTTCCCAGGTTACTGCCCTTGTTTCCACTGTCTATGCATTTACTTTTTCCTTTCAGTTTAATCAGCAGTTTACTACTCACCCATACCAGGTCTTTCCTTCATTGCCCAATTTCTATTTCTTGTTCCTGGGGATTAATAGGTTTTGCACTACATGGAAGACTTCCTTAAAGATCTGCCACCTCTGTTCTGCTCTCGTGCCCCTGAGGGTCATCTCCCAGGGATCCTATTAACTGTCTCCTTGAAGAGCTGTCAGTTTGCTTTCCTAAAGTTCAGGGACCTAACGTTACACCATATGTAATCCATATCCTTTCCGACTTCAAACTCCACCAATGCATGATCATTGCCACTGAGGATGCCCCAGTCTTGAAGTCTCTGATTAGCTTGGGAAATATTTCCTTAAAATTATACAAGTGCAGGTAATGAAAGTTGCTGTGATGGAATAAGTACTAACATCCAAAGTTTAAATATAACACAGGTATTCTAAAACCCATGTCTTTGTCAAACCTACTTCCTCCCTAGCCCTCTCATAATGATTCACAGAAATACGTTATACAGACAAGTTGTGTGCAGCTCCCACATCTATAAAATATTCAGCTGATACAGTACACAATTAGTGTTGAACCTCTATTATAAGGTGGATACATTTTTTTTCTTCTTGTAATCAACTCTGGAAGCAGATAATGAGGTCAACTATGTGGCTCATATTATTATTGCCAAGTCATTTAAGTTCCAGACAAGGTATTTGCATTTCTCAACACCCTCAAGAAATACGCAGCCCCTAGGATAGTGAAAAAAAATTAATTTGTTTTAATATTTCTACAGCATCAAACATCAAGTTAGACATTTTAAACTGTTCCTCCTCCCATTTGTTAAATCAGACCACTCTTTGGTGGAGGCTGCATTATGATGGGAATGAAGGTGCCTCTGTTGCAGAAGTGCCACTAGTGCTGCATAAATGGCAAGAAGCAGCTGAGACTTTGATTTTCTGCCCTATGCTGTACTCAATACCAAGTTGAGAGACGTGCTCCTAATGGAGCACCACAGCTCCATGCTGCCCTTTTTGCAAGAGGTTTGTAAAGCGAGGCAGTATCACAGACTGAGACATTTCTCTTGAGAAACTTCATTTCATGGAATGGGTGCATGAAGAACCCACCAGAAGAGGCAGCTCGTCAGTCTGGTCTCATGGTCTCATGCCCATCTCACAAATGTGGGAGTTTCCTCATTAGCTCACCTTTATTGGGGTGAGGTTATAGCCTGAACTAAGCTCAAACACAGAGATAACTCTTCCAAAATAGCCTTGATAAAAGGTCATCCTTAAAGTTATTCTAATTTACACTGGCATTAACAATCCATGTCTCATTAGTGTCAGGCATATTTAGTCAGAAGTGTCAAACTGTCACAAGCATTCCTTAGTAGACTCTTACTGCCCCTGCTGAGTAGCTGTAAATTCAGGCTCATATAGCAGCAACAACTACTAAGTGTTTCTATTAGTGAAAATACTGCATGCAAGTCACTGGAAATTATTATTGCAGAAAGACTTGCTACAGATAAGGTTTTTTTGTCCCCTAGCACAGCTGCCAATGCTGGTGTATTGCCTTTTGTTTCCTTTTTATTGTATATAATTTTAAAGCATACAAAACTGAAGATGACCTAACAGAAGCTGTTATGTTTACCTGCAGACATTGCTTCACTTAGAAAGTAAACCTTCTGAAGTATTACAGAGGGTCAAACTCCTGTGGAACATCTTCTGCTCTTTTTCTGAGCCAAGCCTGGGTTGAATTACATCAGAAATAAATAAATATGCATTGCTTAATACAAACCATCTTAGAAAAGACGGCTTCTTTGTTGAAAGTGCTGGAAACATGAATAAGACAAACAAAAAAGACAACACTACAAAAGAGCTCATGGGTAAACTGCTTTTAGTTCTGCCTCAGAGGTCTGGCGACAGGGTTTTGGTTAGGAGCATAAACAAAACTTTTCACAAGTGGTCAGTATAAGCCCTACTTGGAATTCTCTGCCACCGAGACTCTGAGTTTCAGTTTACTGAAACTGTAAATACTGAGCCCTATATATTGGGTTAGTGGGAGACAGACTTTAAAGGCAAGGAATGGGATAAAAAGCCGAGTGCTTTAGAAATGGATAAATTCCTGGTTCGGAAGCACTATGAAGGCATACAGGAAGAGGCAAGCCAACAGCTTACAGCATGTCAATGAGTATCTAAAATGTCCATGAATCTGACCTTTTCTGTGCAGTAGGCATAAGTAGCTTATTTTCCACTAAATGAAAAATAAATTTGCTCAACCTCTGCCCAATAAGCGCATTTGGATAGTTATTATGCAAGAAAAGAAGTTAGTAAAAGAATCACACCCAAGCTAAAACTAGTATAATTATTTCAGTGCCTATGCAGTATAACAGTGATTAGCACAGAAAAGTACATGCAAAATTGTCTCACGTATTTCCATTTTCAAATTCTGTGACTGAAATAAGGTCTGAGCTATACAGCAAGCAACAACAAAATGTGCCTGCTGATTTGCTGAATACACATTACAGCGCCCTGAGCAAAATATAGTAATTTTAGCAACAGACACAGACAAAAATCTTACAAGAGTTTGGCAAAATAGGATTCCGTAAACAACTTAATTCTAATTAAGTTAATTCTTGATTCTTAATGCCTTTATGCTTAACTTTTTTTTCAAAGTTATTTTATGTCAGGAGATTTCCAGCCTTAGTGGTAAGCAAACTAAAGGAGGGAAGCTTCACCGCATTTTCATACCAAGTACCAGAGACTAATGAAGACACAATCATTGGAAGAGTCAGGGTGACCCAGGAGCCAAAGGAAACACTTGCAGATAGGACTCTCACCAGTAGGACAAAATCCCACACCAGGTAGCAGTAACAAGGTGTATCTGCATCCCTGGACATGTCCCCGAAGGAACACTCCAGCCAGTCCCAGGGGCTGGGCAACAGAGTCCAGACAGGAATAGCAGTAGGCGTGGACAAAGACAGGACTGAAGAAAAGCCACCTACCATGTACTTCCAAGTTCACTGAGGAGTCAGGGCTGGAGACAAGGCTATCCTCCAAACAGGTTCAAGGCCCAGAGAGGAGACAAAACTGCTACACTACATAGATTTGAAGTTTGTCTAGGAAACGTCAGTGAGGGAGGTCTAAGTCCAATGAAAGCTCATATAAGGCCCAGCTATCTTGGTCTGAGTTCAAAGGGATCCACGGTCAGGGCAGGGGACACGTAAGTCCATTAGGACAATAAAGGCATCACATCTGATAGGGATTATGAGCAGAGTCAGAATCTTCAGAACCAGCTCTTCTTTTGCCTACAAGGAGTTAATAACTGGATAAGGTTTTCATCCTGGTTAAATGTGCAGCTCTAGTTATGGTCAGAGCAGCTTTTATATGTGCATATGAAAATTGCACTAGTATGAGAATAATATGGCACAATTGGGGTGGATTTTTATCAAAGTGTCAAGAGGCACATCCTTTATCCCAGGCACCTGCTGGTTCCTTTTCTGCCTTTTTAGCATGCTGACTGGTGAAAGCACAGCAAGTACTGTGGCTGCTCTATAGCTGTGTGCAAGCTGGCTGTCAGCTAACAGAGTCAAAAGTCTGTTCAGTTTCTCTGGCACCCCTTAACTGAGACAGCAGCTTAATTTTTCTCCCTTATATAGTTGATGGTTTTTACAAAGTTTGTGATAATTTGATGTCCTTAAAACCTTTAAAACTGGCACTTGGAGACAAAACAAGTGGGGACTAATACGACAGCATGATTGAACAGGTCTTGTTTCCTTACAAACCAACTGAAAACACATCAGCCATGAGGCAGGCATAAGAAATTTCAGCCTAAAATCGTCAGCCTGTCAGTGCCTTAAAGAACTAAAATTTATACTATTAAGGAAAATATTGCACTACATCTCTTCCCTCCTATCTTATCAACTCCAGTATTTTCTTATTATCTTTCATTGAAATGAAATAGATTAGATGTATGTATAAAGCATTAGATCAATAACTATAATTAGATTAGCATAGTATAATTAGATTAATTTCACTATATACTGTAACCCAGTAATTCTGTATCATCTACTATTAATATAGAAGTGTGCAATGAAAAGCAGCCTTTACATTCTGTTTTAAATTGAGTGTATAATAGATGCCGTACTGAAGAGAACTAAGAAGGTAAGTGATGTAGTGACTAATAAAAAAAACTATTAGTGATTCCAAATGGAACAAGTATAAGACAGAAAATACTAGTGTTTTGTGTCCCAGATTGTGCTTCCATTTTGAAGTTGATTCTCCTTGATCTTTAATGACTGCTGTACGTTTTAGATGTTTTCAGATTTTCATTTACAATCACTTTCCTTATCCACCTACAGGAAAGAAATGGGGCAAAGACCTGTTTAACTTAGGCTAATGAGTAAGTAAATGCACAATTTTTGTATGGTATTAAAATATTGTTACATAATTGTGGTCAAAATTTATATCTCTAAAGACTTTACAGTATTTTCTGCATGTTGAATACCATATTGTTTGTTCACAAAAAGGTAATACTGTATTACATACAAAAACAGCAAAGCTTGTTAAAGTAGTATTGGAAATTTGATTTACACAACAAACCGCAGAACTATATTTCTTGTTTCTCTGCATCCTCAACTGTCCAACTGATTTCAGTCTATTAATTATTTTACATATACCACTTTATTTTAATATTTCAAAAAAACCTCCAGGGAATTTATTGTGAAAAGACCATGTTGTCAGAAACCTCAGTGAAGAATTCTCACAGAATTCATGAAAATACACTAAAATATTCTCACAAAATAACTTCTAAAAGAGCATGCCTTTCCAAATGGCTGATGACACAATTTATCAAACCAAAGAAATTTGTGAATTATTTATTGAGTGCCAGTATAACCAGTCAAAGGCATTTTACGTAACAAATGGAATGGTCAAGGTAGCTCACACAAGACACTGTAGGAGCAGCTATTGCACATTTTTTTTTTACCTAAATGGCCCTCTGAAGCCCTCTGCAGTCATTGACAGGAATAAGGCATCCACTTTGACTCAAAAAGTCTCTCAAAAAACAGATTGCTGTTGCACAGCACTACACCCATACACACCAGCATGCACATGAACACAGAACTAGTCTGTCTTTTAATGGGAATATCAAACAATTAAAACACCTCTGTATAATATCATGGAAGTTATTTTGCAGATGCAATTTTTTCACAGACAATAAAACTTTTAAATTATTTGTAAAATGTATTGACCATGATTGCAATATCTAAAAGCTATTTAAGAGGGTCAAACATTACTGACATTTTTTTTTGCGTTTATAGTGATAATATCTAGCTGAACAAGATTTTAGTCTCCTGGGGAGCTGAGACCAGAGGAACCAGGTTTCTCTTCGCTGCTGTTATTTTAAGAAAACCTAATGTTAGACTTGAAGTTTCATTTGATACTCCTTTGTATTATGTTGTTACAATTTTCCTACTCTAAGAATAGTTTCTGCCATTTAATAGAACACATAATTTTTATCTCTGCTTTGTCTCTATTTCTTCAATAACTAAACTCACACTTCAGTTATAACTTATGCAAATACTTGGATGATTTAGGTGCTTTACCTTTCAAGGGCCCTTGGTGCAAATTTTCTGAACTGTGCTCTCTGAGGTGATCAGGTGAGCTAGGAAAAGACATATTCACCTCCTGGGTTATATTAACAATAGTATCAAGCTTTTGAAAATTCTAACCCTAGGTATCCGCACAAGCATTTCATATATTCAGACAGAGATTTTCTGCCTAAAACTGATTTAAGCAGAGCCATTGAGAGATAAACATACAGAGCATTAACTGAACCCCTCCGGGCTGCAGCAGGGAGGAATCACAAGGGACTGTTTGTCTCAGATGACATTTAATTATAATGAGCAGAATCTAGATTATTAAATGTGTGTTTTTGAATGAAATTTATTAAGAGGGGAAAAAAAGATAAAGTGAACATTCAGAACTTTGTAAAACGTCATAGAAACAAAAATATTTAATTGATGCTTTAATTTCTCCTCTTAAAGCTAGTTATTAATGTAAAATATTGAGATGGCAAGTGAGCATATAATTCGTAAAAACAGTTCCTTTTCCCTGACTGTTATAGTTTTTTACTTTTTAAGGAGTTGATCTTGATTTCCAACAACGGAGTTAGAAATTCCAGAATGAAGCACAGCCTCCAAAAAATTTAGATCTTGTGCTTCTCCATGTTCATCTATTATGTAAAATATGAAGTGACACTGTGAGCTGGAAAAAAAAATTCTTTCACCTTCTGCCCCCCCATGATTATATCCCCAGGAGCCCTGCTGCGTCACTGTGCTTCCAAATCTACGTAAGCAGAGCCTCAGACAGTGCCCCAGGGCAGGCAGCATCCTCTCCTTTGATTCCAGTCTTCTTTTCTTCCCTCTCCTTTGCATTTGTAATTTCTTCCTATATTCCCTTCTTATACAGCTCAGGCCCAATACATGGATATTATAGTTTCCAAATCTTTTAAAAGCCGTTCCTCAGTCTTTATCAGAAATATATTACATGGCTACACCTGCCAAGTGCCAGCCAGAATCATACTTTCTGTTTCAGCAGCAGCCATAAAACTAGAAGAAAGCACATTCTTACAGTCTGATAACTCACATGACATGTATCATGACAGTCAATGGCTCTTGAAGCAAAAATACAAAAAAGTAATCAAGTTCCTATGTTCAAAGAGAGAATAATAAATTTTTGTCATGGCATGACAAAACAAATATAAGCTAATCCTTCAAGAGGGGAGGGGCTTACCAATTCTGAAGTAAATTGAGAGTGTATAATATTAATTTCACCTAATAATTGTCAAAGATTAGTAGCATTAATGAAAGGTAATTGTACTGAATTATATTAGTACATACAGTTGTTGATTTCTTTTTAATAACTGATGTCTGAAAACACACTTGCAGTTTAGAGCTATGATTTTCTCACATTGCCTAGCAACCTGTGCAAATATAGAACTGCAGATGCAAAACTACTGACCTTTCTTTCATGCCTGCTTTCCAGCGCTTATTTTTTCTATCCTTCCCAGCAAAAGGGTAAAATCAAACACTGGTTTCTGTGTTCAGTGTTCAGTCAAACACTGAACTCTTCAGTATGTATTAAACATTTCAGATAACAAAATCATAAAAACACCTTTGCTTAACAGAGGAGCAAACTATTTTATTGAAATAAGCCTAAAATATTACATATTGGATAGAGTCTCACCGATCTTTCAGTGCAGAGAGAATGGTTACTCACCCTACAATATCTGTGGCTCTTAGGAAGAGTCATCCATGCAGATTTCTTTCCTAGTACACATGTACAGCGTGGGGGGGAGTTTTTTTTAGATCAACACTATCCACTGAATCTATTCCTGCATTTAAGTATACCTGTATTCAGCCTGAAGGGAGGATTGAAGTACTTGTTTCTTTTCTTAGTAAAGACAAAGTTGAATTATTCAGCTAATGGGAAGAAGAGCACATTCAAAACATAACAGCATATTGAAGAAAACCAGTGTAATAGTGTACACACCTTCTTCCCAAAGTGCTAAAATACAACTTCCTTGATTACTTCAGAGTATGTAATGTGGAAGCATATATAGAGATGGAGTTAAGACAGAGAACCTATTACTTCTCTAGCTAGGATTGGAACGCTGGACAATAACATCTGTCATAAAAGACTAAATAAGCAACAACATGCATGCAGAAGGAGCTAGGCTGCAATCAGTTTAGGAAGTGGAAATACCTTCTTAAAATAAAACCTGGATGCTTCCATTCTTATGGGGAAGTAGTTTACAAGAGAAAAATAATCTCAAAATATATTTTAAAAAAGAAAATCCGTGCATTTGTAAATAACACAAAGCTTATGTTGACATATTTTCTCTGAAATTGTTCCACTGTACTTTGCTTAGGATGTTCCCCCCAAAAGCCATCTACAAAGCAATCTCACTCCATACTGAAACTACCTGGTGGTTTGGGTTAGGAGCAAATACTATTCACATTCTCAAAAACCTCATAACAACTTGTTTCAAGCATTAGACAGTCTTTTAAACTCAAAATAAATTTAACAAGCCTTAGCAGGAGATAGCACATGTGACTAGTATTTGGTGCAAACTTAGACTCATGTTTCACATGACTCCTTCAGTTGTGTTCGCCAGTGATCCCTATATTTGTGATATTGGTTTCATGACAATTTTCAGTGTGTAGAGTTTTAGAAGCAAAGGTTTTTCAGAAGCCCATGGAGATTAAACCCATCATTCCACTACCCTACTGGTTAGGTAAACTATTCTTTTGTTCTATTTTTCTCCTAGAAGACATTAGCATATACTGCACAAGTACAGTGCAAATTAAGTGAAGTTAAGAAAATATGTGATACTCATACTTAGCTCACAAAGAACACAATTAACTTCATAAATATCAAAGGTCATTTAGGTTTCTGCTGTTGTTGCTGTTATAAACTAGGAAAGCTCTTCAAAGAGACTTGAGAGAAAAACTGACATTTTTATAATATATCACACAATCTGTCTGAAAATGTCTTAGAAGCCCTAAATTGCTGGATCCCGCTTTTTTGCCCCATGATAAGATGACAAGTATTTTCAATCCACACTTTTTATAAAGGACAGTAAAAGAGGTAAAGTGCCTAAAGGATAGTCAGAATTTAGGTAGAGTGCTGTAGTTTTCCTCTGTGAAGTATAGATGTCCTCTATTCCTACCCAGTTCAGTCTGTTATTGAAAGTTTTAGTCAGGCAAAAATTTTCCAGGGCTTCAGAACTATCAAGAGTGAAGTAATTAAACATCTAGAGTGTGAATTCATGCAATCTGAATAGGGTAAAAGAACAACAACAACAACAAAACGAATTATTTGTTATTTTATTATCTCATGCTTGTAAAATCATAAAAAAAGAAATTATTTTAATTACTAGTTGCACTATCTAAAAAAGAGTAAGATTTTCTTCAGGAAGCACGAAAACAGAAAACTCAGGAAAAAACCCAAAATGTATTGTATTATAAAAGTATGATTCAATTAGTTTGCTATTTTTCTAAATTTAAAGATCCATTCACTTAAGTTACATATTATAAAGCTTTTTGGCTGTTTTCTTACACAATGCATGATTTAAATCAAGTAGAGTTATTTACATAATTCTGGGCATTCTATGAGTCACTAATTCCATAAGACATATTGTGACCCTATCTGTGAAATATTACCTGGTTTAGGTCATTGCTTCCTCTTAGTTTCATATTTTAGATGTTGTTTCAAGCCACGCTAAACACTGTCATCATCACTACAATATGAAACAGCAGAGTTTAGTCTTATTTTTTAGTTATGTGGAGATATTCAACATCTCAGAAAGTCAAGGCATTTGTATCTAAAGACAGAACTAAAAGAAATAACAAAAGAATGAAAATGAGTAGGAGGAGAGAGAAAAAGAATTCTAATTTTGCTGATGCTTCTTTCTTTTAAATTAATCACTTTAAAACATTTTGACAGCCATGTATGAGTAGTTCTATTCTTTTGTAGAACAAACTTTATTAAAATTCTTAATTTTTCTTTTGTGCATACAATTCCAAGCTTGTTAGCTATGTACAGTTAATTATAATTAACTAAATACAGTTAATAATTGAGTTCTTAAAGGTGTTTGAGTTTCTGAAGATTGTATCTGGGTTTTGACAATATCTTTTTTTAAGAGCACAAATACATCCAGAGTTTTTGAGCAAGTTAGGTTCAGCCTTCACATTCTCATTCATACACAAAGAGTACAATATAGTGGCATGTGACACAAGCATTACCATTCAAATCAAAAGGATATTTGTCAATATATTTTGCAGAGATGTGCAATTACCACACCATTTTGTGAAAAATGTCCATTTTCTGCTGTTTCAATAACTCAAAAATTTCTAAAATCAGCTGCAAGAAAATCATTCAAGCTGATATATGGAAAGTAAAGCAGTTCTCTGATATAGATCAACAACAATCTCATCGTATTTTTAAAATGTATTTTTCTTATGCTATTTCATAAGCAAATTTTTAATCCATACTGGATATTCTTCACAATTTCCCTGTCTTTTAAACATTTGTATTGAAAATAGGCAATTAAAGATTGCACAGGTTTTATATTCAATCAATGCAACCATCACAATTTGCATGTCTTTATGTGATTTTTCTGAAGAGAGATCAGCAATTTAGAAAATTTCCTATTTCTGGACACTGTGTTGGGGTTTTTTCCCTAACATAAACTCTTCAGAAATTTCTCCTTGAAAAATGCATATCCAGATAAATGTATCTATCTGTATCTATCCAAATAGAAAATATTCAGAGGACGACAAACTTGCTTTGCTGAAATTTAAAGAGCAAGGTGTACAGTCTAATGCTGCACTGCAAGAGAAAAACATATGTATGTAGTGAGTGGGAGCTCCAAATCATGCTTTATGGGTCTTCCAAAGAACACAATACCCACCCTTGATCTATCACATTGTGATCGTGGACAAATGGCTGATATTTCATAGGGAAACAAACACTTCCCTTGCAATCTCTGCATGACCAATGAAAGTTTGACAGTTTCAAAAGGTTGGGAATGAGGGTAATGGTAGCATAGGTAATTTTTTTATTTTTTAAATATTGTTTCCTCCTTACCTCTCCTGACATTATGGGATTTCAAAACAGTGGAGAAAGTGAAAATTAATTATCGCTAAGAAAGTTTCATAGATCTCCTTTTTGCTATTAATATTTCATAAAAGCTGCCAGGAAGATTAAAAACCTCAAGTTGCTGCATATAGGAAAAATCCTTTATTAAAAGAAGATGTTCATCAGCTGGCCACAAAATACTCTGGAAAAAGAGATAAAAGCATCCTATGTTTTATCTGCCACAAGAGCTCTTGGTGATAAATTATATTATGGAAGTCTTTGCCAATATATGTCAAAACACCTCATCACACTCTTTTTTTTTTTTAGTCACAGATATAACAGAGTACCACGTCTGTTCCATGTTTTTTCAAGAATCCCTGAGTTTGGATAAATAAAATAGTAACAACACTTCCAGTCACCTGTCTTGCAGCAATCATATGCTTGCTTTTCATGGTTAGTGACACCGAGTAGTAGCTAAGGAAAGATAAGTTGGGTTATATTTCTTTTTTTAATTTCATTAACAAAATTCAATATCCTCTATGCCAAGACAACTAGGTCTAGTCTCTCCAGTTGATTGCTGCTGCTCTGAGATGCTTCATACCCAAGTTGCATCACTTCATGCACAGCAAGCAATAGAATAAGGAAACAATGAAATATTAGACGAAACTTAAATTAATTGAATAGCAACCTCACTTTTAATGTGATCTGCAATTTAAGTTCCTTTTACTTTGGAAAAATATATAAACACTACAAAAGTTTAAAGAAATTCTGTTCTTTCTGGATAGCCACTTAATACATGTCATTAAAACGTTTTAGGAAGGTTTGTTAGAAAATGATAAAAAATGTTAAAGATCTGCTAGTTTAAAAGTACTGAACCACTAGTTTTAAAAAAGTTAGATTTCTTTAAGAATTTCCACCTTTATGAATGCTATGGGATTTCATTACAGATTATCAAATCCAAGTAGTTACCCAGTTCATATTTTACTACACTAGTCTGTCTAAGTAACTAAACATATTTTTTATTTAAATTATGCTTGAAGACTTTTCCTTTGCTCTAAAAATACTTTCCAAAAATTAAAATATCTAAAGGAATATTTTAATATAATTTATATCTCATTATAAGAGAATAAATTATAATAGTAAAAATCTGGAGAGCCTGAAGTGTTTTTCTATTTTTTTGTTATATTCTTCACTGTAACCATACATTAGACAAATAGTTACAAGATATTTCATCTAGAATTTTTCAGCAGAATAAGGATATTTAAAAAGGAATCACGTTTTCATAATAGCTTGCCTGAAAATTTTCTCTCTTCTGTCAATATTTTTATTCTGGTAGACCCATCTGGCTTTTGGAAAAAATCATTTAGCTCCACTATTAAAATTAAAATAATACTGCACACTTACTGCCTCATTTCCTCTCCTGGGAAACATATACATAAAATATATTAGTCACATTTTTAATACATTATTGGAAAGTATTTTACCAATAAAGACAATGGAATTTATGAGGCACCACACACCAATGAGCAGTGCTTTTCTCTGGCTGTTGAAGCATGTTAGAGTCCAAACCCAGTATGTACAACTCAATTATTAAAAGTTCTTTCAGGTCTGCATCTCCAGATATGTCCATATCAAATTTATAATGACATATTATATACAAATTTTGCTCAGTTGCTTCCTGGACATATTATTGCTTTTGTGCTCATGAAGACTATACTTCTTAATATACCCCCAATGAACAACACTCGAGGTTCTGCTGCTGACTTGACTGAGACATTTTGTGTAGCACATGGTTTGAACTGCTTCCTGGTAAAGCAAATTAAGAAATAACCAAACTGAACAGTAATCTCTTTTTAATCTTCCAACAATGCTCATTTGCCCCATTATCTGAGATGCAAGATTAGAAAATCTTCACAACTCAGACACCCGGAACTGAACATTAAAAATCGTCATCTACTTCCTTTACAATATTTTGCTTTCTTCCTCCTACTTTCTCTGTACCCACAATTACCCACAAAGACTTTTGTGTTTTCATAAAGTCACCATGGAATAACAGCATTTTATTATGGTTTGCAGAATAAGGAAGAATGGTTTGTTTGTTGTATTCACTTTCATTTTAGGTATGCTAACAAATAGCTTTCTGAAAGTTTAGTACTTGCTAAGTATGGGAAATTTTATTTGAAGATACCTGAACTCTAAATCTGTAAGTGTAAAAATTTACAGTAAAAATCTAAAACATGGGCTAAATATAAATATAAAATATAAATATAAACTACACAGCTACACCAATGCACTGAATAGTGAAAGACACTACCTGCTTTTTCTAGATCTATTTAATCAAGAGAGGCCAAGGTGTTCTCCTTAACTTTTAAATAGTACTTTTATTGAAACCTTGAGACTACTTCTTTGAAGCTGGAAACCTTAGGCATGAGTCCAGAAAGATATGTTTTGCAAAGTAAATGACAAAAGAAATGTAGAAAAAGTCACTTTTTTTTTGTTTAAAAAACTAAAACAATTAATACAGGAGCAAACTAAAATCAAAGCAAAGAAATATTCAGATCCGAGAATATTTTCCCCCTTTCCATGCCAAGCTCAAATCCTGCCTGTGCCACTCTGGAAAGAGCAACAATACATAATGTGTTAGTGACACGAATAGGGCACAAAGCATGATTATATACTTAGCCTAGATGAAGAGAAGGGCAGAATTTGAGTCATATGTCAAACACTTCTACAGTTGATAATGCAAAGAATTTGACCTAAAAATAAAAGAAGTGTCAACGCACTTTATGTATTTTGAATTCTCTGTGCTTGCATATTTCAGTCTAAAGGCAGACAGTAATGATCTAACTACACTACCAGGTTTCACATAACAGATAATAGATATTTAGATTTGAAGGGTTCATCTTAATGTTTCACTCCAGATACCTCACAGGTCAGAAGATGCACTTGTAGTGTATATCCCAATAACCTGTAAACCACCTAAAAACATGAAAAGGAAGTCAAAAGCTTGCAAGAACAAAAAAGAAACATGGAAGCAAAAGAGCAGGGAAATAATAATATCAATAAACAGGAACTTTGAACATTTGAGAAATTGTATAGAAATAAATATTTTGAAATAAAAAATAATTTAAACAGACACAAAACTTTTAACACCAACTGAAACTCTTTCCTCAAGTAATGCTAAAAAATTTCTCTTCAAACTGCAGAGGATACAAACTCAGTAAGAAATATCTCAAGACTTCTATACTTCTCCAAATGAGATCTTAAAAATTACTGAAGTACTGCAAAACAATAGCTACATTAGCATAGCATGAATAGCATGAGGTAGGAGCTGTCTCATGTAAATTCCTGCCAGCTGCTTTTGGCTTGTTCCACCTAAGAAGTCTATTTCTGTCAAATACACAAATATGTATTTTAGAACAAGGAAAGAGGCAGGCAAAAAATGGCTTGTATGCATAATCTGCCATGGCTCTATGCCTTTTTTTCCCTCCTTTTTGAGTAACTGGTCTCTTCAACAGAAGTTTAAATTTATTTTTGGTGGATCTATATTTCCATAATTGTCCAAGACCTCATTTAAGACTAAGTAATGAGATAATTGGGAGTATTGACATAAAAATTAGAACAGTGTTCTAAAAAGGTTATATTGCACTGCTTTCCAATTAGCTGTGCTCAAATTCTTAATTTACTTACTATTTATCCTCAGCTCTTGTCAATCACAAAAACAATTTGTGATATCGTATTTTGTATTCTTATACTGATTCTTATGATCTTTTTATTTTCTCATCCTCACTTCTTAAAGTACAAAGGGTGTAAAAGAGAAAAATCAAAAAAGTCCATAGTCCAGTGTTCTTTATTCATCACACTGAAAAAGTCAAATCAGGAACAGCAGTACAAAATTCTTATTTCATAAGAATTTGAAGTTACTAATAATTGTATTTTGTGAGTTTAGACCAACTTAATCAGAAGAAAACTGATATGCGTTTTTTTAAGTGACTAATTTAATTTCTGTTATTATACTACTATTAAGCAATGTATTTTTGGAACATGATTTATCTTGTTTTGACATTGCACTAGTTAAATTTATTTTTCATTTCTTTGTGAGTTATCATATTGCAGTGTATACTTTCTATGCAGTTCCTGTACATATATTGTCACAAATACTAGATACAATATTTTTCCAAAAGTATCCTCAGCTGTGATAATTGTTTTCAACATACTAATTGGAAACATTCAAACTATTATCTTGAAGGATATTTCATATGTTCACATTCAGGATGAAAGCTTAGTGTTTTGGGTTTTTTTGAGGGGAGGGGGGATTAGAGGGAGGCTTGTGCTTTATATTTTCTTTCTAACTCTATAACCTCCATATATGAGCCACAAGCCATCAAATCTTTTATAACTTTGATATTTATTTTCAAATCTCAACATGCGAGTGTAAAGCATACACAAAACCAGCAGCACAATGATGACTGCACATCAAAATCAGAAAACATATCTCCCATCCCATCATTTAATGTTAATATCTTAATTTAACATTACATTACTTATAAAGCTATATGAAATTCATTTTTCATGTTTCAAATTTTAATCTTGTTTTTAAAAAGAAAATCTGAGTTTCTTTTTTATTTTTGCCTTGAAAATGCCTAAGACAGATTTGTAATCATTTCTTTCAGATAAAAATACCATTTAACTTGGTCTTATGCAAGTTCTGCCCTTATCTCAAAAGCTGATGTGAATTACAAGCCATGTCTATTGTGTTTATACTCTTGAAACACATACTTACTATGCTTTTGCTTTCTGTACACAAACTTTCTGTGGGCTTGCTTTCAATGAAAAATATCTCACACATGGCATCCTTTTAAGAATTTAACTCAAAACCTTCAAGAACCTTGGATAAAGAGTTTATGGCCAAGAACAAATGTCATGTAAAGCCAGACATCTGTGTTTGTTACAAATAAGCACTAATCAAGTATATTAAAAATCATTAAACATATATAGTGCAATAAATGAAAATTCTGTTAGAATACTTACAGATAGGATAATGCATGTATATTTATATTATTACCTTCCACTTCCACTTTGCATTAGCTATTCATAATTTCACTAGATATTGCATGTCATAGATATGACTTTCTGATACAAGATTATGGCTTTCACAATAATGTAATCAGAAAATCCAAATTATGAATTGTGAAACTTAGTTTCTTAATCAAGCTCCATAAATCCTGGTAAGTTATTTCAATCCCATTTTATTTGTTTTGTTATTTTTCTTGTTGGAGAACCTCCAAAGAACAGGAACTGAGTTATAACAGCTCCTATTACAATGAAGACTTTTGATTTCTCCTGAACTCTCAAGGTTCAAAAAATGATAAAATTTGGGACAGTACATTGTTTGGTAGAATTTCCACTGACATGAATTTGGACTTAAAATATATTCAACTGTCTGTGTAGATCCCTTTGAAACCTCACCCAGCCACAACAAAGTATTCTACAAACCATGATTCGTCTTCCCTCTATCTGAATGTTCCGTCAGCACACAAAATTCTCCCATGGCCTGACACCACCAGGTCTGTTCTCCCCGTGATGATGTATAAGGAAAACACAGAAACAAAGGCCAAATTCCTCTCTATAGATGAACTTTCATGAAAGCAGACGACCTGAAAGGCAGACTTTGCTTATATATATATCATGAAGATTGTGAAAAATGAACAGAAAAGGAGAGAGTCAGAAAGAGAACTGGAATCATCTATTGATTTCTACAGATTCGTTTCTCATCTATTTATTTCTATAGATTCCCTTGCAATTACAATCAGTGCAAACATTTCTAAAATGCAGGAAGGATTCTACTAGTTCCATTCTCGTTCCCTTACCTCTTTCAGTTCATCAAGGGCTATCAAACATCCCAGAATCAACAAAAGATGCTTCCTCTAGAATTAGGAATTTAGGTCTCTTTCCTGCACTTCCTACAATGAAGCAAATCAAACCATTGCAAGATATGTAGTTTTGCAGGAGTTTTGGCAGGCTATTTTAGCTCCCTAAGGCTGAAAACTGTAAGCTCCTTGAGAGAATGACTTGAAGGACAGTGAGCCAGTTACAGCAGGAAAAAGATGCAATCAAAAGACTTGGGGCACATGCATTCTGGAATGGGGTTACAACCTTCACACCAAACTACATGCTGAATTACTTTGCTTGTAGCTGGATGCAACTCAGTTAGTAGCACATCAATGACAAAATGACTCAGCTGAAAGAAAGGTTGGAATTTAACACCTTAGAAGGATTATATACTGAGTGCCTAGGGATCTAATATCTTCTTTCTGACTCAGAAAATAAAAAGTCTTTTGTTGTCTTTATCATCCATTATCTGTAAATATTAAAGGCAAAGATGACACATAGTCATAACTAAGTCAAACTTCAGAGTGCACAGTCTTTAAAAAAATGTGTAAACAACTTCACTATTTTACAGTATTTTAATTAAGCTATTATTTTACACTAGATTTTAAAAGTGAAGTTTGAGGAAGAACATACAGACTTAAAATTCAATGCAAATAAGTTAAACGAACCCATTAGGGCCTTTAAAGCTTTGAACTGTATAGTGGAAATTTATCTGAAAATCTAGATGTCTTTTTGCTGTGGCCTGCTTTGGGCCTGTTGGTAAAGAAAAGAAAAAATATTCTAGGAAATTAGAGCAAATTGTGTTCTCTATTACATTGGCACTACACAGGCAAAAAAGACTAAGCAGAATAATATTAATAACATAAAGAAGTCTTATTAAGGATTTCTTTTTACATTAGAATCATAGTTATAGCTTAGTGTGAAACATAGACATCAAGGTTTCATGAAAGCTAACAAGGAGATTGATTGCAGCCTATGTATTTTGTTTTAACACAGTAAGCTTTTTGTCAACATTTGCCAATTATAATACACTGAGATTTGTATTACATAATAGCATATTCTGCTTTGTTCCAATTGTTGAAACATAATGAAATCACTAAGTCGATATTATTTCACATTCAGCAGTGTTTTAGAACGGAATGAATAAGCTTATATCCTAATTCATCAAAAACGGGAAATAGAGGGAAAGAAGAGAAAGGGAGCAGAGACAAGGAAAACAAAACAGTTCTGTGGTTTGAGCCTGAAGGCTTACATGTCTCATCACTCAAGGGAGTTATCTTGAGTGAGCAGCCAAAAAATCTCTTCCCTCTACATTATGCAGCTCTGACGCAGGGATCTGAAGACACCATGCCTGAGTAGCACAGATATCAGCCTTTTCTGCCATCTGCCCCACAGTGGGAATACCAGATGAAATCAGACCAGAGTGCTAAGTGAGCATAGTGAAAGGCAGCTCCCTACAGCTGATTAACTGTGGAAAGATCTTTGAAGTTGTGTATTAGCCGTTAAGCAGGAAGGCAAATACACTTAGAAAGCCAGAAAAACTAAGAAATACAGTGAAAGTGGTTCTACAAAGAAGTAAACTTCTTCCTTCTCATCATTTGGTGAAAATTAGTTAAAAATAAGCGTGATTACAGGAGACTTAGAAATAATCTTAGGGACATTTGTTGTTAATGAAAAATTATACACAATTAATGATGACACTTCTTTTCTTTGATGGAGAATAACTGATCCCTACCAAATCTAGAGAATCAAGTCCTCCTAAGCCTCGAGCCATATGTTGATTCAAGCTTTAGCTGATGAAAATCAGTAGAGTTAATCTGGTTTTAATCCTCAGAATAGCAGAGCAAACCTTTTCAAACACAGGTGAGGCCACTAGAAGATTAATGTCACACATAATTCTGGACATTCTTCCAAACCAGGTGGAACTGGTTGGCATCAACCAGTATATTTTGTAACCAATTTCTACCAAATATGAAAACAGTCAGAATATACAATTTAGTAGACAATTTAGTAGTTGAAATCCTTGTGTCTCTGGCCTCTAGCACATTATGCAAGACCAATATAAATAGCGAAAGTGAATATTTAAAATCATGAATGTCTCAAAAGCCATGGAGTCAGAGATTTATAAGATATAATAGGGAATGCTTTTAATAGGACGTAGGAGCACAGTTAAGATTTTCAATTTCTAGTATGAAATGTCTGAGTTCTAAATCTAAAGCTGAAAAGTTGAACACTAAAAATTACATTTCTAGCGGCAGCTTCTGAGAGGGGAAGAAAAAGTGAGATGAACTCTTCATAGTGGTCTGAAACTGAGACATTTAACTAATAAACAAGACTTCTTCAGGACTAGAAGAAAGGCTCAAAATCTGCAGCTTACCACTGGCAAAGCTGCAAGTTATATTCACACAGAATATAATGACTGAATGTTTTTCTGAACTTCTTTTGTATGCACTCATATTTGGAACAGAAGTTACTTGCAATTCATGTTAGCTTTCCAGGAAATGTTGGAAATTTCTTAACAATAAACTATGAGATAGCACAAGGAGAGACAAAACCCTTTAGTTTCCGGGAAAATGGGTAAAATTTCATTTTGAGACTCAAGTGATTCAGCACAAAAGCATGTTGTTAATATCTTCCAATTTCTGCTTCCTGTTTAAAACTACACACAGAAATTTTCATTAAAGATAAATATTTTTTATCTAATAATCCAAAGATTTAGTAACAGCCTACCAAAAAAGTTCTGCTGTTTCAGAAAGGTCAGATCAAGTTTTCTAAAGCTTTGAACAATAAAGCTTTTAGGCAACCCTAAGGTTGATTTGGACTATGGGAAAGCAAATGACAGAAACTTCCCAGAAAGCAAAATAATCCCCATGAATTCTAAACTTGACTTTGAGGAGAACTCTGATTAACTGGAAACTAAAATAAAATTTAGAATTCATTCTTCCTCCCAGAGGATACACTTGTCACTGATGTAGATGGGGCAGTTTGAGTAACTCCACAGTTTCCATTGACCTTTGTGAGACTCTTAGAATCTCAGGTCATTTAGTCAACCTCCCCCAACCATGGGTGAGTAGATCAGATTCCACTAGATCAGGTTTCTCAAAGCCTCATCCATTCTGGCCTTGAACATTTCTAAGGAAGGAGCATCCAAATGTCTCTGGTCAGCCTGTTCCAGTGTCTCACAACTTTCATAATAAAGAATCTCTTATCCACACCTGATCCAAAATCTACAGTCTGTCAGTGTAAAAGATTTGCTCCTTGTCGTAACATTACTGGTCCTGGTGAAAATTCTCTCCATATTTTTACAAGCCTATTTTAAATACTGAGAGAGGTAATATAATAAAGTGTGCCCAGACTTTTTTTCTCCAGACTGAATACTCACAACTCCCAGGTTTTCCTCATAGGCAAGGTGTTCCAGCCCTCAAAATATTTTTGTGGCCCACTTCTGTACACAATTCAATGGGTCCTTGTCTTTCCTGTGCTAGAGGCCCCAGAACTGGACTTAGTACTCCAGGTGAGGTCTCACAATGGCAGAGGGGCAGAATCACCTCCCTTGACCTGCCGGTCACTCCTCCTTTCATATATCACAGGATATGATTGACTTTCTGGGCTATGAGTCCACACTGTTGGGTCATATTTGGGGTTTCATCCACCAGTATCCCTGAATCCTCTGCAAAGCTGCTCTAAATCCAGTCTGTAATGACGCTGGTAGTACAGATAATTGTCTCAAATCAAATGCAGGACCTTCCACTTGGTTTTGTTGAACTGCATGAAGCACACATGGGGCCAGTCCTCAAGCCTGTCAAGGTCCTTCTGGATAGCATCCCATCCCTCAGATATATCAACTGTACCACTCAGCCATTTGCAAACCTGGGGAGGGTGCACTCAGTCCCACTACATCACCAATAAACACATTGAAGAGTACCAGTACGGACATCTGAGGGACACCACTTATTATTGCCTATGGGAATTTCTGGGAATATACTGAATGTTACTTTTTAATGATATAGGAGTCTGTGCTTCTCCTGACAGTGCTTATATACCCAGGGACATATTTCCTATCTCACAAAAATTCTGCACTTATCTAGTTTCAAGTATAACCCAGGTATTTCAGCTAAGAAAAATTGAATGGGTTAAAGTTTTACTTATGCTGTAAATGCTTGTGGTCATAACATTGTTTTTTATTATTTGTCTCAGACAGGAAAAATCCACAGACGCACTTGCTTTCCTTGTAACTTCTGCAAGACTTCAAATGGAGCTTGTAATATTCACTGAGACATTCCAAGAGCTCCCTGAAGTTCAAGCTTTCACATCTAATAACTCCAAAAGTTATAAAACCATTTGTTGCAAAGTTGTCTTGTTCTCCTGCTTTAATCAATTAACATCTCTTCTGTCATATGCATTTATGAGGAGAATCATGGAGACCTGGTCAGTTTCTACTTTGACCAGCTAACTTCCTGCACAAAAGTATGTCAGGGACCACTACTAAAATGGTTCACAAATTATGTCTGGGACACGTTAATCCTGGAAAGCAAATATACTATCTCCATAAATTTTTCCCTCTGATATATTTTAATACCTAACCTAAACAATTAATCAAGAACAAAGCAAAATCTATCCTCCTCCCAACAAGTATAAGAAATGAAAAAGTCCACTTGATAATGTTAATCTATGTATCTGCAATTTACTTCTATCTAAAACCATATTTATTTCAAAACCTGAAGCAGAAGCAGAGCTTTTTTCCTTTCTATGGGAAGACAGCTCATCCAGTGATTCTAATTATGCCTACAAATACTTTTATCTGCACAATATGATGCCAGTAGTAGCTGCTTTTAACTCAAGGGCAAAAATGCTGACACAAAAGCATCTATTTTCTCAGTAAAGGCTGGGGTGGGGAACAAAAATTAGGTACTTAACACAAGATTTCTATCAATTTTACGGATTCATTAATATATAGAAAATATAAACTAGTGGTCTTTCTGGTTCTGAATTTTAAAGTCAAGGCTTTTGTTGGTTTATAGTAAGCTACTTGGTTGTAGATGTTGAAAAATAGATGTCACAGTATGCAAGCTTTCTACAGCTCTAGTAGGAAACCAGGAAGATGATGATAGGAGATTCTTCTTTGGTAGACAAGATAATGAGATTTACAGAGAAAGTAACAGTAAAAGCTATTGCAGAAAAATAACAAAGAGAAAAAAATGACAGAGCAGACAGAAAATGAGATATTCTTCATAAGGCTCAGGCTACAAACTGTGACTTAGAAATCTCAGAAATCTGTATCTGAATCAAAACAAGGTATCAGACTCCTAAAATCAAAACTTGATATTTCATTTGGGTCTCATTCAACCTCCAATTCACCTTTTTTACACTACAAAGGAGAAAAATTATGCTAATAGCAGAGATACACAAGTTGTAACATCAAAACATCTGTGTATTGCTATAGATCAGAAGATGTGCTTCAAATGTCTTCAAATGCTATCTGGTTCTCCTTTCCAAATCAATTAATTTAACAAATATATTTTTCCTTTCACTACAAACCTTGTCAAGGTCTTTTGAGGTATTTTTGAAAAAGGCCTACTACCACCATCTGAATGAGCCAGCAGTTTTAGATGTAATGATCTCTGAAGTTTGGACTGAAATCCTAGGAATGAGGAATAATTGCTCTTTTACAGACTGTTGCTCTGGCCATCTTAGGGTTTGGCTTCTTTCTTGGTTATACTTTCCCTTTCAGTCACACACACAAAAAATCTGTATGAGACCAATTTTCCTGATCATTGGAAGTTCATTTGAAAGCTTCCCCAAGTCATCTGGACCCTTCCTAGAAGAGCTCTAAAGAGTATACAGTCTTAGTTTATATATTTCTGATCTTTAAAGATCTGAACCACACTTCTGTAGATATAAACCAATAAGCAAACATCACGGAACCAAGCCATATTTTGCTGAATTTCTATAAGATTAAAAAATGGAAATGTCTTCTTCTGCAAGTGTTCTGCTTATCAAACACAGCAGATCAAGCCAGCTCCCCCAAAAAATTTGTTATTAATAACAAAAACATGTTAAGTCCTGTTGTACTTCTCATTTGGCTTTTAATAATTAAGTTGTGGCAAATTACTTGTAAAGTTTTTGTTGTACAACCATGAGTAGTATAAAAGCCACTTTTAAGCAAAACATGAGTGATTCTATGAGCCAAATCTTTAAATACACCAAGAAAATCTCAAAAGTTCAGTTGAGGTTATAGGAATACACAGTCCTGTGAAATGAATTATAGACTTCCATATAGACTACAACTTGCTTTGCAAAGCAGCTTTTCATTTCCTTGAAATTGGCCTCAGGCACTGGGATCCATTCCTCTTTAAAATTGCTGCTGCAATGCAATTTCAGTTCCCATTCTTCCTCAGAGACTATATGGAATAACCCACAACAATTTTCCAGCAACAAGCATGCATACAGCATTGAGCATGCATGCATACACAGATATACACAGTGGCTCTGCTAAATAAACACAGCAAAAAGGTAACAATTATTTATGTCATTTAGACTTTAATTCAGTCCGTGCTGTAAGTTATAGAAGCAGTATCAAGTATGTGAAAAATTTTCAGTATTTTTTGCCATGAATTAAAAGGGGTTTGACATGTTTGCTCACTATTCTGGGAGGAGGAAGAAATGAAAGAGAGAGACATGTGGCACTAAGAGGTCCCACCACAGATAGCAATATTTCCATTCTTTTCTTAACTATGTTGTACATACAGAAAACAAAGAAAACCGCTTAATTTGAGAGGCCAAAGTAAAAGTTTTCGTCTATTCTCTATTGCAAAGTCTTTGAGTGTTAAACATATTCACAAAGTATATAATGGCTATTTTTCAAGGTCATATAATTCTGTAGTCAGAATAAAAAATAGCCTTGCAGAACAGTTTGAGGCCTGTAAACAAAGGAAAAAGAATGTTTTATAATTAAGTGCCCATACATGGCATAAATTAAAGCTAGCTCCAGTGACACTACAAATCTGATCATGATAGGCTGGGACTGTCATATTAATCAGTGTAATAAAATATATTAGGACATGTTTACATTAGCATTTTATAGTTTTGGGGGGGGGGGTTTTAATAAATTTTGTTTTCTTTTTTTTGGTACACTTTATTTCATGCTGCAGAGTAGTCTGAAAGTGCTTGAACTATGCTGTCCTATCCCAATGAGTAACAACCATTCAAACATAAAGTCCTGGCTTTTTATGAAAAAATTTATTTTACTTTGAATATTTTTAAGTGAGCCTCTGGTGGAAATTAACCAGTGCCTCATAATTTTCCTGTTCCCAGAGTTTTGGTAGCATATTAAGCCAGTTATCATTGTACCTTCAGCTATACCTAGAAGGTGACCCACAGTACAAAGAGTAGCTGCTCTTACTTTCCAGGGCTGCAAAAAGCATATGCTGATATCTCAGTCGCTCCCAAAATCATCTTTTTCTGGTTTGATGTTCATGGTACAGTCACTTCAGAGGTAATTACAGTGTACTGAAACTGCCTAATTTGTACTCTCGCAGGACAGACAAAAAACATAAACTTGTATAAAGAAGCTTCAACATGGCAGCAGAAAGACTAACATAGACATACTGTCTCTGCTATTAAGCCAGAAATGCAATGTAAAAGGTTGTTACTGCACAAAATGAAAAAACAAGTTTTCTCACTATTCCTCTGTGGGTTTACGTCTTCTATGCAGACTAAGGATTAGATTTGTGCATCCATGAGGGCTAAGGGTTCAAAAGCACATAATACATAATCTAATATAAAAAAATGTCCAGAGCTCTAACAACCTCTTATTGATTTTGAAAGTATTTTTTGTCACTGACACTGTACCTACAGTTGAATATTATCATCTAAAGAAGAGTTTGTTTAATATTCTGCTAAATAATCATGGTTCTCAGTTATGCCCTTTATTTTAAACCTTTTATTTAAATAAAGTTTATTTTCTTCTACTGTCTTTAATATTGCAAAGCACGTAAATTATTCCAGCATGACTTAAGTAGTAAAAACAGGTTCCTGAAAACCCTTTAAAAAAAGAAAAGTAAACAAAACTTTTCCTTTTATGCTGTGTTTCGCATAGATTCTGCATAAGATTATTTGCCCAAAAGCATTCATTCTTTCCAAAATGTGTTTAATGAAAACAGAAAAATCCTTGTAACACTGTACAGTGGTGGCTTCTTAATGCATGTATTTGCAGCACAAGAAAAATCTGGTTGATGGAAGCATTCCCTTAAGTTACTATATGATTTTTGAAAAGGACCTTTATTAGTACTTCAACCAAGAATCTCAAACCCAGAGGTGGATTCTTATACATCAGGAAATAGCGAGATACACATTTTCTTTCCCAGCCCTTCAGCCATAAACCTAACTATAAAATCACTGACATGATTTCAGAATGCTCCACTATAAAGGGTCTTTTTTTAAGTATGCCTTTGAATTAAGGCAGAATACAACAGCTCTATAGAGCCCTGGGATTTGGGAAGCAGCATTTTAACAGCATGTTGCCCGTATTCTCATGCTGTGAACATGTTCATAGCAGTTCCATGAAAGTCCCAGGACTGCTGGTGTAGCATCTGTTCACTACCAACAAAGACTCGGATATTACACAAGAGCCTGTTTTCTGTTCACTGGCTGCCTTTTTACAAACACTGTACTTCTTTTGCAACAGCAGAATATTTTATCTGTGTTTTCTCATATTAACATACAAGCACACTCATTAAGAATATATATCTTTATTATATTAGCAGACATTTATCAGACTAGAGCTACTCTCAGGATAAATAAGGACTCCTTAGGCTTAGATGTTATCCATATCCAAAAACACGTGGATGTTTCTGAATATGTTAACAAGTCATAACCTTGGAACAAAATGCCTTTCATTTAGAGTGACTGAACTTCTAATTCCCCTCTTCTCATAGTGGTAATTACATGTCACAATTCGAAATACTTAGACTGACCTGGACGTTTAACATCTCAGACCTTGCCCAGTGATGAAGGGTGGGTATCTCTTGGTTCCACATACAGATTCAGATTTTGGTTTTTGCTGTTATCAGGGATGAAGATCCCCAGTTTCAGTGGAGCATTTGTAAGAAATAATTTTTTACAAAAATCATGGTGCTACTTCAGTTGAGTGCATCGTTTGCTCCAAATAATTTAGTTTTATTTTTGTTTGTATGTGCTTACTTTATCAATTAAGCTCATTCAATTAGCTGGTTCAGGCAGGTGCACAATCTGCTGATTATATTTGTTAAGCTCCAAGCAGTGAGAGATGTCTCTGCCCAAACTAAGGTGCAAATGAGACCATACGCCAGAAGTCAATAATATGGATTTTATTTAAGCACAAATGTGAAGTAAAGAGATAGAAATAAATAGAAGTGGGGGCTAGCTAGTGTATATGTGTGTGTGAGAGAGAAAGGGAGGGGGGGGAGAGAGAGAGAGAGAGAGAGAGAGATCAGGTAGAAGACAGTCACTATCCATGGATCCAGCAACATCCCATTGGTCCTTCTTCATCCTGAACTTCTCAGTGGTGGAGTCTTGAGGTTTTCAAAACTTGTCACTATTTATACATCTAGGCAAACAAAAAATTAATGCCCATTGGCTACACAGTCCTCTTATTCTGCTGGTTAAATAATTCTCTCACTTCTAATGCTCAGTCTTTCTCTTCTTTTGAGTCAGTGGGTTTCTTCAGGTGATTAGTTGTGATCTTCCCCTGCTGGAATTACAATTCCAAGCTGGTTTCAACACAGTTGCTGAGTTTGTCCATTTTCAGTGATACATTGCTCTCCCTTAGTTTTGTCAACTTCCCCTTGCTAATTATTTTGTAATGACATGGAGAGAAAGTGGGTGTCTAGTTATATTCCTTCCTCCCCCAGCTACATAAATGTAGAAGAAAAAGTCTTCAGAGACCTTAAAAAAAAATATCAGCGCACTCATATAAACGTGGTGCTCACAAGCATATGCATACACATACTCTGCATGTGCAGAGACAGATGTATCTCTCCAGCATTGTAAATACCAGAATGGTGGAGTAGCATAGGTAGGGTGAACTGTTTTATTTTCTTGCTCTTTCATGTAAATTGTGGTTGCTGCAGACTTCAGTGGAAGACAGCAAGGAAGCTAATCTAGGCACATAGGCACATTTGTCACAGGCAACCTGCCTGAGTGTTCTCAGACTAGGAGACAATCAGGTTAAAGGATCCTGTACATTCACACTGAGTGCAATTGTTAATGGATTTCAAGAAATCAGATTACCCATAATCCAGTAGTAACATTTGACATGCTACACATTATTAAGAAGTCACTGTAAAATTGTTATGCAAATTATAGATTTACAAGGAAGAGTAAAAAGAATAGGATAACCAAAGAGCTACTTCATAACCATGGTGTTATGCTAGCTTTTGAATGGGATTACACTTCTGAATAGAACTCTAGCAATTCTACAGGACATCATTAAACCAGTGGTAGGTTCCATGTACAATCCTTTGTAAAAATTCTAAAATCCCATTGCACTTTCATGCTTCCTTTTATTTACATGAAAGACATTTACAGCCATTTTGTATAGAACTGTAGTGAATAGTTACATAGAAGAGAAGAAAAATAATGCACTCTAAGATGTACACTGGGAACAGGCATTTCAAAAGAATAACATTGTTAAATAATTGTTAAGTAGCTGATTAGTTCAATGTCATCACTTAATTTTCACATGCTTCCTGCTGTCTTGCTCACCCTCTGATATTGTTCAAATAATAGGATTTTCTTATATTAAACTGCTATCATATGTATACCCTGCACTTCCCTTCAATTCCATAATCACAGTGTCTTCTGTAAAATTATTACATTACACGGTGTGAAATATGTGCAGACTGACATATATTCTTTCCAAAAGCAAACATGAGAAACACTAAGTAACCTATTTGCTCATATTCCTGCTGTCGCAGTCTGATTTGGCTCAATCACACGACAAGAAGCAGTCCAAAAACCTAATGTAATTGTTAAAATAAATGCATTTCTTGGTGTTTAATTGAAGGTACCACCACTTTCCATTTCTGGAGCCCAAAGGAAGGGACTGCTACCACATCCAGTGTCCTTGGGCCATGCAGTGGTACAGGGCTGGTTGCACTGCAACAGCCACCCTTGCCTATGATGTGTCCCTGCCTGGCTATGCATCCTCTTGGGATGCTGTCCCTGCCCACGCCCAGTGCAGCTGTGCACCTCAGCTGCTGCTGTTACCATGTGGACCAGAAAAAGGGGAAAAAAAAGGAAATACCAAAACCCAGGCCACATTAAAACATTAAAACCCAGAGTCTCTAAAGCTGCCGTTTTATGTTCTGCGAGGCACGTGTTGCCTGTCATGATGACCTTGACATTCAATTTTATCATTTCCCCTTGGGTAAGAAAATTTGCAAGGGCATATTCTCTTTAAGTTCAATATCTTCCATTGCAAATGTGATTTGTCTTCAAAAGCAGCAGCAAATCAAATTCTCTGTCTCATCACAGCTGTTTGTGTGCATTTACAGGATTATTGATTTGGAAATCTAACATCAGGAAATGCAAAACTAGCCAATTAAGCTTAGGAAGGGCTTTACACATCAGCTGATCTCCCCTGCTGTACCCAGGCTAATGGTACATACCCACATGACTGTGAACTACTCTGAAAAATGAGCAATGCCTGTGATCAGTAATAATGCCATTACCTAATGTTAAAATAACACAGTCTTCCTGTTCTGATCGGGCTTCTACAGGTATCAGTGCTAATTTTAAAATTTGTTTCTGTGGTACAAAGTTGAACACCATCTCTTCTGTATTTTAGTCCGTCACTCCTTGAAATCAACATCTAGAAAGAGATAACAGTTTATATCAGACCAAATAGTGCTGTCAAAAAAAGGGAAATTTCAAGCTTTAGGGCACACAAGTCCTTTCTCAAGCTTAACATGAGTCGAGCATATACTGGAAAGAATTATTCTGGCTGCATTCTGCTAAGAGGGGAAAAAAATATTTTCAAAATTCAAAACTAAACTTCCAGGAGCTTACTTTGCTTACTTATATGTATAATATTATAGGATAAGTGAAATTCTGACCTAAATTATGGGTGGTTTTGATAGTACACTTGAACTTCCTTCCTATCTTAAGTACTTCAAATTCATCACCATTTTTTGCCTATTATTCATAACTTAACATGCTGGAAGTAGCAACTCTTCTCAGAATAAGGATGAACATAGGCACTTTCCCTTTCTTACCTCCTAGTTTCTTGCAGTTATTCTCAATATCCTCTAGCTTATTAATATAATTTAATGATATCCACTTTAATGCTTGCTCTGTATCAGGCTTGAAAAAGGGCTTGAGAGCTTTGTCCATCTGTTGTTTTCAAATTATGTCATGTTGCCCAACTTATAACCTTGGCTAGTGTAGTCATATAAGGTACTATTAATTTTGATATGTTCTTTATAGTAAAAAAAATATGTTCAGTGTGCAGCAGAGAATCCATTACTCAATCAGAAAGGGAGGGTATGATCCCATTATTTACATCCTGCTAACATTTAATAAAAGAAGTAAAAGAAGAATGATTCAGAGAAAAACAAACATAAATTATTTTTATTGCTGTGCATTATTTCAGATCCTTTCTCTATGATTGTCAATAGAACTTTAGAGAATATTTTTCAAACTCAAACAATATTTTTCTATTCAGTTATCATAAACGTACTAAAAATCAGCATAATGTGCAAAATAATGTCATTTATACACAAACAAAATTGAGAGCATGTTGATAAATCATTTTTAATAGGATATTTAATAGGACAATTCTTAGCAAGTATTTCTTCTTACTAGTAGGTTTCTCCAAGGCAGAATTACAGAATCACAGAATATGCCGAGTTGGAAAGGACCCATTAGGATCATCAAAGTCCAACTCCTGGCCTTGCACAGGACACCTCAAGAATCACACTATGTGCTTGAGAGCATTGTCCAAATGAATGCTGTCACCGCTTCCCTGGGCACCTGTTCGAGTGCCCAAACACCCTCTGCATGGATAATGTTTTCCTGATATCCAGACTAAACCTCTCCTGATGAAACTTCAGGCCATTCCCTCAAGTCCTGTCACCAGCTACCACAGAGATCAGTGCCTGCCCCTCCTCCAGACTGCAATGAGGTCTCCCCTCAGTTTCTTCTCCAGGCTGAACAGACCAAGTGGCCTCAGCTGTTCCCATCCAGATCATTCTCTATCCTCATGGTTCTCCTTTCAATGTTCTCTATTAGCTTTATACTTTTTATAAAAGATATATTTGGGCAGGATGCAAATCTGCCCCCAGCCCTGGAGGTGAGGCTGCCCCAGCTCAGAGCAAAGCAGGACAATCCCTTCCCTTGCCTGGCTGGTGATGCTGTGCCTGATGCCCCCAGGACAGGGTTGGCTCTCCTGGCTGCCAGGGCACTGCTGACTCATGGTCAACTTGCCATGGACCAGGACCCCCTGGCCGCTTTCTGTGGCACTGCTTTCTCATATACTCTCATATCACAGTCTGTCCATCCATCCAGGGCTGGCCAGTCCCAGGTGCAGAACCCAGCTCTTGCTCTTGTTGAGCTTCATCTAGTTAGTCTCAACAAGAAAGGTGTGATGTTATCCATTCTGTATTATGTAGAAACTGAGTTACTTATTTCCAGGTTGCATGGTGCAACACCAGGTGCCCACCAAAACTACTCTGTCACTCCCCTCCTCAGTGATCGAGGAACAGAACAGACAGCAAAATGCTCGTGGTTTGAGATAAGAACAGGAAGTGATCACTCACCAATTACCATCAGAGACAAAACAAGACTCGATGGGGAATTTAGCTTAATTTATTACCAATCAAATAATGAGAAAAAAAATATATTTTAAAATACCTTCCTTTCACTCCTTCTTCTCCGTAGGCTCAAATTCACTCCCGATATCGCTACCTTCACCCCCAGAGACACAGGGGAACAGGGAAATGAGGGGTTTGAATTTTGAGACTTCTTGAAAGGGGTTTGGTCTCCAATCTCTATTTTTTTAAAACACATGCATATCTATGTATATAAAAAGATTACTGTAGTAAAACATCTTACCACACAAGGAGAGATTTTATGTTCCCAGGTCTGAAAGCAACTTCATAGAAAAGAACACCATTGTTAAAGGATTCCCTGAGAAAACAAAAAGGAAAGACTGTGAAGTGAAAATCCTCAGAAACTGGATTGTATAGCACTTTATATCCAAGGCATCAGATACATCCTGGAGCACTGTACTACATTAAACCAACTTACATCTTAAGCATCTCTAGGAAACTCTAAGAAAAGGGGCTCTTAGGAGCTCAGATAGAACAGCAATTTGTAATATGTGGGTTATTTCTCCAGTGCTCTGGGCACTATTTGTCGAGTTGTGATTTTCTTCTTTAAAGAGCCAAACAGCTAATAGTTGCTATAAAGTTGTTTACTGCAAAGTTACATCAGTCTCGAAAGGCAAAGAGTCACAAGCATTGAAGTCCATGCTAAGTTTTGGTGTAGAGTCCCAAACAGAAGCAGAAGCTGCTCCCAGAGGGGCTGATGTTGCTGAGGCAGCTCCTATCTTCTTTGGGCGATGATGATGGTGGTGAAGAGAGCAGGAACAAAAGCAAAAGGCAAAAGCAAAGGCAAAAAGTGAATCTCTCCCCAGTGCATAGATTCTTATACACAAACTTCCCAACAAGCTAAAGACAGACTCCAAACACTACTTCTTAACCTATTAGAATTCTAGTTTCTTAGCACGCCAGGTTATGTATAAACTACCTATATGATCTACCTTGTTCTATTTGAAAAATGTAAGCAATATTCTTACTATAGTTTTATTATGTCTAAAACTATGTTCCTGGAGCCTCTACAGAAACACTAGTATCTAGGACTATGTTTTTCAACCTTCACTAGAACTCGCACTTCTACACTGATATCTGAGACCTTTGCTTTCTAAAAGCACTTAAACTTATTCCACTTACTTACTTACTTGCTTATTCTAAAACTTAAACTTACACCTCTACTTTAAGTGTGAGTGGCTTAATATACTTCAATCCATCCAGAGGTTTTTAAATCAATCCCTGCATTCTGATTCTCGCTGAAGAATTCAGAGAGAAGTCTTGACTTACAGATTCCAACAGTAATATGCTCAAAATAATTCCTGATCCAGAATTGTAGAACTGTCAAATAATGCACCCTTTCAGCAAAATATGATTCTTCTTACAGCCCTTGATGCACATAATTATTTCAGGTGTTAGCTGCTTTCTAGGACAGAAGGTGCACCTAACAAGGACTGGTTACATTAACTGCAGACAAAATTTGCTTGCCTCCTCGGAAACAGGGTTTCATTGTTGTTTTTTTTTTTAATCTACTCTCTTGAATAAATGCCTAATAAAAAGTCAAATTTTAAAATTACATAAATTTGCTGCAGTATGGTTGGATTAACTGATAGCAATGGATTCAAAGTACAGAAACAGAAGCAGAAGTCTACCAGTGTGCACGACTGTTCTGAGGATCAGGAATCTCAGTGTGGCCACTGTACATGGCAGTAGCTAAGAAATGACACTGCATCACCCTTAGTTCAGGCTGAGGTGTCACACAGCTCTTGGACACTGAAAGGAAGCTCTGTAATCTCCTCCATGTCTTAAAGAAGACTAGAACTGATGCCTGGAAAGTCTGACCTGGAACAGCAACTAGATAGAGCAAAAGGAATAAAATAAGTATTTATTGAAGGGATACACTTTGGGCAGTGCAAAAACTCTGCTGGGGCTACACCCAAATCATCCAAGATGGATCCTGGTCATAAGATTTTACTCTTATAAATTTTATAATTTATAAATTTATAATTTATATAATTTATATTTTAAATTTTACTCTTATAAATTTTAGTTCATCTACACATTGGAGTCAATTGTCCAACCATAGCCCCAGGCTATGAAGTCTCAGCCCCCTGGGTTGCCCCCTTTCCCTCGCTGTTCTTTATGCTTTTTGGGTAACAGATGTCTTTGATTCTCCAGCTGGGAAGGGATTGTTTTGTCTAACTATCCGTGAGGAGAACTTACTAACACCTAACATGAAGTTTCAGAGTTACACACCAAGCAGCAGAGAGTCTGAAAAATATAAAAGTTAAAACCCAAGGCATGATTTCCCCCTTTTACAGGCTTGATAAGGCCTATACCTTGTCAAGTCTCTATTCTAAATATCTACTAATTCTAGTTATTTAACAGATAAGTATCTAACAATAGTGAATAACTAATACCAGTAGTTATCTCAGTTTACAATCTATATGTTAACCACAATCTCATAACAGGAAAAAATCACAAGCTGAAATACATTGGTAATAACCAAAGGATTAATGCCTTCAAATCAAGTATTTTAAATGAAAGATTTTTTTTATACGTCAGGAACTAAAGTTTTTTTCCAAGTTTTCTTTGGAGAAGCAGAACTGTGGTGGAAAAAAGATGTTTTTATAGAATGCCTATTAGCACATAATACAATGTGTTTTGCTAGGCTTGCTTTTAATGAAGTTCACTACTTTTATAGTTTTAAATATTATTTTTATTTTCCTGCTAAATATTAACACATTTGTTCGAGGGTTGGTGTCTGTTTTCTTTCCATAATTAATTCATAACCAGTGGAAGTCTATCCTGGCTTAATCTTACTTAGCTGAAAGACTTGATTACTGAAAACCATCGAAATTCTCCCACTTGGAGAACAGCAAGAGCAACAGAGAATACTTTCTCGTTGTCTGGATCATATTAATTCACTATCACCCAAAGAGCAGAAAATATCCAGAGATGTCTGTTTATTTCCAACACTAGTTCCCCACTAGTTCCCATTACCAGGTTCTACCACGATTTGACACCTTTCCTAGGATTATAAAATTATATTTTATATTTACAATGGCATAGTCCTGAAGCTAATATTTCCAGATGTTAATATTTCCAGCCTGGCCTTTATATTTGCAATATTTGTGTCGTTTCAAGCAGTAGAACTGAATACTTTTGCAACGGCAAAAAGCAAAAGAGAAACATGGTGATGGTGACATTGGGACATAGAATCCCTGATGTAAGGACACCAAGTGGCATTACTACAATTTCTTTGAGAAGAACAGAATGCCTATCACGGAAAGTGCTCAAGAATGTATTACACAGACATTTCATCAGGAATGATATTGACTTGATACTTCCTTGAGGCAGTCACATTGGATAGGTTGTTTAATCAGGTCACCTTCAGCCCTATGATTAGACTCAACAGGATGCAAAGAGATGCAGAAAACATACTCTGTAGTTATGGAAACTTGTGGAATATACTTGAAACTTGCAGAATGCAATTGTGTGATGTTTGTAGAAGTCCTCTGTTGCCCAAAAATTCTTTTTATTTAAATACATTTTCAAGGAAAAAGAAAACAACTGCTGAACTTTTAAAAATTATGGAGTAATCATATGGGAGCCTATTAATACCTATTGAATTTGTTAATTTTAAAGGTATTGGTTTGGTTGCCAGGGATCTTGTCAATGACAACAAACAAATAATCATTTTGTTAGCATCTCTTGTATGTTTCATTATATGAAGTGAATATTACACGTGTCTTGTGTGTCTGAGTATAATCTATGTATGAACTGAATTTGCTAACCCTGCCTAATTACTAATTCACATGGAGTAAGGTGCCTTCCTAAGGCCTGCTGCTGTTTGGTTTATGTAACTGTGTACTGTACCACAACCAACTCTGAAAAGAGAAACATAACACTGGGAGACAACTGTGCAAATTAATGGAAATTGCAGAACAAAATCATGCAGAACTCATTTTTTTAAAAAGAGTAAAGTGTACCTCAAACTTCAAATTTTGGTTGATTTGTTTAGAATAGAAATTTGGCTTCCTTTTATTCAGATTGCTACAATAATATTATGCAGTCGTTGTGCAAATATTTCTTCTGAATATGACACTTTGGGTTTGTGTCTGGGGGATTTTTTCACCTTTGATAAATCTGTGACCCTGAGAAGAAAAAAAAACGTATTAAAATTTCATGCATGTGCTAGTGTATTTTCTGGTACACTGTTTTTTCTGCGTAATGCAGAAAACAAAGAAAAAGCAGGACTGGTGCTGGCAGGGCCCAGGCCAGGGCTTCCACTTGTGTTTTTTCAACATTTTCTATTGTATTCTTTTAATGACATTATTGTCTCAGACAGCAGAGGTAGTCATATGTATACATCAATAGTGTAGGACAAAATTCCTGAAAGAATTACCACTGTAACAAAAAATAGAATTGTTCTCTAAAATTAAGTGTGTTCACGCAGCATATGCAGCACGTTCTCAGGTTTCTTTGGGTTTTTTTGTGCTTGATGAATCAGCCTAATAGTATAGAATATTGCTTTTTAGGCAGTAGGTATCTTCCCTAGTATTTTCCATATTTTCCATAAATCGCAACAAAAACATTTTGGCCAAGAAAAGTGCTTTAGAAATCACTTCATCATATTCTTTCATAAGGCTTCAAGAAGATTTAGCAATGTTTTTGAGCTTTTTGAAGCTGCAAATGGCTAAGCATTTAACCTGAAAAATCTAATACCGTTTTCAACAGGAAACCTAGAATACAATTTTAGCTTGACAAAGCAAGAATCTATGGACACATATAGATGTCCAAAGTGTTTTAAAATTACAATAACTGCTTAGAAAGTGAGCTGTGTAGGAAAAGAATACAGTTCTTATGCTGTGTTATTCACATACATATAAAAACAATATCTTTAATATAGCGCTTTAAGAAGGAAAAAAATACAAGTATCTTAGGAACTAGGGCTTTGTAAAAAACTGAAAATTTATCCTGAAAAAAGGAAGAAAAGTTATTATATTCAGAGTAGCAAGCATATAAAAAACAAAGGGGAATATGAAAGACAAATTCTGCAACTTTATTCACCAGTATCACGTGGCATATATACTTTTGTAGTGTGTTTTATTGCATAGGATTATATAATTTTCGTTAATAGTCAAAATATAGGCCCTGCATCCTATTTGTGCAGAAGCTGTGGCAATACAATTCTGTTGCTAAACATTCCCCAAGAAAAACTGATTTACTGAAATTCCCAGTGGCTATTTAAAAGCAAAGATTAATTGCTGGAGGTGCATAGCCACAACAAACTCCCTCCTCCCCCATACAAAGGCTGTTCCCCTTAATATGCACCTGGGAAATTAAGTTTCCCCAGACAGAAATAAAAACAAGCTCCTTGCCTAACTTAAACAATGAGATATAATTCAGTAGTGGGGGAGTCCAGCCTGGAGGCAGAGGGTGCCAGGCAGTTCTGCTCACATCAGTACCTCACATGCCTCACAACAGCCAAGAGGAGTGTCCTCCTCAATCAGCGCCAGAGGAAAGTAGTGGTACACAGATCACAGCATGAAAAAATTAAAACAAAATATGATCTGCAAAACTTTCACTGGGACGAATCCCCTGCAAGGACTCCTGCTGACTGTCCCAGTTCATTCTCTAGTTTACAGTAACAGGAAGCACAAACAATAGTTCTATTCCCTCTGGTGCATTTTTCTTACTTCACCTAAGAATTTTATTTCTTTTATTACAAAGAATGTTCATAAATATTTTGTAGCAAGCAAAATCCTTGAAGTTTTGCAAACATTTGGCTTTGCCATAAGCCCAAAATACTTTATTATACAGTTCATTGCCATAATTTTAAAAACAATTCATGCTAGAGAATTTCCAAGTATTTAGACTTTCCCATATTCAGAAATACTGAGACTTGGCACATCTCAAAGCCCTTATATTTCGTGTAGTGAATTTATGAGAAATTTAATTAACACAGCTGCACCATTTTATTTATCTATGGGTTTTCAGGTATAAAGTGAATGAGTTAGAAGATTTTTTGGTCCAGACAAAAAAACTAAACACATTCTGCCAATGAATTATTATACCTTTATCCTTTAACCACTACGCACCAGGTCTAAAAGGAAATTATTATTAGAAACAATAGAATTAAATGCACTTGGTCTACATTAGCTATAAAAATGGACTTATTTAAAGAACACTTGAAAAAATTAGATTCAGTTTTTCATTGGTTTTTTTGACAGGACTAATCATGGCAGAAGGGAAAAAGGAATCCAAAAGAGCATTCCTTTCTTCTTAAAAAATTTTCTGCCTTCAGTCTCCTCTCTTCAACCATTCTCCTACTCAGTCTAGATCAGGACTCTGACCATGTTTGAGTTTTGGCAGAGGAGGGTTTCTGGAGATGTGTGAAGCATAGGCAGGAGAAGAAAGCAAGAAGGTTTCTGAATAACAGTTACATTGTTATTCATGTAAAAATTGAATCTTCTCCCCTGAAATTGTTTCTGATAAAAGCATATATAGAAACACCTCAAATTGAAAGTATTTTGACAAAAATTAAGTATATTTTTCCTTGGAGTCTCAATGCACATTCATTTACACACAAGCTTTGTACTGTAGCTAGTAAGCACTAACATTAACAGGAAACACACACAAATTGAGATGTAGGAGTATTTTGGCAAAGACCTACAGGGAAAGTTGCACAGTGATTAGGTAACAATTTTACTCAAGTGTACAGCAACGGTGAGAGAATTTCCACTGGCTAGTTGCTCCTTTTATGAAACTCCTGACTTCTGAGCTACTTTTTAAACTATTATGCATTGCCTGCCCACACAGCAATTCCAGCTTGGCCTCATTTACATGGCAGAACTCCTTGCTGAGGGCATTTCAGCTATGTACACAGGAAAATGTAGCCTGCTATTTCTCAGTGGTTTAGACAGTAAAAAGAAAAGAATGAAATATAGATCTGGTGGAGTTCAGTTATTAATTAAATGCAGAGAGCGACTGGAAAAAATAAAGCCCAGAGTTACAAAGTCATTGTCTGATTTTTAACTAATGTGCTTCTTGTGTGCTCCCCTCTTTAGCAGAGAGTTAGAATGACAGATTACATTCCAAAAAGAGACATTAGGAGAAATGCCAGGAAATAATTCCAGGGAGCTTCCAAAGATGTATTGTCTTACAGTGGGAATAACTTATTTCCTTACTTATGCTGAGTTTAAAATTAAAGCATTTTTATAATTTTTTTAGAAATAAGTATATTTGTTTATTTCCACCATGCATGTTCATAACCCATTTAGGACCATTTCCTGGGTTCAAATTTCTCTGTTTGTTTTCTTGGTCCTACATTAATCAAGCCTAACTACTACCAAAAAAAATTGTTTCAGATAATATTAAAAGCAAGTAAACAACACAAGAATATGAGAATTTTAATCCTGCAACATTGACTCATTATAAAACCACAAAACAAGCCTGGGCTCACACGCCTGTGTTAAAAAAGAGAGACAGTCTCCAGTACATTTAAGAATCTCAAATGGACCCAACCACTTTTCTCTTTGAATATGATTTAACTAGTTCTCATTTCTTTTCACTGGCCTGAAGAAGATTTTCCACATGATTGTTTTCAATAAAGTTCAATCTAATTAAGTTGAAAATAAAGCCAGGCAGACACCATGCCCCAAAATAGCAGAATTTATTTAATCTGGGCTGGTAAACCTAGTTTCTTTCACATATCAAAATCTGGGCAAACCTTGAAGTCAGTTTCCCTTCACCTCTGCACATTACTCCTATTTAATGATTTGTTTATGTATACCAGAACCAGTGAAAAAACTGGAGTGTGTAACTCTTTTGCTTTGCTCTAGATCATTAGAACTATCAACATTTCAGCCACATTTTTTCCAGTGAAAATTGCAGAGATAATTAGTCATTGGGAATGAGTTCTTTCCATTGCTTGTTTATAAGCAAAAAAAAAAAAAAAAAAAAAAAAAAAAAAAAAAAAAAAGTGAGGGTTTCTAGCTTTGCCTCCTTAAAGAAAAAGGTGTAAGCATGGAATTGAAAAGGAAAAATCAGTATAAAATAAATGAGGAGTTATCTAGTCCTTTCATCCAAGGTACTTTCATCCAAGGGTATACCCTTGGATACAAGATCCAAGATCTTTGAGATGCTCTAACTAATTTTGACCTACAATTTTCTCCCCAAGAACTAATGCATTAACACCCACATTGATTTCTACCATTGCTTGGCTTCTTCTCAGAGTAAGGTATAGGTGGAATTTCTTCAGAAAAAAAATGTTCTCTTTCTGGATGATAGGGTAGAGTGTATCCTCAGCACTCCTCCCAACCACTGGGTGGAGTGACTGACCCTCTGGAGGATTTTGCTGCCATCCGAGGGGATCTGAACAGGCTGGACAAAGGTGCTGACAAGAACCTCATGAAGTTCAACACACGGAAGTGCAAAGTCCTGCCCCAGAAGGAATAATCCTAGGCACCAATATACTTTGGGGGATGTCATGCTAGAAAGATGCTTTGAAGAAAATGACCTAGGGATCCTACTGGACACCAGGTTGAACATGACCCAGCAATGTGCCCTGGCCACATCTACCACAGATGTGTTTTAAGGACATTTTACTTCATTCTGTTAATCTTGATTTATATTTACTTGATTCCCAACTCATTACCAAAGTAAAGAATAATGCCCTTGTAAGAAAGATCAGCTATAGATTAGCTATCCAAGGACCTAATTCCACACCTCCTACATACTATTTGGTCAGAGAGGGTAATATACTACCTAACTGAGATTCTGGAGTTTCAAACCAACTTCCCTATATGCCTATTACATATAAACAAGATAATAAGACATACTGCTGGCATTCTCTGCATCAGCTTCCCAGGAACATAATCAAAATCTTGCATCAGCAAACTCTGGATACCTGACTAAGGCTCCTGGATACCTGACCAAGCTATTCCTACCAAGTAAAGGGAAAGGAGAGAGTAAAATTAACCCAGCTGTTTTTAGGGGATCGTCTTGGAGGGTGGAAGTAGAAATGGCTAGTTACTGAGTCACAGTCATTAGTACCATTTTGTATATATCAGACCATCTCAGAAGACAAATTTGATCAGTATCAATACAAAAAAAGACTGGATTTTTGCTGAAAGAAAGCACATCATGGAGATACTGTGTGTATTCAGGAAGGACAGTGAATACAGCATCCAGGAAAAATTTACTGGCATAAATAGTCATTACTGCAGTCACTCAAGTTGCCACTGCAATTTTTAACCAGCAAAATGAATTTATACATACCAGAGTGGTGACTTCTTTTGTGGCTTTAGCATTTTCCTTGGAGGCACTGCCATGAGCAACTGCTGACTCGGCCTACAGCTAAAGCTCAAATTAAATATGACTTTTAGAGGCACTGTGCAAAACCATGTTCTTGCTCACACTTCTTTGGATATTGTCACAACAGCAGCAAAGCCAAGCACATTGTCCTATCGTCCCTTACCCTCTCCTGTATTTCAAAACTAAAGCACTGAAATCCAATTCCAAACACTGAAATAATGTAAACAGTGTTTGTTCTAGCCTGCTAATTCTGACAGCCATATATACCATGGAAGCCACAAACCATATAGATGTAATTTCTTTTCATCTTTGCCCCTGAAGGCCTCCAATTGTTTATCCTAAAGTTTATACTGTGAGTTTCTCACAAAGATGCAAACAGGTCTATGCATGCCAAAAATTTAAGATGATTACTTTTCTTTTTCCTAAATTCTCAAACCATAAAATGTAGCATCCTTCATAGTAGGAGACTCCATTTGTAATTAGAGTCCTATTATTAGGAGTTGGAAAGAAATGTATTTTCTATGTTAGACTGATCCAGACTGTTTTTGTCAGAAATAGCAGTAGTCTTAGAGAGTCCTTTTTGTCTGTCTTTTTGTACCTCAAAAGTTCTTTGCTATAAAGTTGTTAATTTACTAGCTGCATGAAGTATTCATTACAGTTTTAGTCTCAAACATGGACTTTCTCTATCTTCACTATCCAAAAACAGGCACACTTGCTTAGTGTGCCCCTTTTGATATGGAGTACACCCAGGCTGTCTGATTTCAAAAAGTTTGTCACTCAGGATATGTTAAACATCTGACTGTGTTCAAGCAGGTGGTGGCAAAACTCTGCATCTTTTTACAGTTCCCTGTTCATAAAAACTTAGGATTTTCACAAACCATATCAGTTCTTACCAGCGAGTCAGAACCTCTATCTAGGACCCAAACATTAATCTCTAATTCAGATTTTTATCTAACTTGAAAGGCACTGGCCTTCACTTGAAAGAAAGATACATCCAAAAAACCTAGTGAATTTTCTCCCACTTCCTAGGAAATTTGCTCAACACTATACATGAAATTCCCTCTTCAATCAAGAATTTTTTTACCTTTGAGTCTTCAGGAGACAGTGGCAATAGAAACTTGAAAAGCATGGATACTTGGAAAAGAAATAGGAGCCATATTGATATTGAGCTTCCTCTTATGAGCTGTTTTAGGGAATTAGGCAAATAAACAACTGAACTGAAGAAAAGTATCTGTGACTTGAGCCAGGTGTCTGAATGGTGGAAGTCTGCCTTTTGATGAGTACAAATCAAAGAGAAACTATGATTTTCTATTTGTATAAAATAGTTCTTACTTTTAGTAGTTGTGGTATTAGAATAGAATCATAAAGTCATAGAATCATTTAGATTGGAAAAAACCTTTGAGATCAAGTCTAACCACTAGCCTAGCTCTATCAAGTCCCCCACTAAACCATGTCCCTAAGTGCCACGTCTACATGTCTTTTTAATACCTCTCTACCACCACTGTGGGCAGCCTGTTCCAATGTTGGGCAATCCTTTTGGTGAAGAATTTTTTCCCTGACATCCTATCTAAACCTTACGTGGCACAACTTGAGGTCATTTTCTCTTGTCCAAACACTTATTATGTGGGAGAAGAAACCAACACCCAACATCACTGCAGCCTCCTTTCAGGCACTTGTAGAGAGCAAGAAGGACCCCTATGAGTCTCCTTTACTCCAGGCTAAACAACCCCAGCTCTCTCAGCCACTCCTCATGAGGCTTGTGCTCCAAACCCTTCACCAGCTTCACTGCCGTCCTCTGAACATACTCCAGCACCTCAATATCATTCCTGCAGGGCATGGCCCAGAAATGGACACAGGATTTAGTGAGCCCTCATCAGTGCTGAGCACAGAGGGACAATCACTGCCCTGGTCCTGCTGGCCACACTATTGCTGGTACAGGCCAGGATGCCATTGGCCTTCTTGGCCACCTGGGCATACTCTGAACATCTCTGTTCAGCTGCTGTTCACCAACACCCTCAGATCCTTTCCTGCTGAGCAGCTTTCCAGCCACTCTTCTCCAAACCTGCAGCATTTCATGGGGTTGTTGTGACAGGACCCTGAATTTGGCCTTATTGAACCTCAGACAATTGATCCTGCCTGTCCAGATCTAGAGCCCTTCCTGCCCTCCAGAAAATTTCATTCAGCCTGGAGTTGTCTGTGAAATGACTGAGGTGCACTTGATCCCCTCATCCAAATCATCAGTAAAGATATTAAAAGGGACTGGTTAGGAGGTGCTATTGATTTTATATCATTATTCTTTTACATATATCAATGTAACTTTTTCCCTAGACAAAATTTAAAAAACAGTACTTTTGATTAAAAGGTATTGTTTGCTATTTTTAATATTTCAAATGTGATTGCAATTTTTACAGTGTGAATTTTTTATTAAGATTAGTTTGTTAAAAGATATTCATTTTGACGGGCTGTTGAAATGGAGTTTGTTGGAGAATATTCGAACATTTTTAACTGCTTTAAGGAGATTATCTGCCCAGTCGTGGGCCACCTTTGTGTAATAACCACTTCATGGCTATACAAAATGAGCAGAGTACACAGGGAAGGGATGTCCCTAAGCACAAGGAACACAAAGCCCCCAAGCTGATCTCACCCCTCTCAGTTCACCAGGCACACATAAGAGGAGAGAAGAGGCTGCATACATTCCCCTCATGTCTGTCCACAGTGAAGGCTGAATTATTCAATCAGATTGGAGACAGTGCAGTACCTCACTAATAATTATAAATCAGAAGCACTGCGTGGGGACAGGAGGGAAGGAAATTGGTGGAGAAGAAAATAACCAAAACCAAATGGAAAATGACAGTGATTTAGGAAGGAAACTTGAGTGCTCCAGAACTGTTTCACACAATGTAAGTTTGCCATTTGACAAGTTCAGTGCCTTGGCATGTAAAGTCAACAAGAAAAAATGAGAAGGAATTTTTATATTAGTGCTTAATCTACTCCTCAAGAATGCATCAAAGAGTGTATTTCATAGCTGTAACAAGACAAAAGCAGGCTTTTTAGACCTCTCATCATGACCAGTAGCTAGAACTGTATGTTGCTGTTCAGATGTTGCAATAAAACCAGTCACTCTGTATTTGAATCCTCACCTGAATGTTTCAGAAGTGAGAATTCAGCTTTAGAGTAGCTGTAACCATTGTGACAAACCATAAATTAATCTTTAAAAGATAACAGACAATTTGTGGGCATTTTACTCTAAATTTGTTTCTATGGTCAGTAATAGGAGTCTTAAGGCAACTGGGTAATACTTCCTGCATGTTTCACAATGCTGTTAAGATTGAAGTCTTAATTAACTTCTTATTAAAGTTTATTCTTGAGCAATGTCAAAATTTTGTGGCCCTTTTGTAGGGCATCTATTACAAAGAGCAGCTTCTACCTAAAAACTGAGAAAAAATGCTAGCAAGTGACAGGTTCTGCAGCCAAAACTGATCATCTAACCAGTCTAACTATACAAAACTTTGATCTTTCAACTCTTCCATTAGAAAAAATCTCCTTTTAGAGCAACACAGGACTATTCACTGTAGGTCAGATGTTGTTTGTGGAAGACAGTTTCACAGAAACCAACAAGATTGTTCAGACCACCCGATCCTCCTTCAAGTAAACATAAAAAAGGAGCAACAAAGCTAGTGCACTCCCTGAAGCTTGCTACCACTGCACAGTCCTGCTGTGTGCCTCTTGGCCAGAGGAAGAGAGAGAAATGTCTTCTGTAACTCCATATTTTGGGCAGAAGCTCTTGCAAGAAGCAAACAGGAAGACAGACAGTTAACTGACATCCCTGAGCAGGCACAGATTAGTTAAGCAAAGCACCAGCAGTAGAAAAAGTGCTAAAACCACACACAGTACAGCAGCAGGCTGAGCTTTAGGCACAGGTGTCTAGTCTTCAACTTTCTACACCTTCCTCACTTGTTATAACAGAAATATATTTTAGGCCTCTTCTCTAGTTCATTTTTTTTTTAAAGTTATAGTCAACAACAGCCAGGTCAGTTAACTATCAATTATAAAGCACAAGACAAAACACCTTCCCCAGAATTTTGAACAAGAATAACTAACAGTTGGGAATGAACAATGAGAGAAAAACACGGAATACTTTAATACAATTGATCAATAGACATATTAAATTAGTGAAAATTACACTGAAGCTTTGAAAATTATAGTACATGTATCCCAAGAGAAGCAAATGGAGCAGTCTTTAATTGAAAATAAAATTAATGAGAAATAATTCCCTTTTCCTCAAAAGCATAAGACTCTATTGTTGGCATTGTTAGCATGCTATTATGACTCATTTTCTTGAGAAAAAGGACAGATGAAAAGGATTTCTTTTTCTATATTATAAAACACTTTTACTTTATCACATCAGTGTAATACATTAGGTGTGTCACTACTTATCTTGTACTACAATAAACAAGCTCCATATATTTTCAGGCTTCAGTGAGTTTTGCTGGCATGCTGTATCAAGAAAATATTTCAGAAAAATCATTCTGGCTTGCCTCCATTTCTAAACTGCTCCTCATGACTCATTTTTTATGCTCACAGTTAAGTTGGGTTTCATGGGTACTTGGAATATTTTGAGGGCAAATTCTCTTAAGGGCAGACTAACCACATAGTAAGGCTAGAGAAACACAAATCAGATGAAATCAAATAAAGCTGGATAAAAAATTACTGCCTGTACAGCCACAGTAGCAGTCAGCTTTTACTGGTTTTTGTCCTTCTTTTGCAAACTAAGATATGTTAATGCAGACTCTCACTGAAGTATTCACCCTTTTAACTTCAGAAGGTTAAATTCGCACATGCAAACAGGCGATTAGTTTGGCCCCGGGGAGCCAAAATCGCAAATTTTTTCTCACTCCATTATGGTCAGTTTTATGCTGACAGCCAAAGGCAGTGTTTTTCAAACTGTTTCCAGCTCCTTTCCAAACCACACCCTACCACGTAGCTCTCATGTCTCTCCTTTCCCCAGCTGCTCATAGGATCATGTTCCAACTCTTCCTGAAGAAGCAACATCAGCATTTTTGCATTTCTTTTTCATTACTTTCCTTTCCCAGATGATAGAGGCCTCGTATCGTTTTGGGAATACTCTGGGATTTTCTACATCACGTAGCAAACCCTCCTGCAGGAACCTTGTGCTCATACCCAGTGAACTAACACTGAGATTAGGTGCAGTATTCCATCACATAGTGATACCACAAGGCACTTACCTTGCTGAAAGGTAAAGGTTTGTGTTAATCTATCATTTTGCAAATAAGCTGTCCAGGTGTTATGTTACTTTGGCAACACAATGATAAAATAAAACATTTAGATGTTCTAGCTTTCTACAACCTCCTACAGCTATGGACAGGGCTGAGAGGATATGTTGGTGGTCTAAGGACATCTAAATGCATAACTTCTTGAGAAATTGATTCTGTATTTATAAAAATGGATAGAGATATAACCAGCTCATGAAGAGTAGAAACTAGCTGGAAAGTCAGAGCAAATAATTTTACCCTTACAATCTTTCTCCCCAGTCATGAGGAGTGCAGCATATTTTATCTCCAAAGAGGCTAAAGGAGACTTCCCTTTACAGTGGTCAATTCCTATGAATGAGCTGTTAAGATTGTCTGTAGGATTACTCTGCAGCACTTTTGCTGGAGGAACAAGAGAAGAACTGCTAATAGTCTCAAAAGTAGCAAAGGAATGCAAACACTTCCTGTATGCATGATAATAGGTGTGCAGCTTACATGATTCTAAGTTGTAGGACTGATGAAATTTCAGATATAACCAGTGTAATCCTGGTGGGTCTGAGCCCTTCAAGGGAGAACAACAATATTATAGGAGCCCATTTTGCATCCTTGCCCCTCTATTTACTGGTCATAATCCCCATCTGCTACAGGAAATGTGAAAAGAAAAATCAGACTCTTGTCCAGGTATTGTCTCACAATCCATTCTGCTTTTGTTTTTTCAGGGCTAGTTTCCAGGTGGCCTTTCTCTACTGGAGGCAGTGCCAAATTACCTTTTTCTCTTACTGTGACATCTCTGTCAGGCAGCCAGAATTTGAATTCAGTATTTCCTGAAGAACTATGCTTTGGGGCTTATCAACAAGTCTGCAGGTGCTGATTTTGATCAAGAAATGGGTTTGGACAGATGAGGCTCACAGCCAGTTGTCTTTGCTTCCCATTGTTTATCAATCAAATTTAAGCATCAGTCTCTGCAATAATACTAATGTTCCCTTGTTAGATGAAAGAAGAGTGCAGAGACTGTGAATCTTATCCATAAAGCAAATCCTGAGGTACCAGCACACAGCTCTGTGACACTGTGCTATCTGGCTTCTAAACACAAGGCCTGGGATGCAAGTCCAAATTCACACAGCCCAAGCTTCATGTCACCTTCAATACTGTATCTCCTCCTTAGCCAGATACTTCTGAGGATCCAGATCCAGACCATGGGGAACATGAACCATGGAACACAGAGGGGGAATATCAGCAATATTTCCAGCCTTTGACAGTACTGCAATCCTCTTTTTCTCAAAGCATTTTAGACCAGTGATTCACCTTACAAGATGTTTCTTTACTACTTGCACATAAGATAATCTCTTTTCTGTTACTACCAACTGAGATGTGCACAAGTTCAGTAATTTTGGCTGGTCTTTTGCACAGTGTCTCAAATGATCTGAGAGGCACCTTTAATCTCGGAGCCCAAAATGAAAACAAAAAAAAAAAGTGAAAACGGACACCTAGATCTCATGTTTGCGTAATTCACATGATGATTTTTGTGCAATTCACATGTTGTTTTGAAGTAATGTGAAGTAAATAATGTAAAAACTGAGTATCAATTCCCACAAACATCGTTGTAATACTCATTATTGCCATGCTGATTGCTGATTTCATCATCTCATTTTCCTGGGCTTCCAGCTGCATTGGACTCATTCGAATATCACCAAGAATTAATGCTCCTAACACAGCAGGCCCTTTTGAACTGGGCATGGATCAGCTGCATCACAAGGGTGAATGTGGCTGCTTTTATTAGAATTTTAACATGGCATGCAACTGCTTCTCCTGGAAGACTTCTCTGAAAACTACTGTGGTCCAAAAATACCACTGAAACCCTGGAGATTAATTGTATATTCAGGTTATGAGACTTTAACCTTTAGATACAGATATTTCAAAATCCTAGAAAAAATTATTCAAAAGCATGAATGGTTACTTGTCCTGAGAAAACACTGGAGAAAGGATTCAAAGTTCTTAGGATTGTGGATCTGTTAGTGGTTGAGGTCATGGAATCACAGAATACATAAAATACTGGTGAAATCACAAAAAAAAAAACCCAAATTGCTACACTTAAATCAGTTCTAACTCTATAGTTACAGACATGGGATATACCATTTGCTCAACATGATCAGCACATTTCTTCAGGAGCTCTGAAAATCAGTTCCCTCCAGTGGTCCTGAAGTTGCATGTGATTTTCTCCATCCTTTTCTAGTGACTCTAAAGAAAATTTTGAAGAATTGTATCATATTTCTGTTTCAAGCATGTCATATGGGTACTTAAACTGTCTGAATAAATAAAATAAAATTGGAAACATTTAAAATTAAAAAGAATGGTGAAACCTCGATCTCGTCATTCATCCGACTAACCATTCCAGGAAATACCATTTAAGAGATGTTTTAAATGCTACTCAGTATTTGTTGCTAGACAGGTTCTTTCTTTCTGAGGCAAGACTGATTGATTTTTTTATTTTATACTATTTTCTAGGTAAAAGCTACATTTGAAGTATTATGCTCATCATTGTGCCTTAGGCTGTAAGGTACACTAAATATTATGTAAGCATTAAAAAAAAAATCAAGGGTCAGAGACCTGATAAGAAAATAGCAGAAAGAGAAGGCCATTTTTACAGAACACACTACATATTGTTGTATTAGAACTTTGACAACCAGGATTTGTTCAAATAAAATCTGCAGCTGCAAAATACGATGGTCACAGTGGAGGGGAGATGAACATAGCTCAGAGCAGAACCCATCCTATAGCAAATGTCAAGCAACCTTGCAGAATAAACCCTTGGTTAAGCTTAATAACACAAGACTATGGTTGCAATCAAATTTTAAAGTGGCCAGCTCAAGTTGTTATGAGAGAGAGAGTAGAAGGCCATTTAACAGCTTTTCCCAATTCTTAAAATATAGCAAAGAAGCACCATTGAAAAGGCTTGATTAGGAGAATTATATAATCTACTACAACAAAAAATAAGGATATGGAAATTTAGGCAATGAACAGTCCCATCATCTGCCAGGAGGAGGTGCAGAGGCAGTGAGAGCACTGCCATGTCCATAATGCCTGCACCACCTAAGGAGCTTCTGAGGAATGTGAGATACTGTATGCTGCTACCAGCAGATTGTATATGAGGCACACAGCTACCAATCCTTAAAATGCCTGTTTTCCTTACTGAGATGGTGTTGATTCCAGAGCTTTTGCCTAAATTATCTACCTTGCCACAGCTAGGCAGGGTGTTGACTTTAGCCAGCACTCAGCTATGATATTTTCTATTACTAAAAAACCAACATATTGGTGGAATGAAAAATTTAATTTTTGGGTTGTGAAGGATACATTTCAAAGTTTAAACTAGATTAAGAAATTGTTTGAAAGCTGTGCCAAGCACTTAAACTACTCTGAATTTAATTAGAAGGACACTGAGATTTTTGATCTGTAGAAGCTTTTAAATTTGTCATCCTGATTTATAACAGGACAGGACATTAAAAAAAATTAATGGAGAATAGTTTTTCTTGAGTGTTGCAGTAAAGACCCAGATGTAGCTGTAGGTTAGGGATTTAATCCTTTAGATGCAGCAGATATATGACACACAGCTACATGGTCATCTCTCAGGATAGGAAGGGGGAAACTTTATTGAATGCATGATTCGTACTTATAGGATCTTCTGCAGAGCAAAGACAAGACAGTAACTCATTGGATAATTGAGAAAACGTCTCTGGGACAGTACTTCAGGATGAGTCCCACAGTCGGCACCAGGTGTTAATCTAATGTCATTAATTCCATTCTATTTTGACCAAATTATCATTCTGGGAGAAAATCTCCCAACCGAAGCTGACAGGTTATCAGCTTGGGAATGGAGTTGAGAGAATAGGAGAAACTCCAGCCTGAGAATTATTTTCCAGGCTGTAATTTTCCTAGATCTCCTAGATCTGTGTCCACACCCAGAGACTGAAATAATGCTGAAACTATACTGCCAAAGAGTGAATTGAGGCTTTTGACAACAGGCAGATGTACCTCATGTGGATCTCAACTTTATCTATTGAGGTATATATATTCACATATTCATATAGGTAGTTCATACATTATATTTTAAATGTCATTTCTATTAAATTGTCAAATTGTTCTATTAAGTTCAAGCAATTGTTGTATATATAGAAACATATGTACTTTAGGTATATAATTTTATTTGTTGCTTTCACCATTGTTGGTGGAATCCTGCCAAACCCCCAACACTGTCCACCATGCCTTCAGCAGAAAATCAGGTAGGATCAAGGAGAGAGCTGATGGGCTGACACTTGGGCTGCTGTTTGACAATAGTGGTAGCTAGATCACTGACATGGCTTTGGTAAGTAGAAGTTATTCACAGGCTGATGTTCTACCTGTTGTGACAAGAGGCCCAGTGTCATATACACTACATGTATACATATATACTGCACTACATTGCATATTTTTATTTGTCTCAGCCTCCCAGATCTGGAAATCTCTCCTCTATTCCTATTCTCAGCCATAGAAAGGAGCCATGATGCCGAAGAAGACAAGCACATAAGTGATCAGGATGTGGCTAAATGAGGTTGGTTGCTCCAGGTGTACAAAATCAGAACACCATCTTGTATGGAGCATGATGGAGCACCACACAGGGCACAGTCTGTATGAGCTGCTTTTGCAGAACTGTTACAGGTGTGTTACCTGCGTGCTGCAACACCCTTGAGAGGATGTCAGGGACTGTGCAGTGCACCCAGCTGAGGGCTTTGAACGTTCCAGGCTTTTTCCAAGTGCAAAAGATATTTAAAAAAACAAAACAGAAGGGAGCACTTTGATGGTCCCTTGTCACGTATTTCCTCCTTTAATGAAGTAATGAGACATTCTCTTCTGTTATCAATCTCTTTTCCCGCTGTTTCTCTCTTGCTGTCTCTCTAAGTCAGTAATTTCAGACAGCACATCTGTTCTCCACGTCCACAGCACAATGCCATCTACAGGTCGCTGCTGATACCGCCGGATTCTGCACATCCCTACGAGTTCCATGTGTGTGACCTAGAAATTCATTTAAGATTACACTGAAAAAAATAACAAGCATTCGTGTACTGCACTATTGCATACAAATAAATTAAAAAATATGTTAAAATAGACCATTGTGATTAAAAATTGTATTGGGAAGGGTGAAGAAAAATGCATTAGCTCACTTATGTCACAGTCAGCCTAAGAAAATTCTACTCTCATTTGTGTGATAAATATTTTTCATAATAGAAATACAATCAAAGAAAAAATGATAATTAATTCTGTATGCACATCTGGATCCACTTGGAAAAAAAAAAAAAAAAGAAGAAAAGGACTTCTGGTGCCAAGTAACATAGGCGGGTTTCTTAAAATAAGCCATCAGATTTCATTGTTACTGTGGTGGCACCATATTCCAGCATGAAGGCCAGAAAAATCCACCTCCATCTGCGATATGGAAGGGGCAGTGAGCACACATCATGTGCTGATGTGGATGCAGAGCTCAGGGATTTATCACTGGCCATTTCCAGTGGCCCTGCACTGTTGCAGTAGTCACACACAGAGGTGCCACTCACCTTTCCTTCCTAAAGGGCTCCAGTACGGTTCTGCAATGTTAGAGACGATATTTCTGACAAGATATTTCTAGCTTCAACGTTCAAGCTGTCAAGGCTGTTGTCAGTTCAAAGCAGGCTCTCTTTCCTCTGAAGTCATTATATAACCACCAGTTTTGTTTTCCACATTTACCACAAGCTGCCCACATCAAAACAATTTGCTGGAGGATAGAACAGGTAAAATACAAAAGTCTAGCTTTATTTTTCATTTTTACCTCTTCTCTTTCTTTCGTTCCCCCCATGTAGATGACCAAGAAAGGTCATTTATCATTAGAATAAATGTCTCACATTTAACATCACGTATAGTAATGTAATAAAATTGTGATTCATAACCAAGTAGAAAGAAGACAGCCATAATTCAGAAGCAGAGTGAAACTTGTTGATTAAAATGTGCAAAAGCATTTAATCATACACCAGATTCACAAGAAATATAATGATGTTTATTTAAAATTTTAACTTAATTTGTGATCATTTGGAAATATCTTTGGCACATCAAAAAACACATTGCAAAGTAAACCCCTGCTCAAAAATTAAACAAATCTAAGGCCCTTTAATTATGTCATTTAGATGGTGGTGTGAATGTCCCACCTATGCAGAGCTCTACTGATCTTCATTTTGAAAAGTGAGAGTTTGTAGTGAGGAAAATGATAAAACCACAGCTTTGCATCAAATAACTGATATCTGCCTTAGCCCTGCAAGACCTATATATCAGAATTCACACAAACGTGCTAAAGCTTTGCAAGTGGAGGGATTCAAAATTATTTCGATCAATGCAAGCAAAAAAAAACCTGCAGATCCCTCAGTATGCTAAATATCTTCAACCAACTGAAGCCAAATTTAAGTTGTTTTAGGTCCATACAGAGTCATATTATAAATTATCTACAAGGAATTGTAGACCTTTAACACTCAGGGAACTCCAATCTCTGTAAGAGAACAATAGAGATTTCATGTCAGGTTTTTCTTGTATTATAATTCCCCAGGACAGAATATATATGCAGAATTGAATAACATAGGGTCCTGTAAGACATTACAATGAGTCATCTCAAATGAGGGGTAAGGAAGCCTCTCACTGGGCTGCATGGCAGAGTCTGATAAAGCTGAAGCACATGAATTATCTTCCTAGCTGGGAACTGCATCATACAGCACAGGATGTCTTACACCAGATGTCACTGTATCATGCATGATGAATATCACATCTTCATTACAGACTTGCCCTGATAAAATCTGTATAAATGGTGTTGCAGCAAAAGGCATAATCTAACATTCAGTAAATCTGTTTCTCTATGTTCTGATTAGCAAAGCAATTTTTTTTTCTAACCCCTAAAGGAACTGCTATCATCCTTTTTTCTTCCCAGCTGTGCAAGATATCATTGCTTTTTAAAATGGGATGCAAACTGAAAATGAGAAGCTGGGTGTGTCAGGCTTATGTTTATTTTGACTTAGAGAAATACAATTTTGCATCCTCTTTTCTTTTCTTATTCTTCTCCCTTGCACAGGAGGAAATACATACGGTTGCATACATGGACATGCACACACATTCTTCATTTACAAAGGGTTTAATTTAGTCCTTGAGTATGCACAGAAATCCTCCCTGCAGCAAAGTGATGTCAGACTGTGTGTACCCCTGCAGTATATGGAAATCCTGGTTGCCATGAGAACCAGACTGCTTCTTTGCTGAGGTTTCTGCACACTGCTAGGAAGACATGCCTCCATTTTGCCACATTGAAGCAGCTCAGCTGCAGGATGCCCAGTGCTAGGCTGGGTGGCCCTGACACTGCTACCCTCTGGCCAGCGGTCCTTAATTAACTCCATCTCTGCCACTGAAATGAAACTGTAAAAGTGTCAGATAATCAGGAATATATTTCTGAAGCAACATCCTTCCTAAATATATTTTTCCTCTTTTGCCTACAACCCTGGGAAAAAAAAAAAAGTAAAATAAAATTATAAAATAAAATAAAATAAAATAAAATAAAATAAAATAAAATAAAATAAAATAAAATAAAATAAAATCTACTTGAACTTGAGGCAGTATTAAAACACACAATGTTTTATTGTATCAGAACAGAAATCAAAGCAACACCACCACAGTGAGATCTCAGGGGATCTCCCAGATTTGCCTCTAAGCAGCCATTTTTCCAAATGCTGCTGCATACACGTACTCACCCTCCTGAATGCAATTAAAGCAAATACTGCTTACTGTGATAACTGAACTTTGTGCCTCTAAACTAAAGGAATAAGTTGTTTCTCTCTCTTTTTTTTTTCTGCTAGAGACATAAGGTTAGCTTCTTCAGATACAGAAGTGCTTAAAACTGTTCAGTGAAAAAGGAAAATGCTATATTTTTTCTCTTCAAATATGATCTCTAGAAAAATCATCAGGACGCTGAACTATATAAAATTCTTAAACTGCAATGAATGAAAAATCTTTATCACATTCTATACTTAAGAGAAGTATAATATGGCAACAAGTAAACTAATATTCATTAGAAGAAAAGGCTAAAAAGGAAAAAGCTTCTCATATTCCTGTTGGCAAACCCAGAACTAACCAAGTGGACAACCAAAATTAGATCAAAGCATAATGCTCCAGGTGCTATATAATGATCTAAGCTACAAAATTCCACATCTAAATGTCCTGCACTCAACGTTTAATTTTCCTTTTGCACTGCAGAGCATTTGAGAGCCACAGGAAGTCTTCTCAGTTTCACAGGTATGTAGGAACTCACATCTGCCATTACAGCTCTATTAACCTGCAGGTATCAGCTCTCTCTTTTCTCTGAGGAATCTAAACAACTAGCAGTTGTGTAAAACTTAAGTCACCTGTTTTTAACTTTTGCTTTACTCACATATTTTGGCTTCTCTGCCAGACATAACATAGGCTTCTGTGCCTGAAATGTTGTCTATTTTTTCTAACTGTATCTTCTAGCCTAGAAAAAACTATTATCTCACTTTTATAAACCTGGCAATTGATTATAAATAAATTTTTAAAATCTTTTATTCTAACATTATGGGAAGGTGAACACAAAACAGCTGTGAGCATGACTGATTCAGGACTAATTCTTAAATCTGGGTGAATGGCACAGCAAATTCTTTACATGCCTGCCTGGTGTCGCTCAACATAGAGCTGCACATTTCTGTATTCAACCAGTAGAGGACAGTGCTGAATATACACACCAGCAAGCCCATTACTCATGTTTTATATATGAAGCAACTTCTCAGTATGAAGTGGTGTGTTTCTTGCCATCTCAAAATCAAGTTCACATTTATGAAATCAATGCATGACAAAAAAATACTGATCACAAACAAATCTCATAAAAGACGTAAATAATTATGTTTTGTGTATGTGGAGTGTATATCATTTATGCAGAACACTACCTGGGTCCCATTCAAAGGCCTTGACTTGGTCCTTATTTAAAAAGCTTCCAAGCTTTTCCTAAACAAAAGACAGACCTACCAACACTGCAAATCCAATAAGCATTCTGCTTATGTTAGGAATGCAGGACAAGACTCTCAGTTGTAATTATTTCTGTTCTTTATTATAATCCAGAGTACAAGAAGCCAGTGAAATCACACAAAAGTTCACACAGTTTTAGCTTGCATCAGGAGCAGTTGCACCACCCATTCTTTGAAAACACAGATCTAATAACTTTTCAGGCTTTCAGAAAAAAAATCTAGAGTTGATTTATCTATCTACCTCAATTCAGACTCTGGATTCTTTCAGTGAAAACCATCAGGATATTTTCTGCAGGTACACCTCTATCTAAATCCCCTGGGCTGCCAGTTTACTTAGAAAAAGACTGTGGTTATTTGGCATGTAGAAAACATTCCTATTTAAAAAAGAACAACCAAAAACCCAAACAAACAAAAAAGCCCAAACCCAAACATAATTGCCTGTTCCACAAACAGTGACAGAGATGTAGCATTTTATTGGTACTTGTAATGTTACCTATCTTGGCCTGATTATTTTTTTTTTTTTTTGTTTTGCCACTTCAATGTCAAGTTAAATAGCACAAAAGTGAGTTTAAAACTTTATCACAGAGTACACCGGCAAGATATTTTGTGTATTCTCTCACTTAAAATATAGTAGCTTTGAGGACAATGCTCATCGAAGTTATGGGCTATATCAACCAGAAGAAACGTTTAAATATTTATGTAAACTTTTTTGCATGAGAGAGCACAGCTCACCCATTTCAATCATGTCACATTTTCAAAGTGACATTCCACAAAGCCCTGAAGAGACCAGCATGTAACAAAAAGTGTCTCCCACTTTCATCATATTCACCTGCAGCAATACAAAACACCTATTAATGGAATATGTAAAGAGTGCCTGTTTTCAGGGAAAGGTGACCGGGAGAGAATTTCTAAAGATATTGATATAAAGAGAGAAGACTTCACTCAGGGGGGTATTTATTCAACAAATCTGTTCAAGTCCTCCCCATGCAAATATCTGGCTCATATTCTGATCTTTTAGGGCATTGAAAAAGAATTATATTTAATTAACATATTGCATATCGAGCATTGTGATTAATATTTTCTTTTCAGGAAAAGGAATATTTACCTGGTGCAAAAATAAATTACTCCCTGGTTTACTTCAGTATATATTTGGATTCTGAGTTTTGCTTTAGATTGCTGTTTAATGCTTTCAAAATATGGGGTAGTAGGAATTATAGGAACAACTATAATTGCAGGAATAGGGTTCTGAGAGCAAGCATATATCAAAGTCTAAGCATTACAGTGACTTCAGAGCTTCTCAGGTCCCAGGGGCCTTGGAATTATGTCAGAATCTAAAATTGCCTTTTAAAAAATACATGCATCTCTAGACTTTACCACTGAAAAGGTAAAGAGTGCAGCCAACTCAGTGGCACTAAGTGAGCTGCAGACAGTCTGAATCAATCAGTCTAGGCGTGGTGACCTACCACCAGCATCTCCCATGCCAGTCTGGTTGCTCCAGGCACTCCTGTCAGCAGCAGACTCTGAACGGCTGGGTGGACTCCTCTAAGAAAAGAACACAGCACCTTGCCATGTTTATTTGGTCCCAGTGGAGTTCAGCCACAATAGTGGCCTTAAAAGGTCCATATGATCTCCAAATTAATTTGTATTAGGGCAGGTGCAAGTCATTGCATGATTGTCAAAAATTTGTTTTGTTCTTCTAAACCAGAAGGAAATAATTTAATATTTGAAATTCGTTTTTTATGCTTACATTTTTTCCTCATCTAGCAATACTTGACAGATAATACATGCTGTGCAAAACTTTTGCTTATAGCTGCATAAACTATCAATTTATATCTATAAACATCTGCATAAACTGCCTATAAACTAAGCCCTTATGTTTTCAGATTATTGATATAAAAGGGAAAAACTCTGGCATTGATGCATAAGTCAAGGAATGAATACACTAGTTTTTGCCTACTTTGAATTATACAATCCCATTGCTTCTCCATACAGCACACTACAAAATGTTGTTAATATTGTCTATACATCAAGCCACAATAACAGAAAAAAACCTCTTAAAGCTCATCTCTGTTTTTTCAGATGACTGACCTGTGAAAGAAGGATGGGGGATGTGGAGGAGTGTGGAATTAATGCTTTAGATTTTACTCCCTTTCTTCTTTTTGCTCTGCAAAGAGCAAGGGTAATTGTTTCCTGGAGTGAAAAGAAAAGATTTAGTATCTTTATACCATGAAAAAAAAATTAGTGAGGCTGTTTGTGAGAAGGAGGAGGAGAGAAGGGGACTGCTTAAATGTGAAGAAAGAGACACTTGCTCTGCCATCTGTTCCCGTGTGCTGTCACCAGGCTGCTCTGCAGCAGAAGAGGCAGCTGCTCCCTTTTCTAAGAGTTAACATGAGATAGTGGAAAGAACACCCACCTCCCAGCTCTGGCCGTGCCTACAAAGGATCACAGCAAGTAAGTTTATGGTACCCATATATTTGTGATGCAGGCTCTGGTACAATTTCTCTGACAGTGATCTGCTGCCTCACATTACATTAGCAACCTGCATTTTCCTCCCAGGAACAAATGCAAGAGGATTAGCAGTAACAGACTCAGCTCAGGGGTCTGCTTCACATACATTGCCCTCGCTGTGCTTTATGTCAATGAGGTTTCAACAACCTGGTCCTAAGTTCAGGAACAAAGATTACTTGAAGGGGCTGCATGAAGGAAGGACATGAACAAAAGCCCCACTTGTTAGGGAAAAAAAGTAACAGTCTTTCTGTTAAATGAAAGGAAGCGAGACCAATGAGGGAAACAAAACTTAGGATACCAGCTGCTAGAGCATGAACTGGGACTAAGGTTTGCTTCTGCCATCTGCAGAGTGCATTTCCTCAGCCTATGAACTGGATCTTTGCTTTGCCAACATCTCAACGTCAAAGTGTAAACATACTTTTTTGTTTCTTTGTTTTTTTAAAGCATTTAAAGAAAGTTCATTTAATGCTATTCATTTAGACGTCTTTGTCCCATCATTTTCTACCAGCTTTTGTCCCTTTGTTTTTAGTAGCTCAGATTAAGTTTCATCCAGGACTAACCAAGATTTATAAGAATTTCAAGGCTTTAATGTCCTGCAGCTGGGGCATTTCTGTCTTTCCTTATTTTACTTTTGTGAATAATTATATTTTATTTCTCTTTGAAGACTGGATGCAATGAAATTTGTTAAATAATAACGGAGACTTCTTCTACAGAAAGGTGAGCTTGCCCAGAGTAAAGATAACATCAGAAACAATGTGATTCAGTAGTCAGGAAAACATTACTCATTGTCAGGAACCTTGTGTTGCGTTTATGAGGCAAGGTTTTGGAAACCAAGCCAGGACTTTCAGGGGTTACTTCTGTTAGGAGACACCAGAAGCTGTTCCCAGTGCCAGACAGCCAGACTGTAAAGCACCTTTTAAATAATCATACTTGGAATGTACATCCTTCTGCCTTACATCATTCCACATCTTCATCTGGTAGGAGTTTCTTCTGCAGCAGAAATCCTAGAACTAATTCTTCTATCACAATATTTAAGACTGAAAGCAAGTGCTTTTAAACGAAGTCTGGAACCCCTTCTGAAGAAATTCCCTATATCTTTATCATCAAATAGCAGGGCCTTCCTCTCTCATCCAGCAAAGCACATAAGCATATTCACACTACCGCATGTGAATGTTTAGAGAGGCTTTCTCTCACAAGAAATGAGTAAAGAATGAATTTATTACATTCATTTATATCAGGATGCTGTCCTGAAGCTTCCTATCCACTGGAAGCTTGAAGGCTTTTTCCTTTTCCTAAGACAAAAATGGATAGGTTTTATTTCCACAACTCTGATTGAAGAAGGCAATAATATCTGTATCTGTTTACTTTTGCATAGGTTGTAGTGAGAAAGGTATATATAGAAAAATATTCTTCCCATGTGAATATGCAATTCTGGATGTCAGAGTCAGGAGTTCTGTGCAAATGCAGAGGTATCATTTATATTAATGCAGACACCCTTAAAATAATAAATAGTAACTCTTTTCCAATTTTCAGTCAATAAGAAGTCATGCTCAGGGATGAAAAGTACTGGCTTCTAATGCAAGGCTTACAAATATATGCAGAAACAGATAGTCTGACGCCATATGAAATTTGACAGCCAATTTTCAGAATAGCCCAGTCTAGTTTTGTTACATCTGAATTTATTTTGTTTCCATGTTTTTCCAAGTCAATAGGAATTTATTTAAAAATTGTTCCTGGAAAGGTGCTTATAGAAAAGACTGGACTAATTTATATAATTTCATATAAAGACATGCATGTGTTTGTATATTTGTCCATTATTTCTCTTTACAAATCTTATCTCTCTACAAATGTTGAATCATTAGCCTACAACAATGAACCACATGTCCTTATTTGGAGTGAGGGGGTTTTGGTTTTTTGCATGTTAAGACCTGGTTGTAATAGTCATGCTTTTTCCAGGACTGTCTTACCTTCTGTAGGCAGTTGCCTAGTACTGCTGTGATTTCTAATCTGTGGTGCACACTGGCAATAACATTTGAACTGATCTCTTGAAGTGCTTGTCTCAGCAATATGCATTAACTTGCACATACAAATAAGGTTTCTTTTTAGAAGTCTGTCCATTTTACACCCCCATTTCTGTCAAGGTGAAAGCATGAGGCAAACTGAACAATGGTGCAGAATCAGTGATACCTTGAAATTATTTATATATATGAAGACCAAAAATTACAGGAATGTAATGAGATATTAAGTTAGACTGTTGTTTGGGGTTTTTTTAATCATTAAATCACCTTTCTCCTTCTGTATTGTGGGATTTCAAGTAGAATATAAGTAACTTAAAACATCATTTTGTGATTATTGTATATTAATATGCTTAAACATATCTCAGAAAAACATCAGCTCTACTTGACCTCAAGCCATAGAAGTTTCCACATATTCTCATTTTCATCAGCAGTATGGTAACTCTCCTTTGCATCTGATTTACATTGTTCTTAAAAACTGTAGCCAACCCCAATCCCAAATTTTGGTCGTTTGTACAAGGGTCATTACTTTACCCAAACTATTGTATCAGTGACAATTTTTCCATATGGTCCAAGCCTGAAAGTTATATCCTCTCACATTTCTTTCCATAACTCTGTTAATGTGCTACAGCAGACAAGCAGGAATGCACTTTTTCATTTTTAGTTCCCTGACTCCATGGGTGGTTTACTCCTACTGAATTAAGTTAATATTATTACATACATCTCCTTTAATATAAATTTTGCTTCCCATCTGTATTATTCCCACTGCACTTGCATAAAATTCATGTCTACTTTATCTTACATTTTGTATTCTGCTTCTCTCCCGCTTCAAAATGTTCATCCTCCCATTTCCCGTTTAATTGTTTCAGAAACTATCATATTACTTTTTCCTGAGCATCTTTTGCTATCTAGCTAACTAGTCATAGATGATCTGCCCTTCCCCCCCAAGAAAGTTTCTCTTTCACTCCTAATTCTTTTAGGAAGGACGTGTTCTTTGTTTTGTATAAAGGGTGGAGCCTGGCTCTTCAAAACAGGTGTTCAGGCTCTTCTGATGAAGCTTAAAAAGAACAAAAGGTCAAATTCAGCTGCAATGGATAAGATCTCATCTCAAATAGAAGAATTTGGTCACAAATACTTCTAAGAAAAGAAAAGGTAAAACAAAAGGAAATGTGAAGAAAAGCACCTCTAGATAACTCACTTGCCTTTATCAATTTTTTCTTGCAAAGGCAAATCTGAAAGACAGAGTAGAAAAAAAAAGATTATTTAAAGTCTTAGAGTAAAAACCATTAAATTTTAAAATAAAGACATGGTGCAGTAGGCAGTGATGATGCCAGTCTTATAAGATGATGTTCATGGGGGTTTTTTGTTATGGCTGCATTAAAAGGAAATTTAGATAAGAAAAAGGAAAAAAAAAAAGTATTACTAAGTAAAGTGGTTGCCTCTTCCAAGCATGTACAAGTAAAAAAACTTCTCCACAGAACTAAAGGACAAAATTCTGTCCCCTTCAGAGCCATTACCTTTTTTCAGTTTTGTCTCTCCACTGGAGGAGTTCATGCAAGAAATTCAGTTTACTGAGGCATCATGAGATATTGCTTCAGCTACATGGTACCTCCACAGCTGCTTTACAGCCTGAGAGGACCATTACTTTCACTATTTAATAATGTTTATACTTGTTATCTGTAAGCCAGGTTAAAAAAATAGGGACCTTATTTTGTAGCTGAAGTCATATTTTGCCTAGCCCAGAAGAAACATAATGAAAATATTTTAAACTAAAATAGTTCAAACTCATTTGAAAAAGACAAGTAGATTTTTAATTACTTTAGATTCTTTGTTTAGCAGCTGCAGGGAGCAGCACCTAGAGAAGTAGCAGAAGCATGTGGAGGTAAAAAAAAAAGTGAAAACTCTTCTTTCATAAGTCCTTGCTGTTAAGCCCTACTTGAGACATAGAGTTGTGGGGGGCTTTTTTCAAAGCAAACTGGTAGAACATGTGCATTTATTTGATTTTTCACTGGATCATCCAAGAGAGCTTGTATTGTCTCACAACTACTGAAAGAAAGAAATTAAGGTAGGATGATAGAAAGCAACTTCTTTTATTCAATTTTCCCACATTTCTGAAAAATGAAACATTGAGGACTGCACACAATCCAGCCTTTGCAGATCAATGTCCTCTTTAATTTAAAATACCATGCTTCCATCAGCTATTGATAAATTAAGACACAATTATACTCTATATCCCTAGATCATTAGAAGAATGAGGAAAGAAAAAATGAATCTTTAGAAAGCAATGGCATGCATTCAAATTATTGACTATCCTTTCCCACCTGAATAAAACCCAAAGTAGGATAATGCACAATTTTTTGCTTAAGTTTCTGCACAACTCTCTTTTATGCTACTATAAACTGTAGATTTACTGTGTAGTACTTTGAGAGAATTCCTGGTTGTTAAACTACTTCACTTTATCAAATATAGAGAAAATGTTTAATTTTATTTCTTTCCTCTAGTTAATTAAAGGGACTAAATCTTGAAAAAATTTTCACTTCAAATTTCACCTAACAGTATATATGCTGAACCTGTAATATCTGCCAGCTGAGATTCTAAGATGTGCAATGTAACATCTGGAATGTTAAATAAGTATTTTCACAGTATCAGGAACACATTTTAATATTTAATTTGATCAGGAGTCCAGTGGAGTCTAATGTTAACTGCAGTGATCTTGCCAGTTCTTTAGAGAGCAGGTCCTGAGATAATACAGGGTAAATAAATTAATTAAGCTTATATTAATTACATATTAATCTCACTATCTTTTCCCTCCACCATCTGTCACATGCTATGTCACAGTTAGTCAAGTCACAACTGGTAATCAGAAGATATAAATGGCATTTTTAGGGATTTTTGTGGACTTCATTTCTTCATCGGTGTCATTTACTGGTTTGGTTTTTTTTTGGCCCATGCAGTTTTGTATCACATCAGCTGTTTATCATAAAGGTGAGGCAGGAATTTCCCCTACCTATCCAAATAAAGAAATTACAGATTTGACATCTAAGAAGACTATTCTCTTAGCTGAACATAAACAGCTCAAGGTAAAGGAGGCAAATGAAACACAAAATCCATTCATTCCTTGGCACTGCTGTGTATTGATGAAAAATTTCCATTTTTCTTGCTCTCACATATAAAACTCTTCCTATAAATTTTACACCGTAAAAATTCTCTGTGAGCTTCACAGTTAGAATGAATAATAATAATAATCATAAAGATAGGCAAGTTAGAAGCTTGTTTGACAGGTTCCACTTGCAAGTGGTGATTCCAAATTATTTTGGAGCCTGTAAAATATCTGAGCCTGTGCACTTTTGTGGATGCAACAAGCTTTCTGTTTGTTGTTTATGAATATATGTTGAAGAATAAGAACAAGGCTCTAAACAGACATCCTGTTAAAATAAATCAGGCAGCTTTATAACACCTCTATACTTATAAATTCTGATTCTCTTAAAAAAAAGTTAAAATTCCCAACACAACCAGCATAATGACTGAAGTCTGCAGCATGCCTTAAAGTCAGTAGGTAATTCGATGGGATAATTCACCTTTGAAATCAGAAATTCCATCTCAATTGCCTCTGCTATAATTATATACCTAGAAGTGCTGCACAGAGTAGAGCAAACAAAATCAAAGAACAAATCAACACAGATCTCAAGGACTAGTGTCAAGGGCGACAACAGATGCTGCAGAGGAGTGCCTCATTCACCTTCCAACAATATAATAATGTCAAGAAGATTTATTGTGGGCTGCATATGAAACATGACAGGAAACAATGCATGTGTTCTTGACCTTTATGTCTGTGCTGGTTCAGGGCAAAATTTAGGAGGAAACCTCCAAATGGGGTCCCTCTAGAAAGCACACTCAAGAAGCCCCTTCCCCCAACTGGTTTGGGAAAATGTTTTCTTGGCCAAGAGTGGAAAAAACTTGTTTGTTTGTTTATTCAACAAGGAAAGCACTCACAAGCACAAAGAAAAAAAGATTAAAAAATTAAAAAATAAAACCTCTCACTGTCCGGAAGAGATGTCAAATTCAGAAAGTCTCTTTCGTGGGGTGTAGCTCAGCTCACTCAGTCTCTCTCAGTCCCTCCTGCACTGGCAAATGCCGCGTCCTGTCCCTGGTGGGACACAGGTGTGGGCTCCCGGTGTTTTCTGGGTTTTCAGTCCAGAGCAGGCTGACCACTTCCAAGAAAAAGAAAAGCCACAGTCCAGGAAACTCTTAAAAAAAACTAACAAAAAAAATATAGTTTGCAAAGGAGAGGTCTCTGCTGCTGTCTGTCCGTGCTGCAGCCAGCACAGTCCAGGAGAAGGAAAGCTGAAGCTCTTATCTCTGTGTTTTGAAAACAACAGCCTCAGACATTCCACCACTTCTCCTTCTCCACCCCTTCACTCTCAGATCTACTTTTAAAGGTGCAAAACTTATTTCTGGGCTAAACAGATGAATGGAGATACAGTTCAGCATCATAAAGTCACTCCAGGACAATGTCCTTACCCCTTCTGCTAATGTAGGCAATGGCAGGATAGGGGTTCAGGCAAAATATCTGTTTATGAATACACAGATGTGATACAACTGAGCAATGTTGATTCATTGGCACTGTTCCTGGCATGATTTAGGATCACCACCACCAGCATTATCTCAGACTTCTAATATGGTTTTGAGGACAGCACAGGTCAGAGAATGTTACACCAGTTCTAGTCAGTTTTAGTGAAATAAGGCTGATTTTATTCTAAGCACACAAACAAGAGGGTTTTGTTACAAGTGCAGTTCTTGGCATGGCTTTCCCCAATCTCAGTTAGGATTTTCTCAGGATACGTTCAGCCAGACAATCTTTGACCTTCATTTCTACTCACTTATATGTAATATATGTATGATGGCCTATGAGATGAGCTTAAAAATTGTTCAAGATCGCCTACATGAACTTTAATCTTTACTAAATGTGGTCTGTGAAAACAAAATTTGAAAGGTTAGAATGATGATTTTACACCTTTTGCAAAAGTAACATATTAAAAGCCATATATGGCAGTGTTTGATTACTGCAAATGCTGCATTTGAAATTCACATGTTTTCTATTGATAGAAGGACCAACTCTTCAGCTGTTACTTATTGACATTGACACTAGTGTATGTTAAATGGAGCAGTGTGAATCACCTTCTTGTACATAGAATAATATTGTTGAGACTGGAGGACAAGGGTTTGCATCCATAAATCTCATTTTACTTCTTTAAAGTCCTTAAAATGACCTACAGTTATGGAAATGACATAGATTTGCCACTGTCTTAATTTAAAGATTAAAAATTAAAATGGCTAATTTGATCAAGTAAAGTTTTAGATTTGTTTTCATTACCAGTTTAGTTCTGAAGGATTAAATGTTTCCTTCTAAGTATCCTAATAAAAAGCTTTAAAATGAGAAACAGAATTAAAATATCATTGCCATAAATATTTCTTCAATTTGAAACTGCAAACAGAATTATGGCTAAAACACAGTTACTTTGTTGGAGGCCTGCTGGAGAAAGAATAGTATAATCTAACTAACATAATTTGGATTTTCTGGTTTTACTAAGTTCTTATATGTCCACCATCTATGCTTCACAATTTTTTTGCTTGTTACTCACATTTGTACACACAAGGTGAACAACACTTCTAGCTATGTTGATAAATGAGCCAGCTGAATAAGAATGTTTGCAGAAGAACAGAAACATTAAAAAAAAAAAAACATGTTTGGGAGCATATTGAAATAATAACATTCAAATGGAAAAATACTTTTGATGGATGAGATAGCCCTGTCTACTACTAGGAAAATGTGAATTATTCTGAGAGAAGAATATTTTTTACTGTTAAAGACTATGTTGCAATAATTTTAATAGTAATACTGATTGTATTACAATAATTAAATATTATGAAAACGGATGAGAATTATTAACCAAATTTTATTGTGTAATTAAAATGTTTGCCAGGAATTCCCAACTCAAGAAGCTTTTTTTAATAAGAAACTTTGAATTTATATTTTATTTTACATTTCAAAGTCAATTTTCAATAATCAGAATGACTGAAAACAGATTTTGTATGCAAAGGAAACAGATATTTAAAGATTGATAAAAGAAACAGCAAGGATAAGAAAATCCAGGCTATTAATAGTTTATTATTACCTGGAACTTTCTGCCTAAAACACATTTCTTAGTCTTCAGTATAACTGAGAACACACAAACTTCAAATCTTCTTATTCATTTAAAAATTCAGATTTAAAGTGGCTTAACCATATTCAGAAACTGTAAAAGTTTATTTGCAAAGCAAAAACATAGGAAAGGTATTGAATACAAAATTATATCTTTTGAATTTATGGCTATCCTCTAATACTCAGAACTTGCTAGAATAGCTCCACAGAGCATAAGAAGATAATCTAGCAGTCTTTGTTCAGCTTCCCTAAGTATTCAACTTGTGTTTCCCTGAGAATACTGCATTTGGTGCCTGTGTTCATTCAAGATATGTCTTTTTCTAATAAATGCTTATTTAATTTTAAAATATTTGTTTTTATTTAAAAGGTTATTTGTTCTCATGTACTTAAACATTTACAGTTGTCATTGTGGTTTGACTGGCAGAGAAATTGGGATTATGTAAGATTCTATTTGTCAAAACACTGATGTTGTATGAAAAATTTGTATTTTCTGCTCCTGTCCATCAGACTTCTTTCAAGAGACTTACGTCCTGTGTCTTTTTAAGGAAAAATCTGAAAAATCAGAAAATATTAAAAACTGTTTTGAAGAAAACTGTTTAAAACTGTGATTATAGCTATTTGAAAAATGTGCAACAGGTCAAGAAAACCAAAAGAAACCAAAAGCACATGTACTTACATATAAATATATGATCTGTGCCGATGTGCACATTTGTGCCTCTGTCTACACAACATAAAGACATGGAATGCTGAGAAGAAGTAGAGACAATTAGGTCTATTGATCTATATGCTTACTAATGAGCTCCACTGAAATCTTAAGACTTGTTTATTGTGCATCAGGTATTCCTCAGCAATTATTCACAGGAAGACACAAGTTTAAGTCTAAAATTAAAAAAAAAATAACCCTCAATCAAACAAACTAAAACAAACTAAACAAAGAAAAAGAAAAAGGTGCAAACAAAAAGGCAACAGACAAATCTCTCATTTGCCTTGCAGGTAAATGGTCAGTTCACAGATAATTTATTTCTAAGATAATTGTGGTTAGCCAGTAGCTATTGGTAGGCCATGGTGGTGTTCTTTGTTTCATAATATTCAATTTAGCTCAAGCTTTCTTGGATATGATTTTAATCAAATTGACAAAGCTCGTATTAATAGTAGTCAAAATTGTTATAACCATGATGCCATACATTTTGTATTCTCTGGATTTTCAGATGGGAGCAAAGACTATGTTTTACTTCAAGTATAATGAATTCTCAGGGAACTTTTGATGGTGCTAGCTCTCTCACACGGAGATTCCAGAAACTACATGACACCTGCTCATCTGCTGCTTTCTGAACATAATTCAGTTGCAAAGAGAATATCGTGTTATCACCATTTGAAAAGCAGAAAACAGTTTGGGGTTTTTTTGCCTTATGGAGGCATAATTTTGTTAAAATAACTTGTGTGATTTCTACCAGGGGTTATTTTCAGCTCTGTCTGAAAAATCACAGCTGACATTCTTTCCCCAGTTCTTCCATTTCAGTAAAAATGACACAGTAGTTTAGTGAGAAGAAGTTGTGAGTAATTATGCAGAAAGGTGAGGTTTATTGGTGAAGTGCTTTGCTTGTTGCTTACCCTCAGTAGAATTTGTGCCTTCTGTGGAAGGTGCTACCATGGTCAGTAGAGTAAGGAGATTATTATCAAAGTTTATAGCACTATACAACTACTTCTCTAAGTCTTGTGACAGCTGAGAAAGAAGTGAAAGAAATTATTTTCTGACCCTGAACACCTTTTAAAAATTAATTAATTTCACTTGATCTTAAAAAAAAAACCCTTAATTTTCTAACATTGTTATAACACTTATGATCATTTCAGAGAAGTCAAATTTGAAGAAAAGAAAATTTAATTTTTTTATTTTAGAACATTAAAAATTTTATTTCTTTTTGAAAAAGATAATAATGTGTTGAATTTCAACTGATTCCAAGATATTTGGACAAAAATGAGCTTATTTGGTGGCTTTACACAGAAAACATTATCATTTATTTTTTTCTTTACAGACTGGGCTCACAGGAATTCCTAAACAAATTCTGCTAAAAATACTTCTTAATGATTTTTTCAATACATTTATTATTTCTGTAGCCTAGGGGACAGAAAGAGAATAAGACCAGGGTCCATTCTTAGTCTAATAAAAATTGCATAAGTTCAAAGTAACTAAATATGAGCAAATTGTTTCTGTGGCTTTCAGTGAAGCTACTCTGCTCAGGTATTCTTGTAATAGTATCTACAAGTTTATTGTCTCTTCAAGTGATTGATCCTTTCAGCTGACTCTGGTTCTTCCAAACAATCAGCTATGACACTCAAGACTCCCCAGGGAACTAGGATTATATATCCATGGCAAAAAAAAAAGTGAAACAGTAGAGGAATTAAATCTATAATATATTTGAAAAGAAATTAAAATGTACATAATTTTTAGCATTATGTTTTTGTGCTAGCCATTACAATGGAAAAATATATAATGATCCTTTCTTAAGATGTGAGAAATTTAGAACTTTGTATGATGAACTTCTGCTCTGGAAAAATTTCAAGAAAAATTAACATTCTCATCTATCTCCATTGCTCACAGAAAACTGTCCAGAATCTAGTTAAGTCATCTACTTATCTCGTTTATCCTTTTGGAGAAGAACTAATTTTACTGCTTTTAGGAGTTTATATTCTGGACTACTCACCTAGATTTCACTTTATGGCCTTCAGTGGCAAACCTCAGTAAAAAAAGATTTATATATAAATATAGATAATTATCCACAAAAATAGCAATAAGGGGAAAAAAATAAAGCTTTTTTGGAAGTTATGTTTCTTTAAGAATCCTTGGTTGGCAGCCCCTGAGTAATGAGAAAATGTCCAACTTGATAACTGTAAATTGGATTGAATCAGCTCACAGAGATACAACATTGCAAGAAGTGCTGATTTCGGTTATTTCACAACAGCTAGATGTGTTATTATAGCCTAAAAGTTAATCAAGTCTGAAAGTAATCATGAAGCACAATTGGGACAAAAATGCTGACATGAGTTGGGGGAAGTATCTTCTCAAGCGTTGAAGACAGACACAGAACATTATATAATTTTTTTAATTATGAAAGCTTATACCTTAATATAATATCTGAAGCATATCTGGTTTACTGAGGAGTTTATTAGAAACAGACATGCTGAGGATGGTGAGGGTAGTGGCAAACCACAATAAAGATATGCAAAAAAATACTTTTGCAACTCTTAAAATGTGCACTGAGCTGATTGAAAAAAAATAAAGATAAATTTTGAAGGTTTGAATTTCCCCTTGTCTTCCCCCAGATCTGCCATCCATGTGCTATTTATTGTCCTGGGAAGATGACCTGCAACATGTCATAGATACTTCTGTTTGAATTAAATGACAATTAGAAAAAGGATAAGAAAAATAATTGTCTTGCTTATATTCTACACAAGGTAGATTCATGTTTGCCAGTTTTGCCCTTATTTCCTTTAAAAAGGAAAGATGAATTTCCAAGTCTTATTCTCCATTTGAAGGTTTTGTTCAATATAGAACTTGAAAAAATCATACCCTTGCTAAAACAAGATATACAAAGAGAAAGATATGGCAAGATATGGCAAAGAGAACTTTTGGCAGTACAACTTACTCTATGTGAAAATTTAACTCATTCACTTCATTAACTCATTAACCTCAACAGAATTAATTTACTAGTATAGAGGTAAACTACATGTTTACCTCTACCTAGGAAATTTAGGAATACCTCATGTGCAATCTTTTTTTTAAATGTAGAAAACCTTAGCCATGGTCTGAAATTTCCCCTAACGCACAAGGCATGAAATCTTCTATGATTCTGCACATGCTTCCTACACTATTAATATTTACATGCATTTTTCTTTAATTACATATTAGTATACCCAATAGCAGCAGTTGATAGCAAGTTCAGACCTTTACAGCAACACTCCAAAGCTGAACAAACCTTGAAGGAGAGATCTATTCTTAAAGGAATTGGAAGGAAATCAACCCCAATCCTGCACACACTTAAGCACCTGCAGAACTTAATGATGTGAGTGCTCAGTCGGAGATCAATAACAAGCATTTAGCATACAGTTAATGCTTTCTTCGGTGATTGCAAGGTCAAACTCATGTTTCCCTATTTAAGTGGTAGGAACATCTTAAAGACATGAGAGAAAGTGCACTTGAAGGCATAATTTTCATATTTATGATAACTTATGATAACAACTAATATTACGATTGAGGAAAATATTGGTGTTTTTCTGACACATTTATCTCTAGATAAAATGTCACAATAATAGTATATTTGTAAACTATTTAACATCAGTGGAAAGTATTTTGAAATCCTGTTCTGCAATGTACCTATATTTCCCTATATGACAGTAAATCAAGCTCTATATTAAGGTAGTATAAACTAGCTGTAATCCTAAGGCAGAAAGAAACTGTAAACAGAGCCAACCAAAAAACAGCAACCCCCCCAGTTTTTCCTGCTTCTCGTTTCCTTTCCTTAACATTTTCTTTAATACACTTGTAATGACAGCACATTTAACGTTTTTTCCCAAGACATGAGCCATCCACACAACCAGAAGCCACACACAGAAAGACAATTCATGTGGCCTAGTGCCTTCTGTCTGCTTTTGTTATGAGCTTTTACAGATTCCATAAAATCTGTATATTAGAACAGATATGGGGGCAAAATGCATCATTTACTTCTGTGCATGTCCCTACAGACACCATAAAAGTTCAGAATACAGACCACACTTTCCCATTCTGTGCAAAAAATAAGAAAGGAAGGAAGTCCGGTTTGTCTCTGGACGATGCAAGGAATCAGATGAAACAAAATGTAACCACGAACCAAGCAGGAAATTGAGCTGACAATGACGTCTTGGTAGAGAAGGAAAATGGCAACATGCTGATTTTTGTTCTGGGGAGGCTGAGAGCTGGCTAACTTTTCCTGCACGCAGCAGGATATAATTGCAACATAGCAGAGCAAAATGAACAGCCCTTCCACAAGTGACTGCAAGAAATATCTTTTTTTTTGTTTTCTTTTTTTTCTAGTTCAAGCATTATTCTACTTGGCATTTCTGTGCTTCATTAAATGAATTCAGCCTTTTCACTCTTTTTTCTTTCTTCCAATGCAGAACTTGAATTAAGACATCAGTTCCTTCTTCATTGCTTGCCAATACTCAAGATAGAAATATTTCACTAGAGACATGATGAAAGAGAGGGCTCATTAGCAAGGAACATCAATATACTTTTGTAGCCTTGAAAAAACAATCATAAAGGAGAAAGTGGGCTGTATTCTTGGCATAAACAAATATATCCTTAAGAGAGGAACACATCTAATTGTGTATAGTTTTAGATATATGTGTAATATTTCTTCATTTAGAAATCTTCAAAATCCCACACAAAAAAAAAAGACCAGACTAAAATGATACAGACCTTTACAGAGTACACATGGGTAAGTTCAGACTAGACTGATTTAAAAAGCTGGAGCTGCAAGAAAGGTGGAAAGTATACTCACAGAGCTATGAGATGGCAAAAAGCCACATATGTTATCAGAATTGGATATAGTTGTGTGTTGAAAAGCTCTGATACTGTCATTGATACACTATCAAAGAAAAAAAATACTAAAAGGTTGTATCATTGAAATGACAGAAATAGTCATAATTCAGAGAAGTGTTGCACAGGACAGCGTGGAAAGTGACTACTTATCTACTAATCTGTGAAGTATAGTTTTAAAGACTATGTTGAGGGTTGACCTTGGTTGGCTTCAAGACCCATCTAATCTCTCATTCCCCCTTAACAGAAGAGGGAAAAAAAATAAGGTGGAAAAACTTGTGTTGAGATAAATTCAATTTAATAAGAGAAGCAAAAGTTACTCAAAAAAGCAAAGTAAAAAGATTAATATATTTATTATGTTCCACCAGCAAGCAGATGTCCAGCCATTTCCAAGAAAGCAGGACCTCAGTACACATTGTGTGCACGTGCTAGGGAAGCCAAAGTGATAATAACCAATAGCCCCCCTTTCTCTTCCTTCCCCTCAGCTTTCTTTGCTGAGCACAAGATCATGGGAATGTAGGAAATGTTCCTTTGGTCACTGTCTGCCAGATGTGCTGGCTGTGTACCCTCCCAGGCTCTTGCCCGCTCCCAGGGGTTGGGAAAAAATCCTTGACACGATACAATCACTGTTCAGCAGTAGCCAAAACACTGTGTGTTATCAACACCATCCCAGCCACAAAAGCAAAGCACAGAACTACATGCGCTGCTGTGATAAAAATAAACTCCACTGAAGCCAGGCAGACGATGGTAATCCCAGGAGCACACATGTGGCCAGTGACACAGCATGATACAAGGGTTTAAAGGAGATAGGTGCAATTGGTGTTGAAGAGCATTGTGCTGATAGGCATATGCATATATGCATATTGTGCTCAGATGCACACAAAAAATTGATAATGTAGTTGTCAAGAAGTAGCAAGCAAAAGATACCTCCCTATATTCCTTCTTTCTGCCTTGTCACCCCCCAAGAACTTGCTTGGGCTGGAGAGAAAGTGTGATATTAAGAGCTATCTCACTGTTGCTGCTCTTTTGCACAGGAATCACACCTGTGACAGCCCCAGTCATCAAAATAAAAATGATCCTTTCTCAGTAAAACATGTCCAATGTGAGGATTCAGAAAAAAATTCAGCACGTTCATTTTTTCTAGGTTTACCTGCAGCCTGAAGAAATATACTAAAGATCAAAAGACATGAGCAACAACGATGTCCAAAGTGACTATGAAAGTGAATATATCTCCAAAAGATAATATTGTAGCTTGAGTATGTTGATTCTTTCCCCTCTTGCTTTCAAAGTAAGCTGCCTTCAGGCTTAATCCTTATGTATCAAAGAGAACAAACATAACAGAAAATGTCTTAGGGAGAATTTTCACACTTGAAGGTGTTATAAGGTGCTCATTTCAAGCTCTGATTGGAAGCTTTTTTCAAACCAAGTTTATTTTAGGCTTGAAATTGACAGGGAAATATTTACCACACTGTTTTATCTTCTTGGAAAACGAACATAGTTCTCTCCTTCCCTATCTCCAAGTCTTTATGGTCTGGTGAATGTGAGTGAGCCTGGGTCATTCTTGCACCTCTGCATCTCAAGATCTCTCTTAGTCTTTGATAGACACATTGGCAGATAAATAAAGGAAATCACCCACTAATCTCAGCATTAGAAGACAAACACCTGTGAAGACCGTTCAACATTTTCTTATAAATTCTAAGGACCTTTCTTCTCTGTTCTTGTAGAAGTCTTTTTCTTTCCTTTTCAGTTTCTTTCCTATATCTGTTCAAGCAATTGCTAAGAAACCAAATCATTTAGGAGGTGATTTTCAACATTTCCAAAGCCCCTTGATTTCAACCCTTCCTGTGGAATTATGCATATACAATTCATCTGGTTCGCTGCCAGACACTGGGTTCCAGCCTCTTTCAGAGGATGCTTTCTGTCAGGCCAGGCTCCGAAGATGTCAAAGGTCCCTGCTCACCTAAGGAACTGCATAAATTACTCTTCCCTGTCCCTTATGTGCCTCTTATACTTATCAGAAATCAGACAGCGTGGATAAACAGGGCTTCCCATTCCTCTGGATAGGATAGATGATTCTAACCCTTTACAAGCTTTTTCCTAATCTGTGTTCTCTTAGAGCATGTGGGAAGTTATCTCCTGCTACCTGTTTTTCCAGCAGTCCAGCTGTAATTGCCAGGTAGATCCAAAGGAACAATGTAATGTGTTCTTCCATCTGCCCCTTTAAACCTGAGATGAGTATCCATTAATATTTGCATGGATAATTTAGTATTCCCCTGCAAAAATCCACCTACTCTCCTATCCAGAAAATTCAGGAGGAAAAAAGCAAAAAGGTTCACTTTTTGGGGCACCACAATCTGCCTTATGTCACCCCTAACTTTGATGCCTCCTTTTCTTTTCCATAGGTTCTTACATCTTTTACTTTGAAAATCATTGGAGGTGAATCTGCAGCTTTGTTGTTGTGTTCATATAGCACACAGCGTAATGGCATCTTAGCACACACAAAGGATTTGCAGAGGAAAAGAAAATACAGATTTCTTATGGAATAATTTCCTAGAAAGTCTGTAGAGGCATCAATATCCAGTTTTGGGAACTAAGCAGTAGTGGAGGAAGAATCACAGTGGACGGTCTTGTACTTCACCCTTGCTGCCAAAAGTGTTCAAAGAAAGTTTATAACAAATGGCACTGAAGACACAGTCTAGTTTTTTGGTTTTTTTTTTTAAAAAAAAGGTTTCAAGTTGACTGAAAGTCAAATTAGACTATAAAACCTCTGACTCCGTTGCTCATTACAGTGTTTGTGTACTCTCCTCACAATTTATAAAGTAACAAATTATAAAGGAACAAATTATAAAGGCGGAAATTATAAAGGAACAGTGTCAATAAAGAGAAATCAGGTAAGTCTACATCCTCTCCCATTTCTCAGTTAATGAGAAAGCTTCAGCTTTCAGATGTGTATTCACTTTTAATTCTAGTAACAGTTTGCAATTTATAATCTTTTTACAAATACTCTGGATGTTATTTCTGATCTTGACTAAAATATATCTGTGTGATTTTGAGCGTTTTTCCCCAACTTCAGTTCCCTTACAGTGTCTTTTCTAAACTTTTCAGCCCTGCAAACATGGCAAATGTTGGTGTTTTCTGTTCGCATAGTGAGGGGAAAGAGAGATGACCAGCATGGTAAAAACTGGAAGAAATAAAAACATCTTATTAGCTAGGCTGCAAATACATAAGGCATGTTAATAGAACAGACTGGAGAGTGAAGCAGTCTGGGCTGACAAAAATGTGTCTTTTACATTTTACCTTGTGTAGGAGGAAAAGCAAAGAGGGAGTTATTGAGTGGAAAGTGGAGTAAATGAAACAGTTGCAATATTTTATAAACATGAATTGCATTTATATTTGTAAACAGTTAGAGTCCAAGATTTTTTTTGCCTAAAAAAAGGGTAGTAACAGCTCCCTAAGAATTAAGCAGGTTTTGTGCTATCATTCTGTATGACATTAGTATTAAATTACTACTTACTGAGACCAGGAAAAAAACCTTGCTGATAGTTATAGTGATATGTCTGAAATACTTATAGTCACAGACCCTGGAATTTTGCATACTAATCAGCTTTTTAGAAAGGTAACCACCAGATTGCCTATTTTTAAATCTACAAAGCCTCCATACCAGTATCTAACACAGAACATGGTAGGAATTTTTCTGTTGAATTATAAAAAATAATCAAAACGTTCATTCCTGAATATTTAGCACACTATAAATTTATTGTATCAAGAGACTGATTGAGCATCACTCAACAAGATTTATTTTGAAAATACCTTAAAACTTATTTCTACCAATCTAAATTTATAATTATTATAGCTCATGATATGGTGTGCAGTGTAAAGAACATCGGACCATGCTTCTTTGCTTAATAGTATGTGATTGCTCTAGGTGTAAAATGGAAGCATGGTAGGGAACAGCCATCCTACTATCACCATCTCTCTATATTTTGATTATTTTAGTTCTTCTGATGAAAATATTTCCTAATTAATAAAAGCGACACTGGATCACTTATCTTTGAATATCTCAGATAGTAATTCAGTCCAAATTGTATTGGCATTTATTAAAAAAAAACAAATTTGAAAGACTATTGAGGCAATAAGGTGCACAATTGTCTACCAGATTATTTTAGTGAACCACTGAATTATATTGCAGCTATGAGTTTTCATTCCTCTGTAAAATTCAAATATTTAGGTCTCTTAACAGGTTCAAAGAATACTTTGAGTCTGGTCATAAACGAAATAAGATCATCACTATCAAACACAGAATTTCACTCCAGTATTGCTCAACCATGAGGCTGAAAAGGAAATAGAATCCAGAAACATAGGTGCAGTATTGCATCTGTATTCGTTATTATTTTCTTAACACTAAGAGATACTACTGCGAAAGAAAACAGAAAAAGTATATGAAAGGATACACAATCACTCTTGGAAATTCACAGAAAATATCTTATTACAAGACAACTAAAGGTTCAGTTTATTGAAAAAGCTTAAGACAAGATGTGGAGAATGATTTGGTTGCCATGTTTTCAACAACTTTACAAAACATTATTCCAGGGGATGCAAAAGCTCTTAAACCGGTAGATATGGTTATAATAGGTGTCAAATAATTTAGTTTGAAAGTCACACACAAATATGAAAAATGAAAGGTATAATTAGTATTAGTATTTTTATTTTTCAGATGATTGATTATTCACTAGTGAAAGAAATATCACGTTTTCAAAGATTCAGTGCTTTAGGGAAAATACATCAACTACAAATCATTAGACTCAGTACAGGAATAACAGTGCAAAATATAGCATTTCACTTCCATGATTTAATGATTCTTGGCATCAGGATATAAAAAGATGTAAGACTAGCCAGTCACTAATTTTTCATGGAGTATTTTCAAAAGAAAATTCTAAGAAGGGCCCAGAGTAATGATTCTTCAGGGCCAGATAACAGTGATTTATTATTACAATGCAAAAAAAGATCTCAAGTGTTCTAACACAACAATCTTCCAGCTCTGTATCACTGTGTTAGAAGGTGTCCCTGTCCATGGTGGGGAAATTGGAATAAGATGTGATTTAAGGTTTCAAACTATTCTATGATTCCATAATTCTATGTCTCAAGCTTCACAAGAAGCTTGATCATAGATTTCTATAGGCTATATTCAGCAGTGTATTTAGATTTTCAACATGAATTTACATTACTTTCTTCCCCTAAAATGAACTGAAAATATTGTAGGAATATGAGGTCAGTCTTAAAGTCAGGAAAATTGTTCTTATGATAGCCAAAATTTTGAAGAAGGATCAATACTTTTTGCAAAGTAATTTTTAAATCATTCATTAGATGATATCTATATATTCTATAAACAAAACAAGTATTGCTATTATTAAAGAGAATTTATCAATAGTAATTTTAGATGAACTGCAGGTTAATATCGACCTATGTGACCAATGCAGCAGGTTTTTGTCTATGCCAATGCATAGACAATATTTACATGCACTATACATGATAATACAGTCTTAGGAACAGAGAAACAAGAAAGAATGCGTTTCTTCTTTGGGTTCTGGTGTCTTACATTCACTTTTTCAAGTCAATATGTGGTCATCTTCTTACAGAAGACTTTTATGAGAACCTTCTATCCTGTTGTCTCAGTCAGTGAGCTTTGCATTCAAGGCAGAAGCCACTCCCTTACATTAGGACGACTCCCCTTACCCAACACCAATGTAAACACCTTTTTGTGCCACAGAGGAATACATTATTGCAACTATAACTTTTCTCTGTTTCCTGACATGTCAGAGCTCACATACTGCATTTAAAAAGGAAAGGAGGAGCAAACAGGATTACCCCATAGAATACCATTGCCAGCAAAAGTCTCTTTCAACAGGAGGGCTACCCCTTATTAAACCCTTTCTCACTTTGATTTAGCAGATAGGTACTAGACTTTATAAAAATGGCACCTGTTTGTACACCACCAGGCACACCCAGTGCCTTAGGCTTCTTTACCTTCTTTAATTTCTTTTTCCTCCTCTTTTTCCTTTGAGCTTCAATCTCTCTGATCTCAGTTTGGATGAAAAGAACTGTATTTTTCTTCAATATTGTGCCCTTCACAATGGAGCCTGTTTTCACTTGATTTTTTAAAGCTGCCTGGTTTAACATCGTATTTTCCAAATCTGTTATAGGTCCTACCATAAAGATAGGGAAAAAAAGAAGGTTGTTAAAAATTCCCTCTCTTCTCCTTGTTCACCCTGTCAGATCCTTGTCTTCTTTATGACTATAGTTGTGTTACTGCTTACTGTTGGGTTTCCAAGCTGCCCTCTCTGACACTGAGCTTATGCCAATGGCCTTAGAACCCCAAAATCAGTGTCTCTGCTTTCCTAACCTGTTAGTTGTTTCAAATACCACCTCCTTCAGATCACGACTTGTCTGTGGGTGCTCGAGACTACTCAATAGTCAGCTGCTTTAATTACACATCCTGAATATATTCTTTGTTTCTATAATTAACACTGTAATGTTAGGATAGTTACAAGACTAGCCACATTTCCTTCTCTATAATTTTGATAAAATAATTAAGGAAAAATAAAAGCAATATTTATTTTTATTCATTTGAGCATTTCAGTCTCAGGCATTTTTTTGCTAAACATGTTTAGAATATTTTTGCTGAATACAGAACTACGGGGCAGTGAATAACAAAAGAAGCAAAAATAAGTTTAAACAATTTCTTCTTAGTTTCCAATCTAGAGGTAAACTATATTTCATTACTTCCAACACTTTCATAACTCACTTTCTAGCCCAGATGTTGGCTTCCGTAATCCCGAAAAAAGCACATTCTGCTAATCCAGCAGTGCCCTCCTGATTTATGTTTTTAGATGTTTCATAAATAAGTATCCATAAAATATCAGCATAGTGTCCAGTTTAAATAATTGTCCTTCTGCAAGCACCAAAAAAGTTGATGACACATTTAATTGGATCTGGATTTGTCAGAGGCATAGGGCAGCTCGCACCTTCTTCAAGGTGCTGGGTGCAGAACGTACAGAGCTCATGTCTCACTCACACATTTAGAATACGGGTGATACACATTGCAGTTGTAGGCACACCAGCTGGATATCTTCAGTGAAGATAACATTTTGCTTTTCATTTAGAAAAATATACAATTTGAAATAAAAAATATCGCAAAGCTGCATTCTTTCTTTTTTTTTTTCCCTTGCCTCGTATTGAGCTGGTAGACAGACAGTTTATGTCTCCTCTCTGTAGCTAAATTTTTCCACTGCTGCCTTGTTCAAATTTTCATTTGGCAAAGCATTTTGATTGCTCCTTCCATGTTATAATGATGTTGATTTCGACAATGCACTGAAAGATAAGCCTTCTAGTTAGGAGATAATACCACAGTAGCAAAGATAACCTTGTGGTTGAGTGACTCAACAATGTTTTAAAAGATCTTGATTCAGTTTCTAGCTCTGACAAAGCCTTAATATGTAATGGTGCATTGTGTGTCTCTGAGCTAGATATCTATGTCTGAGATGTACATGTTTAATTTGCAGTATGTATAATTTTCCTGAGTTTTTTGGAAGTGTAAACATGTATAACATTATGCAAATACAAGTTTGAGAGATTTGGATAAGATTTTGCTTGGTATTAGCACATGGGGATAAAGATCCCATCTCAGCTTATATGTACTAATGTATTTTTAATATATGTACTACTTTGATCTCAATTCTCTGTCAATAAATGTTGGTTATTTGTTTAATATCAATGCTAAAAGCACACTTTTAACATTACACCACATCAAAAATAAAAAATCTGAAGACTCCACAGCTCTCCAGTGCCTCACTATCCTTATGAGCAAAACATTTGTCTTCATGTTTGCTTTAATGCCATTTCCATGCCCTACATTTTGTCCCAACAGTCCTGCATACAGAGAAAATTTTATTTTTGTCCTCTCTAGCACACACTTTCACATTCCGCTTCCTTCAAACCTTGAGCACGTTTAAGTTTTATCCACCTCATGACCAACTACTGAGCTGGGCACATTTTAATTCTTTACAAAACTTGTGGGTTTAATCCAAACTTATTCTTAGATAGATATAACCATCACCACCAAAAAAACCCTAAACAACCATACCAAAAAACATTTTTCCAAAACAAGGAAAAACAAACAGAAATCCAGAAGAGCTTTGTTGACCTAGTAATGTATTTCTATTCATTATTAAAATATACTTATATGTAATTAAGTATTGCTATTGCCAAAAGCAATTATATTTTGAAGACATTTGCCTCTTGATAAAGCTGCTCTTCAGACTCTACAATTCTGATCTAAAGTGGATCTTCTTTCTCATTTTGGATTTGTTATTGTCAATATGCCCTTCGAGATTTACTTTTCTTTTTCCAGTGTTTCATTCTGGTGAAAGAAAGCACAGAGAGGCTGTGATTTAGCAGACCATCATACTTAGGATAAGCTGTAAGTTTTTCCAGTGAACTGCAAATGACAGGTAATACATACTATTAGTTCTGTGCTTAAGATTAAGCTCTCTTGAACGTTCTAAACAGGGTAGAAGTGAGTGGTCTTCAACTTGGTTTCTTAGTTAAATAACTTGACATATATATTTTAAAATTGGTTATTTTAGGTAATTCACTCATTTATGCTGTGTTCACACAAACAAAATACATCACTTAAGTGCCAGTTTTCGATCCTTCAAAAACAGACAAGTATGATTCCTCACTTAGTAATGCAACTACCCAAACAATGTTTTATGCTATCGAGTTCCACTTCTATTAGATTAAATACATTTTAACCATATTTATCAGTTTAACTTTCTATACATTAGAAGTTTCATGTTACACATGTTGAAAGTTATAAGGATATGGATACATCTATATGTTCAACTCTGACCTGTTTAAAAACTATTTTGTTCATAAAGAGATAACAAATATCTTTTTTATTCTAAAAATAATAATAGTTATATATAAATAATATATATATTAATAATACATATAAAATATAGTGTTTATTATGGCAGAAATATACTGAATGTATGTGTATTCAGCATATTATTATATGGGTGGGGGAGATACTGCAAGGCAGGTATATCACTAAACTAATGTAGCTAATGAAAGTAGTCTGCATAAATCCCTCAGCCAATATCCCTCTGCAATGTTTGTGTGACAGGAAACATTTGGATCTGGAAGTTTAAGTGCCCAAGGGGAATCATCATAAATTCATCTTCTGGCTGAGACAGAAAAGAAACACAAAGGCAAGTGAAGGACTAAACCTGCTTTGAGCCATCACTGCCAGAGTAGGAACAAAAGTCTCAGTCAGTCTTCTCCAAAGTATTGCAAATGATGTAATCATGAAAATGCAGCAAGTGATCAATAGTGAGGACCTGAAGTCAATTTATGCAAGATGGTATCCAGTTTAGACTCAATGTACAATCATGAAATTTTAAAGCTCAAACACTCCCCTGCAAACTGTGATCAATCAAATAATCGTTCCTTCAAAATTTTATGTCTAATAAAATGTCTCTTTATATCTCTTTGTCTAATACAGACCAATTTTGCCTATCATCTGCCAGATTTTCCCATGATCTTATTTATATAATTAAACTGAAATGTTTAAAGGGAGATCACTACTTCTGGTGTAGCTGTTCCAACATCAAATGATCCAGTCAGGGGGTGAGGGAAAAATGCTCTACAATCAGTCACTTCCACAGCCAAACTACTTATTATTAAAACATTATTGTCTACAGTTAGACTCATAAAGCTGTGTGATACACACTCAAGTACAGGCTGAATTTCAAGTATAATAGACAACTGCTGTTTTCTGCAGATTTCAACAGGATGTACAGAGAGAGCAGTCCTTTACCAACAGCAGTTTACAAGCTTTAAAGGGAGAAAAGACAAAGCCTACCAGAAAGGATGGTAGCCTGGTATGGAACACATTAACATAGATTCAAAAGCTTACCTTGGACACAAAACTGATTTAACTTGGATGCTGAGGACAAAGACAGGCCAGGAGATGTTTTGAAAAACATCTCTGCACCAGTAACAAAAATACAAATATATTCAGAAAAAAGTATACACAGATGGAAAAAGAACAAATTCTAATTTTTATTTATTTATATTTTTCATAAACTTTCTTTTAATATCATTCCTACTGAAAGCACTGGACCAGACTGCCCAGAGAAGTTTTAGGGTCTCCCTCAGTGGAGATATTCAAGAACTGTCTGGACACAATCCTGTGTCATGTGCTCTGTGATGGTTTGTTAGAGCAGGGAGGTTAGACCCACTGTGGTCTCTTCCAACCTCACCCATTTTGGGATTCTGCAATGATTTTTGGTGTCCTGTGCTTTATATGCTTATCCTAGCATTTTGTAGAGATACAGGACTGTTTGCTAAAGGAAGTCACTGCAGTCTGGAAATTTTGATGCATAGTTTTCCTTGTGTATCAAGTATTATTTTGGCCTCTGTTCTCCAAACACCTCTCTTTTTTCCAATGACGTCCTTCAGTGTTTTGTCAGGATGGTCAATTTTTTTCTTTTGGTTATCAGCTACATTCCTGTCTCAAAATTGATACTGTAATGATGTTTTTTAGAGGAACTGTTTGGTCTAGCTGCTAGAATTTTAGTGGTTGTATGTCTTGTTATAACTTTTAAAAGTCAATCTGAATTCAAGGATTCATGTTTTAACTGATTTGACGAACTTTTTGTGCCCCATCTTCATTTTCTGATGGTAAGTCAGTAAACAGAGATATTCCTTAAAAAGAAAATAAAATTTCCTAATAAAAAAGAGATCAAGAGTGTCAAGTTGATATCTACTTTTATAAACAATATCAGTCTCTGATTGCCTTACAAGTTTTGCTCTGTAAATGTTGAGACTACCAGCTTGTGATCCTAGTCTATATGCCAAAGTTATTTCTGTTGCCATTGAGTCTTGTCAAACTTCAGCAGATGAAAATACTGGTATACCTAAGATTTAGAGGATAGTTTCCATTTTTACCTGGCTGATAAATAAGAAAAAATGTTATTCCTGCATGCTGTCTTTAGCAAAGAAAACACAAAACCACAAAAATAAACAACCAAGCAAAAACAAACAAAACAAAACACAAAAGCAAAACAAATAAACAAAAATGGGAAAAACAAAGCACAGAAAAACCCCACCAAAAAGGCCCAAAACTAAACAAACAATTCAAGATCTTCTATCTGAATATTATGAAGGAATTACAGTCTCTCCTTGACCACTTTAAATATATAAATATAGGTAGACACAAAAGTAATATGTTACATAATTAAATTATGGACATACTGCTGAGCATCATCACTGAAGAAAGCCACAAGCTCAAGTAATCAGATTTGCTGGGCAAAAGAGGGAGAGCAATAAGAAGATTCTAATAATTTAATCCTAACATACAATCTAAAAAGTTTACTTCTGTATTTCTGTGTTCAGTTGTCTTTCAGAAACTCCTAAGGTTTTGTCAAAGATTTTTATATCTTTTTTGTAGCACTTTTCTGATAGCAGAGTCTGGGAGAGGAAGGAAAACTGTTGTCTACAGTGTGGGCTGTAGTTTCAGAAAGCACAGAAACATCTACATTTCCAGTTAGTTCAGCAAAAGTTCAAAAAGTGCAATGGAGTAAAATAAATTCTACTGGAGGGGTTAAATTCTGGCATTGCTGGACTGTGCAAGAACACATTGGCTCACCAGCCAATGCAGTCATGGAACGGATGTCTCAAATATGACAACCAGAGCCATCACATCTAGGGATTTAGGGTCACTGAAAACCATCCCCATTTAACAAATGGACCACTCAGAGATTGAGTTTTCCTTTTTGCTAAGCCATGTGGCTTTGCTCCAGTTCTTGTTTACAACTTTCACATTTCACAATTGCTCTCACCTGCAGCTCCTTTCACTTGGAGGTGGAGATTACAGGGGAATTAATTTTCTCTGACACACCAGGGGAATCCATTCTATTTTAATTCTTTAGAAAGCATCTTGATATGCTACTAGAACTTGTTGATCTTGCATGTTAACACATGAATATATAATTACTACTCATTCATATGGGAAGGAAAAAAACTCTTTAATTCAGATTATTTTTTCTTAATCCAACATCCGTAACAGTAAATTTAACTTCACCTATAGCAAAAACTTCCATATTTGACATTAAAACAAAGGAATTTGAAACTTCTGATTTAGATTCATATAGACTTTTGCTCTTTCAGCAGAGAAATCTTAATTTCAATATTTATTTCAATTAACCCTCTCTAATTTCATTAGATGACACATCAATAAATGATGTTTTGGTATCAATTTATTGACAGTGACTCAGAACACTCACTAGGTAAGAGTAATTGTGGCTCTAGATTTTCTGAGACAATTAAAGGAGGAAAAAAGATTCTCCATATTAAGTAATATTAAATTACTGTGTCAATATTGCTTATAATATATGTAGAAACCAGTGAATAATTTCATTAAAAAAACTGTTTCTACATGATCTAACAATTTTTCATAATATGGTTATGCAGAATTGCAAACAAAGCTTTATCGTTTGAACTCCATTTTCCATTTTACTTTAGTGAAGACTCCAGACTTAAGATGGTCCTAGAGAGCTCAATCTGGGTGACTGAGTATGGAATTTTCTGTACCTACACACCTACAAAGGCTGAGCTACCCAGTAGTCAATTTAGCCATGTAAATTCCAATTAATGGCTTCTTCAATAAAGTTTTTTCAGAAGCATTCAATATTTGACACCTAGACTACTTCATTCCCCGGTTATGAAGTAATTTTCTGTTCCTTCAGTCTGAACTGTTTGACTGGAGTGTTCACACACATTCAGCAAGAGATTACCCCAGAACACTGAAGTAACCATAAGCCTTAGCTTTATATTATATCCACATTAGAAATTTTCATGGTCCCAAGAATTAGTCCTAAAGAGATAATAGCAGCTGAGTAGAGAATGATAAATATTTCAGACAAAACAGCTTACTGTGCTGATGAATATATTCTATTATGATAGACTGAAATAAATTTTAATTCTAAAATTACCATTTCAGAACTTTAATTGTAAAACATTTCTTTCATCCTTGCTTAATGATCACTCTATGAGCATCAACAAATGCTCCCATCATAATAATTTCCTATAACCACGCATAAAGTGATAAAGTGAAATAACCTAAAAGGCAAGTTAAATAGCCAAAGCAGATTTGTTCCAGTATAATTTTACTTAGCTACCCCTGTACCAGACCTATCAACTGTGGTGACTGGTTAAAGCTGGATTTGCTTGAATTCGTGCATTTGGGATCAATCCTATAACTTCCCTGCAAACATTCTTATCTTACCCCTTCTTCATGTGGCATAAACCTACAGATTACTTGTGTGGGTTCCCTTTTCCTAGAACTTTTTCTGTCTCATCTGTCCCTTTCATGCCATCGTGTTTTCTTCAAGGCCAGTCACACGGAGGCCCTGCTCCTGATAATTGGGATTCTTAAATCACCATGATTTCATTCTGTGTACATAGCACTGCACATACATCACACCTCCTCTTGAGAGCCTTCATAAAGGAACACAAAATTCATATCAGTCTTTAAAAAACCCAAAAAACGAAAACAACCAAAAAACAGCATATATTTAATCTGTTTAAAAGGATAAAAAAAAAATTAAATACTAAGTGTGATTAAAACCAGTAACTTTTTAAAAAACCTCCTTTGATTGCTTAGTGCTTCATTTCCCCATTAAGAATAATTGGTCACTTCCAAGTCTGATTCTTCATATACCAAAGTATCTTGAATCTTTCTGGGAATTTATTCTTTTGGGCTTCATTTGGTTTATCAAATTTACATTTAAAAAATTGGTTGTTGGACCTTACTGGTGATATATGTGGGAGTCTGGCCTCATAATTCCTGTTTCAGAGAGCCAGGCATAAAACCAACAATGGTCTCACCTCAATTCAGTGCTTCAAAATTCTGCATAGAGCGTGTTCAAGACTGAATGCATGAAATAAAACTGGATCTAATCAGTCATATTTTTGCTACAAAACATATATACTTATAAGTTATTGACTGATGTAAAGTGTTGCTCCCTGGGTGGGAGGAGGGTGGGGTGACAAATAGCAGCAAGCAACTACCAATTGCCTATTTCATTCTGATGTCCAGGGGCTGAAAATTCATATGTTAGCTGCAGAAAATTGAAATAATAGATGACTAGAGCTGTCAAAACCTTGTTTAGTTTCTGACTGTGTGTTTATATGGCTGCAAAAAACTCAGTAGGAGCAAATTCTACAGTCAACAGATTTTAACTATAATTACATATCCAAAAAATAAATGCAGATTGGATTTTATGAATTGTAACATTATTGTTGAGGTAACTTAAACAAACACTTAAATGGGAAAAATAGGTATTTTTCCTTTCCCCAAAGTCACTATTTTGAAGGATAAAAAAGGAACCTCAACCACCTGGTTTTCAGTGCCTGAAAATTTTTGCCTTTAAACTTCTTTCCATTTATATACCTGAATTTGTAGAACCCAAATTTCAAGATACCATATGTGAAAGAATAGTAAAAAAATCTATTTCTGTGCTTTACCAGACAAGTGAAATCTAATGCTTATCAAAGAAACTAACTGTTAGATGATTTTCAGAAAATTGTTAACCTCAATATGGAAAATATACTTTTCTCTTAATTAAAAGCAACCATAAAAAAAGAGAAAATATTGATAACTCTGAGAACATATTTTTGCTAAAATGCTAAAATATAAGTTTTTAATGAGATTTAATTCAGCCAAAGACAGTACAAATCCAGAGCTCTTTGATGGCATTTCAGATTCTTCCTGAAATCTGCAACAGCTGTAATATTCCTCATGATTGAAATGGCTTGCTTGCACATACGGCCACACTGTACACTTGTTCTCTAACTTCTCATCAGATTTGAAATAGTTTAGCTCTCTAGTGTTATGAAATAAAAATATCTCAAGCAACAGTGACTGATGAGCCCTGTCGCAGATATTATCTGTGGTGTCTGACTTGGAGACTAGAATACTATGAACATATGTAGCTGCAAATTGAAATTTATTAATTAATCTTAATTCTCTTACTATTGGCACATACAGACTATCATTACTTCTATTTGTCAAAGCTTAACATGAGTTTACCTTTGAGCACTTGTTCTGATACAACTGTTAAGCACTAGATTTTGTATGTGCAAGTGCCAACACTCAATTAAAAGTCTGGCACGGCTTTTTAGTCAGTTTTTAAATCATGTTAAATTAAAACAACATACAGAAATGTCACACTAAGACTACTTGATAATGTATCATACACTACTTCAGACAGAAACCAAGCAGATCATGCACATCATTTAATTATTTGCACAGATGTATCAGAATAGATGCTCCTCATCTCCACCAATGCCTTGTCTCAAGATAAAAGGCTAAATTAAAATCACATTGATTGCTCAAGAACAAAGAGCAAAGAAAGAACTTGAAAAATGACAAATACGAAGCAATACTCATTTCAAATATTTCTCTGGCTCCAAAATAGTGTAATACATTTATTTTAAACTTTCCAAGACATTCCACTTGGCACAATGAAGCAATTAGAGAAATCTTCACATTAAAGGAAATTTTAGGGAAACCATCTCTAATGGAGGCTGTAAGGGAGAGCTGAATAATCACCTCAGCTATGACCTTCAGTATTGCTGAAACTCTTCTGCTTGAGGAGTTTGCTTATCAAATAGCTAAACCAGACCAGCATGGGGACACAGATATTTGGTGTAGTGTTTCTTGTCATACTGTTAATTTTCTGCGGAGTCTCTAGCTCCTTCTATTTGAGACTCAGCAAAAGACATAATGAATCTTCTGTCACGTCTTGAATTTTTTGCTGTTGCCAGAAGTGGTTCATACATGATTGTGTTGCTGTCAATGCTTAAAAGTCTGAAAACTTTGATAGCAAAATTCACAAGGAATGTTAAGTTCTGTGCAAACTTGGTTAGACAATGAAAGTGGAAATTCGAGGCATCTAGGATTCCTTTTTACTAGTATTTTTTGTTGTTACTACTCTGAAATGGAAAAATAAGAATCATGTATGTTGGTTCAGCTAGATAGGATTCCAATTTTAAGGTGCCTAGGTATTTTATTTGCCACCTTAGTCAATGTGCATAATTTTTCATTTAAGTCCCAAATTTAGATAATACTCCCAAGAATCCTTCAGCTTTTCAGTTCATGGCATGGATATTTTGGACTGTCTGTCTTCTGTAGGTGGTAAGCTTTCAGAATTATAGCAATAAATTAAATAGATGATAACTTTCAAGAGGGATTTCAAATGCTAACACAATTCTCACTGTATAAATGCACTTGCTGAGTTCACCAGGCAGTTTTCCAACACGCACAGACTGAAGAAGTTTACTACTAAATGTAACACATGGCTTCCTCAAAACATTCCTCAAACTTACCTTGAGAGAGTGAACAGGGACATCATTCTAACCTTAGCTATTTGTAACCTTCCAAAGTATATCCTTCTGGCAACTAAATTCTCCATAGTACAGTATTCATATCTCATATCCAGTGATTTAATACTAATGCTAATAATGCCAGCAGCAAATGCATTTTTATGCTCCATGTAGCAAATAGTTCTGAATTTTATTTTAAAGAGCAACATCAACTGAAGTTTTATAATTCCACACTTGTTACAGCCAGCACAGCATGTAGACTTCTCTCTTTTTTCTCATTATTACCTTTCTGGGTTGCTGATACACAAAGAAACCAATCGGTCTCCTCCCCATTATTTTCAGCTCAGCAACTTCCTGTCTCAAACTTCTGTGTAAAGCTGCTGTGTGATGTCAGACAGCTGTTTTCACCTGACAGAAGATGACCCCAAGGCTCTTCCCTTTTGTATATGGACTCTGCATTTACAAAGCTCGCATAAGCCGACTTATCTGTACCTCTAAGACTAAAGTAGGGCATCTCTCTGTCAGAGCTAAACATAACAGGTAAAATGATGTGCTAGCTTTGGCTGGAATAGTTAGCTTCCTTCTTTGTAGCTGGTATGGGGCCATGTTTTGGATTTGTGCTGGAAAAAGTTGATAACTCAGAGATATTTTCATTATTGCTGAGCAGTGCTTGCACAGAACCAAAGACTTTCCTGCTTCTCACCCCACCCCACCATCAAGGACGTGCAAGGAGTGCAATGTGACAGCAGGATAGCTGTCCAAAGGGATATTCCATACTCTATGGCACCACACTCAGCATATAAACTGGGGAGAAAGATGGCTAGCAGCTGCTGCTTGGGAACTGGCTGGATGTAAGGCAGCAAGTGGTGAGCATTTGTATTGTGCATCACTCGTTTCGTATATTCTAATTCTTTTATCATCATTATCATTACAAACTTTTTTCTTCCCTTTTCTGCTCCACTAAACTGTGTTTATCTTAACCCTTGAGTGTTCTCATTTTACACTTCCTTTTCCCCCTCATGCCACTGGCAGGGAATGAGTGAGGGATGGTTGGAGTAAAGCCACAACAGCTGTTTTGGTGTCTCTAAAAATTAACAAAACAAAAATAAAGATCTAAGGATCTCTGCAGAATCACAAGATTAGAGTCTACCAACAAGAACAGAAAGCCAACTGCATATAGTGTCAGAGCTGCTGAGAGAAATGCTGCCATCAAAACCCCACTAACATAGAAATGTCCACTGCTTGCCTTTCAATATGAACCATATAAAAGTTTATTTGTTGCAGTTGACTGTAATCTAGAACATGGGACATCTCTGGGACAGAGATGGGCTGGAATTTGTATTTTGGGAGGGTAGAATGTTTATTTAACTATATTTATATTAACATCACAACTGACATTTGGTTTACAAATACTGGGAGAAAGCTGAGTGCTCTTTTGGTGATATTACACAAATACTTCAGGTTTTTTGCTGCTTTCTGATTGAAATGCTACCCTGGCACCCTTGGGCATTAGCACATAAGCAGTAATGTATGATAGCAGTTTCTAAAAGAGGCTCTACAGATGTGGGTGATTTGAATTTGATTTTTTTCTTTTTTTGTAGACCAGGAGATATGTAAAACATTACTCTCAGTCAGCTATAGATTAATGTCCTGTTTTCTAGTTTCCCTTTTAAACAGTATCCTTACAGCACCAGCTATTGTGATGTCAGTTATTGCTCCTACAAAAAAAAAGCCATTTTAAACTAAAATCAAAATCTAGTATTAATAAGAAAAAATCCCCAAATTGTATTATATAAATCTCTTGTCTGGGAAAGCAAGAGACACTGGAGTTATTGTCCTTCATTTAGATTTTTCTTAGCTAAGACAGCATTTTTATTTTAAATGTAATTGCTTATGTAAGCAAAAGTTTGGAAACCTGGCTATCATTTATTATTCCTCTGGGTAGATCTAGAGTACATTTTCCTCAGCAGGATAAATAAGCCAGCTCAGATATGTGTACTTTTATTTCCCAAGCTAGCAACAATCCAAACCAGCCACCCCCAGCTTCCTCACAAAGAATGTAAAGCAATTTTACTCGGTAAAATAATACTGAAGAACTTTCTTTGATATTATTACCACAAATATCAAAAGGTGAGCAGTCCAGAATTAAAATGTTACTTAATGTTTACTGCATGGAATACCTTCATAAGGATATAAAAGTAAGAGGGTGGTAGGTAACTCCAGCAAGCACTACCCCTCCCCACCCTCCAGCCCCTCTGAAATCCATTCCAGTGCTTAGAAGTCTTTTGTTTGATCCTGCAGGAAAGAGGGGAGGTGAAGGGGAATTGAAAAGGGACAGATCTGCTTACCAAGAAGAAAATGTGAGTAAAATACAGACACAAATACGGTACTAAAATAATAACCTGTGTCAGTAATTAGGACCAAAGATTCATTTGAAACAAGGTTCTATGGAAGGTGAAAAGGAGTAAATGTATTCCATGTCTGTATATAGAATGAGTTATCTTGCATAACTTTGCCAAATATTTTTAGTGTAGGTATGATGGATGCTAACAAAAACACTATTTTTGTGTCACTGCTTTTATCTGTTCACCAAATTAAATTTTAATTATATTAGTAACATGGGAAATGTCTTTATGCTATTACTCCAGCCAGCATACGTGCTTCCCTACTCTAGCTATGCCACAGAAGTTAAAGGGTAGATCAGAACTACTGTAATTGTCATGGTGGGGTTTTTTTCCAACTGTTTTACAACCCACATGCTGCACAGATCAAAGGGTTTTAAGAAGAATATTGAGTTCAACTTCGTCTATTTTGCAGATGCTGAAACAGAGGCAATGTGGTTCTCACACTGTGAAGCAGTCCAACAAGACACCAATGTTCACTGCATCAGTCCAGCACCCAAGTCCTGGGATCACAAGAGCTCAAGCTGTAGCATGGCTGGCATGTTAAAACTAGCCCTTCAGTCAGGCCTTGAAAATGCCAAGGCTGAACTATGGCACAGCATTCAGCTCCCCAGAGCTACTGCTGGGCATCACACTGAAACACACATGGGGCACTGCCAGGGTGAGTGGAACTGGACAGGGGAGGCAGAGTTTGTGCAATAGCTGAGCCAAGCACATCCACAGCCAGGGCTACAAGAGCAGAAGGCAACAGCCCTCCAGATGAACAATCACCCAGGATACAACACTGAGCTGGCCTAAGTGACAAGTGGGACACAAATGTAGTGAGAACAGAGGACGAAGGCTCTGTTCCAGGCACTAAGGACCATTATGAAGTGTCAGATGTTAACAGATCTGAGTGCACATTTGCATATACTCCAGACACACTTTCTGCTCCGTTTACAAATGCAAAGAAAATGCACTTAAAGCAATGTCTTCCAAATTACCTTAGGTCAACATCAAGTATCACATACAGAGCAACATTTCTGAGGGCAGTTGCTGAAACCACTTTGATAGTTTGTTGATCCACATGCAGATAATTCAAGCAAATCCATCAAAGTTTAGGCACTTGTCTGATTTTCTGCTTAGTGGGTACCACCATACATGATTCAAAGGTCATTTAACACCCTCGGAGTAGCTGATTATTCCTCTGCTATTATTCTCCTGAAAGTGTTTTGGTTAGTTTGACTGCACATTATGAGTTTACCTAGATGCTAATACTGATTTTACTCTGGGCTTGACAATAAATATAAACTCTTTTCAATGACATCTGTTACACACGTATATCAAGTGAAACATCTTGACATATTCCACTAGTGACATTTACATATTCATTTCATCAAAGTGCATTGAATACATACCATTTAGACATCTGAAAATGACAGAGAATCCAGCCAGAAGGTTTAATGTGTTGCTTATCAGCATCCTGAATTGTTGCATAGTTAACCGTGTCTTTAATTTCCTGAAGTTTTACATGTTGTACTTTTCCAGCATGAATTGTCACAGGCTATAGAGACATTTTAAAGACACGTTTATTGTATTAGCTATTCATTTAACTCAAAAATCAGACTGCAGTACACATTCATTCCACTTAAACATCCAACCCATGCATATGTCTGCAGACACATTTACTTACTTGTCTAAAAACTTTAGAGCTTAGTGACTAAATTTCAAACTTGGCAAAGAGGTTCTGATCTTAGAGATAATCAGCTCATTGATCCAGTTGGAATAACACCACACACACATACAAATAAAGGTTTCAAATTCATCTCGAGGCTGTATAATTGCTAGATCTGATGGGGTGGTAACACATGGTAGAAAGTGAGTAAAGAACCAGGACTGCCTCTTTTGGCATGCTCTGCATTTAGAATATTTTAGGCATAATACAATGTGAAACTGTGTCTCAGTTAAAAAGTCAATCAAGAGACAGAAATTTGTAGGAAATCTGGCTTCATTAGTTCATTAGCTGCTCACAGAAACCCATGTTTACACTGAACACATATTGCAGGCATCAAGAAGTATTTGCAGTAAATCATCTGTTTCTAAGAGCTGAGGATCTGCTGTGACTGCATCACTCTTCCCTTCCTCCATCACGTGCCTATAAATCTGCACTCTTGTACATTTAGCTTCAAGTGATCCAGAGAGAATATATCCACAAGCAAGAGAGCAAACACAAAGGGAGAAGCTAGCAGGGATTATTATCACTCATATCTACTATAAAGGAAATATATTGAGTTCTGGATGCAATTTCTATGAATACCAAAATTCAAATTAAATTGATTTCATTATTTATGTTTGTAAATCTCTAGCCATGGAGAATGAAGGAAAGAGCTAAGAAAATTATAACTATCTGTCTGACAACTGGCTCAGCTGTCTTCTCTCTTGATGAGACTACTACAACTGGATTTTGCATTTGAAAGTGGTAGGAAAATTCAGAACCCAAAGAGGAATTTCAGTCCAGCAGCCTACTACTGTGTTTTTCCTGTTGCTCCCTAAATGAAACTCGTTTCACTTGTTTCAGAATAACCGATGTGTTAAACACTAAAAACTTTAAATGCAGAAAGGAGGCAAATGTAAACATATAATCTGTTTACAGTCATTAAAATTCTTTTCTATTTAAGCTGACAGGACAGCTTGAAATACTCATTTTCATGACGTTTACCACCACACTGTGGCAAAGGCAGAGGCCACAGCTGAAATCAATGACCTATTGTGGTAGTCACTATGAGTACACAAAAGAATTAACTCAAGAGTTACCATCTAATTAGAGAGAAGGTAGGAGAAAATTATTTCATGTATATTTATTTACTCTACATATAAACAGATGCTTCAGACTCTTCAAAGTGACTGCACATGTGCTAACCATTGAGAGCTTTGACTTGCTGAGGTCTTAGTCCCATGACGACTGCGGGAACTTAAAACTTCCACTGACATGTGTGAGAAGCTCCATACCTTCATGGGAGTTAGAGTCCAAAATTGTTTGTGGACTTTGTCTCCAAAGTCATATATCAAGGCAAATGGAACTAACCATGGCATGCTGGAGAAGGATCTCAGATTACCACTTTCTACCTCTAGCCCAGCATTTTCCTTTATCAGCACTGATAATATTTGTATCCCACAGCCTGCGTTGTTCAGCCCCATGGAGGGATGAAAGCAAACTCTGAGTTTTGCTATATGGTGCTCAGAACTACCCATCAACTAATTAATTAATATTATAATCTCTGAACTTTTCAGACAGCAGTGTTACAGGTATTCACAGATGCATTTTTTTTTATATTTCATATTCAATATATTTTTACTAAGAGTGTACTGTGCTACATATCAGTACATACTTTGTATTGTTTAAAGGATGCATTTCACGGGAATCATGAGTTCCTCTTCTGCTCATGTGAGGAAAAGGGATTTTAAATCAATAGCTATGTACAGAAGCAACAGTGATCTCTTAAGACACCTCATTTTGAATCATTGGATCTTGTAGGTCAGCAACATGTTCTGGATGATGAAACCAGAGACAGTTCAAGCTCTTATGTTCCTGAGCTTGTCAGCTGATCTCATCATATATGTAACTTCATGAGTTTGAGGATTTTTGTTACAGTTACTATCTTGATATCTTTTGTGATTAATATTTTATGTTCTTTGCACTACTTTGTAGATCTGGTATCAGGTTTCCCAAGAGGACTTAAATCAGTCTCTTCCCAGTGTCCCATAAGCTGTGGCTTGCTTTGCTAATCAGTCTTTCAGAGCAAGGAAGGAGGGTGCTTTTCTTGGCCCTTGAAGAACTCGTCCTTCAGCCACTGCCTCAAGCAGAAGCTCACCACATTACGTAATGTATCTATGGTCACGTCAAAGGTTAAGTATGCTGAAGTACAGGCTTCAATTTACAAGTTGTGGCTGGCTGCAGTCCCAGATTCAAGCCCTCAAAAGAGGCACCTAGGATGCCTTCACACAGAAGAGGTGGTTTCCTTAGTAACTGTGGCCAGTGAAAGAAAATGTGCCTGACAGAAAAGCGTATGTTGGGCTTCTGAGAAAGAAAACCATCTCCCACAGCTGAAATATTCTCCCTCTGTGGTCTAGGGAGTACTAGGTAGGGATAATCTCATAAATCTCTCAGAGTCCCTGATTCTTCCTCTCTCTCTCTGTGGATATGGATATTTAGACACCAAACCAATAAGCTCAAGACCCTTTCAATATGTGAATCTTCTGCACGTTTCAATTATAAACATGGGTTCTTGGGAAGGATCAGAAACAAAGGAGCCTCATTTATTCTCAGCTAGTTGTTTCTTTTCTGGAGCCACTTGACAATTAAATGGAAGCCACTTGAATTAAGAAATTTGCAGCACTGCTCCCTCTTAAGCAAATGCAATCAATCTCTCCACAGCTCTTTAGTTAAAAGAAGTCAGTGTTTAATGCAAACTGCCTTTGTCTTTGCATTTTGTGCATAAATTTCTGTTTAATAGAAAAGGTTAAGTACCTTTCCACTAGAATTTAATTAAATCACTCTGCCTAAGTCTTAGAGTGTATCAATATTAAATTACATTCTATGTCCGTTTTTTTTTCTCTTGCTGTTTATATTGAACAATAGCATCCGAGCACCTCTGTGATTCAAAAAGCCTCACGAAAGTAATGTTTAAGTACATCTGACAGATAGACACAAAAAAACAGAAATGTAGAGAAAGCTGAGTCAAAAACAGTCTTTGTGTTTATTTCTCATCCAGGGTCTCAGTTCATTCATATATTCTATAGACAAGACCTCTATAGGAAATAAACTTTAAGGAGCAAATGAGACCATTTACCATCATGATGAACAGGTCGTTGTCTGATTTTGGTCCTGTAATTTGAAAGACTAGGAGAGAGGTGTTTCCTAATTTGTTTGAAACCATATTCCTGGCTATATCTGAGACATCAAACTGTACTCTGTAAGATAAAGTACAGATATGTTATACAGTTCAGAGAATTTTTACATCTTTTCTTGATAATCAGATGAAAAAGATTGATTTGATGTAACTCCAAGTACTGGCTTTGGCAAAGCAAGACCACTTTCCCAGAATGCATTTATGTTTCTTTGAAAAGCATTTTAAAGTGTCTATAGTCAGTTATATAAGCAATGAAATACTGTGCTTATTCCAATTAAAAATTTGGATGGTGCAAAGTCAAATTATGCTGTTGATATACCAGTGCAGGAAGATTAAGCCATAAAAGTGAATTACTAGAAATACCTACATGTCCCATAATTATGCACTACTGCAGGACTGAAAGAGATGTGTCAGAACTGTACATGAAACAAGACTCAAACTGGTGAATACTACATGGAATTCAGGAAGAGAAGTATTTAAAAAGTGATGTAAATGAAATGAGATTGTGATAATGATTCTGTAAATTAAAGCAATAAACAATAAAACCATGGATCTATCCTTCTGTAGTAGTAGATGATATTTGGTCTAGAATCACTAGTCAAATGGAGATAAGGGTAGACCTAACAAAGTAAATAGCAGCAAAAACTGCATGAGGTTAAGAAACTGATCATAGAGAAGTCAAGTAGTATCACTGTGGTAATAGTAACAAAAAAAAAATCCCAGATGATGAAGCTATTTTAATTTTTAAAAAAATAAATTAATTAAGCAGTTTCAAAAGAATCAGGCATCAAAAATGAACATGGATCCAATGATCATGAGCTAAACTCTCTTTGCCTTAAATAAATAATGAAAAAGATAAATTGTACCTATAATTCAATTTACTTAATTGGGAAGAACACACTGAGAAATTAAGGAGACCAAAAAGTTAAAGGATATAAGCTTTAGAATTCAAATAAAAAGTACACAAATTTTTCTAGAAGCTGATTAAAAATGTTAAAGAATAACTATTCAAGGAGGAGCTGAATAACAGGATGAATAACTACCATGCAAACAGCAGGCAAAAATACAGAGAAATTGCAAATAATATTTTTTCTAGCGGTCAAAAAGTATTGGAGAAAAGTATCATTCAGTAGAAGTTAGGCTGAACTAAAACATGCCAAGAATATTAAAAGCAATTAAAGTGTCCATATTTTACATTAATTAAGAAGGTGGAAGGCAAGTCAGGCCATTATGCAGTGACAATGAACATAAAGACAATATATGAATGACTGTAATTGAACATTTTACCTCAGCTTTTAAACAAGTGCAGTACTGAACCTAGGGCACAAATAAAATGGTTTGTAGGAATGTATGTCTCAGCATTGGAATTATCAAAGCTGATGCTGAAACAAAGCTCAGAAGTTTTGTGTGCTAAGATTGAGACAGATGGCTATGAAAATAACATTTCTAGAATTCTTGAAAGAGCTGATACATATTCGTGGAAGTTTTGGGGAAATCAGTATTTTAATGACTCATTTAATAGGAAAGAGGAAGAATAAGATACATGTTAAGCATGAGCTTCCTACATGTTTGTAAGGCCCACTCAAAATATTATACATAAACTTGCAATCTCAAGGCAACTAAAATAGCTTCCTTAGTATGTAAGGTTTAAAGAAATTTTTGCAGAAAACTAGTATTTTATGGCATATGATGAAGCAAGCTAATCTAATAAAATAACCAATCTTTAGATAAAATAAAGGATTTAATTTGAACTTCATTGAGGTTTCTAACACTTCAGGGGAAAGAACCATCTTGTAACCCTGGATTACGAGACAAATAAGATTTATAAAGTAGACAAAGACTTTTGTGGAAGGAGAACCCACAGCAGTTGCTTCTGAAAGAAGCTTATTTCTACTAAGTTTACCAATAAAGACAATAAGTTTCACCAGGAAGAAGGTGCTTAAAGGTCAATGCAGGCAGCAAAGGTGGTAGAATGTCTCTCTGAACGGGTTTAGCATACAGTTAGTCCTGTTCACAGAGATCTTCATGTTTTTGCGGTGTCACAAGCCAAAATTCATTAATAACTTTACTCTTCACCTGGATTCTAAAGTAAGAACTTGCTACTGTAATTAGTAGATGACAAAATGAAAAGAGCTTACCTTAGGAAGAGTGATAGAGGAAATAGGATGCACTTACTTATACCAAATGCCACATCATACTGTAGCTATAGGAATTTGTAAGATGGAGGTCAGCAGATAATAAGATTTCAAGAACATAAATTCAAGGGTGGCTGTAATGTGGACAACAGAGAGGAAGATGTGACCTCAGCACTTTAGGACAACTTAGACAAGGTATTTCCCAGTAGATTTAGGCAAATATTCATGTAAGCATACTAGGCATTACTAAGACTCATTTGTGTTTTGTGTGCTTCTGATTACTCATGTACCTGAACTTATGTTTAGGTTATTCAGGAAAAGGATACCTTTACAAGAGTGGATTATTTTACAGGCCAGGCCTAAAGGATGAGAGGGGTTTGATTGGTCTCTATAGAGGCAACAAGAGTGATTAAGCACAAGGAAGACAGAAGTTAAAAGACCATGTTGACACAAATTAAATTATTGCAAACTATATATTTCATATAAATGCATAAATGATTGGAAACTCTATCTTTCTAGATAGCAAAGCAACCAAACTGTACAACAGTTTCCTACTGGGATTGGAGTAGCTGGAAGGGGCAAAAAAGGCAGTAAATACCTTTTCAGAGCAGTGTTTAATCACATTATGGAGCAATATCAGAACAAGTGACAAGATCCCGAGCTAAGAATTCTGCCCCTGTCTCTACAATTCTGTATTGTTAAACAGCAAATTACTGTGATAAAAATTAGACTTTTTGCATAAAACAGAACTGCATGAAACAGCTGCATAAACACAGGGTGCATGACGAAAAGGTCTTCTGCTACTTGAGGTATCTTTTAATTCCTTGGGGCACACAGTACTGTAGTGGGTTCATGCTGACGGGCTAGCAGGTACTCACCAGTGCTGTTCTATCACACCCCAGCTCAGCTGAGCCAGGGAGAGAACCTATAAAAAAGTGTCTTGAATCAAGATAAGGACAGGGAGGATCACTCATCAGTTGCCATCAGGGACAAAACAGTCTAAACACTGGCAAATTAGTCTAATTTATTCCCAATCAAATCAGAGTACAATAATGAGAAAGAAAAATGTCTCAAAAAGTCTCAAAAGCACTTTCCTCTCACCCCTTCCTCCTTTCTGGTCTCAGTTTCACTCCTGATTTCTCTATCTCCTACCCACAGCAACACAGGGAGACAGGAAATAGGGGCTGCAGTGAGTTCATCACACGTTGTCTCTGCTGCTCCTTTCTCCTCTAGTGGAGGGCTCCTCACATTCTCTGTTTCAGCATCAAGTGTCTCCCATAGTTCTCCACTAACTTCTCCAAGGTAAGTTCTTCCCATGGGTTGCAGTTCATGAAGTGTTCTGGCATAGGTCCATTCCACAGGGTTCAGTCCTTCAGGAACAGGCTATTCCAGCGTGGCTTCCCCATGGGGTCATAAGTCCTACCAGCAAACCTGTTCCAGCTCCTCTCTACACAGGTCCTTCCAGGAGCCCTGCTCCTGCATGAGCTTCCCATGGGGTCACCACCTCCTTTTAGCACATCCACATGCTCCAGCATGGGCTTCTCCACGGGCTGCAGGGGAATCTCTGCTCCTGTGCCTGGAGCACCTCCTGCCCCTCCTGCACTGATCTGAATGTCTGCAGGGCTGCTCCCCTCACGTATTCTCACTCCTATCTCCTGCTGCAGCTGCTCTTGCAGTTTTTTCTCCTCTTCATAAATATGTTATCCCAGATGGACTTGGCTGTGGCCAGCTGTGTGTCCATCTTGGAGTCAGATGGCATTGGCTTTGTTGGACATGGAGAAGCTTCTAGCAGGTTCTCACACAAGTCACCCCCTTGTGTGTAACACCCTCATCCACCACTCCCAAAATCCTGTCATACAAACCAAATAAATGTACTTCCTGAAAAAGAGTGATTTTTACAAGGTGACTCATTAATTCTCTCATAAAAATCACAGACTTACCTGATGGATAAACTGGATTTCATTTGAGATCACTGGAAACGGAACATGCACAATTTCCAGCAGACCAGCACATAATGCTTTGTACTTACACTGAGCCAAATAATGTATAAATTACTCAGGCACAAGTTCAAAACCATTCCTTGATAAAATTAAGAGATAGTTGCTCCAAGTGGAAATTAATCATGCTGTTACCTAGCTGTGCTTATTTTAACATGTGTTTTCAGTTTCCAGATACATATTTTTTCTAACTTTCAGAGCTGAATCCCCAAGCTTAGTTACAGGTTTTTTAACCTAATCTAAACCTTCACATCCTCTTGTGACTGATTGTGCTCTTTGGGACACTCAGATCTTCAGTCTCTTCTGGCATTTACAGGCAGAGTAAAACACATATATTTATGTAAGAAATATCCTTTTACAAACTGCATTAGTGTTGTAGATTATTCCCCCTCCCCAACAGAATATGCAGAGGAAAGGCATAACAGTCATCATTTACTGCTTTAGTCTCCCAATAATCTGGCAGTGGTCCACTTTAAATACTTTCCTGAAAGTGGTTGTCAGCTTTTTCATCTAATAAAGATTTCAGGCTAGAAATTATATATAGGTGGTATGTATCCATATGACTCTCATTTCTAGTCCATAGTGAATTAAGTCACCTCTAACTTTCTACAGGTTTTTTGGGTTTTTTTGCTCTTCTTTTAGAGCAGAAATAGAGTTCAAATTCAACCTTAAACTAAAAATTCTCTACTGAAGTGTGCTGGTTTTGATCGGGGTAGAGTTAATTTTTTTCACAGTGGCTATACAGGACTGTGTTTTGGATTTGCACTCAACACAGGGTTGATTATATAGAGGTGTTTTTTATTGTTGCTGAGCTGGGCTTACACAGACCCAAGAGCTTTTCAGCTTCTTGTACATCCACGCTGGCAGGGAATTTGGGAGTGATTGGCAGACTGGGAGGAGACAAAGCCAGGACAGGTGACCCAAACTGACCAAAGGATATTACAGACCATATGACACTATACTCAGTATGTAAAATGGGGAGGAAAAAGGAGGAAAGGGGATATTTGGAGTGATGGTATTTGTCTTCACAAATAAACACTATGTGTGATGGGACCCTGCTCTCCTGGACATGGCTGAACACCTACTTGCCTATGAAAGGCAGTGAATTAATTCCTCGGTTTGCTTTGCTTCTATGTGTCACTTTCACTTTCCCTGTTAAACTGTATTTATCTCAACCCATGAATTTTCTGCCTTTTACCCTTCTGATTCTCTCCCTGATACTGCTGCTGGTTTTAGAGAGAGCAAGACACTGTGTGAGGCTTGGTGACTGGCTGGAGATAAGCCACAACATAAAGGAATTTCCATATTCTTTTTAATTTGGTAGGGCAAGTTCCTGAGACTCAGTTAATTAAGTTCAGCAAACACAGATTTGACATAAAGTATCTCATTAGGCAAAAAGTGTAGTTGTGGTCACCTACATTTTTCACCAATGCATATCACAGAATCACAGAATACCTGGGGTTGAAAGGGACTTCCAGAAATCATCTAGTCCATCCCTGCTGTTAAAGCAGGTTTACCTAGAGCAAGCTTCACAGGATCACATCCAAATGGGTTTTGAATGTCTCCAGAAAGAGACTCCACAACCTCTCTCAACAGCCTGTTCCAGTGCCCTGCCACCCTTACAGCAAAAATGTATTTACTCACATTCAGATGGAGCTGCCTCTACTTCAATTTCTGCTCCTTATCCCTTGTCCTGTCCCTGGGCACCACTGCAAATAATTTTACCCCATCCTCTTGACAGCCTCCTTGAGGGTATTTGTATGCATTGATAAGATCCCCTCTCAGTCCTCTCTTGTCCAGACAGGTCAGTCCCCATCCTGCATTGGTGCATGGGGTTATTCCTCCCCAGGTGCAGAACCTGCCTTTGTTGAACTTCATTATGTTCCTCTCCACCCAATTCTGCAACCTGTCCTGGTCTCACTGAATGGCAGCACAGCCTTCAGGTGTATCAACCACTTTATCCTAGGTTTTTATCATCAGCAAATCCACTAAGTGTAAGATCTGGGCCTTCATCCATGAATGATGAATTAGGTTGAAGAAGACTCGACCCAGTACCAGTTCCTGTGGAACACCACTAGTTGCAGGCCTCCAGCTACATCATGTGCTGCTGATTTTGACCCTCTGGGACCTGCCATTTAGCCAGCTCTCAATTCACTTCATCATCTACTTATCTGACCCCCACTTTCTGAGATTAGTTATGAGGATGCTATGGAAGACAGTGTCAAACGCCTTGCTGAATTCAAGGTATACTGCTCGCTCTTCATCTACCCAGTCATTCCATCATAGAAGGCTATCAGGCTGGTCAGTCATGATTTTCCCTTGATTAATCCATGTTGGCAACTCCTGGTAATCTTTTCTTCCATGTGATTAGAAACAATATCCAGGAGGAATCATTCCATTACCTCTTCAGGGTGTGAGGTGAGGCTAACGGGCCTGGGTCTTCCTTATTCCCCTTTCTGAGGGCTGAAGTGACTTTGGCTTTCCTCCAGTCCTCCAGTAACTCCTGTTTTCCATGACCTTTCAAAGGTGGAGAGTGTCTTAGCAATAATATCTACCAGGTCCCTCAGCACTCATTTTGGGTGTCAATTTTGCCTAAATTATCTCTAACTTATGTTCTTCTAATAAAGAAAAATCCTGTATTTTATAGAATATGTGTGACATTGGAGGTATGTGCGCCAATAGGCACTGTGAAGTACAAGGCCATCAAAGGTAATATCTTCCCAAATATTTGAAAGTGTGTATGAATTGAAGTAGGAAAACAGCATTATTATATTCTTGCTGAATAACATTTAGAAATGAGATGTCATAAGCCCTTGAGGGTGGCCTTAATCTTTTAATTACAATGCATAACAATTGGATCTTCTAGAATGGCTTCTCAGGTGCCAAGGAAGCCAATGTCACAAAGCAGTGATAGTCTCTTCTGTCCTGATGTAACCAACCAGTTAAACTATTAAAACCATCTGTGAGATGCCATTTTAATCAACAAAGTGTAAGTAATTTATAATGAAAATTAAAACATTAAATTTCAGGCTATTAAAGAATATCAAGTGGTATAGGATACTAATCCTTCACATAGAACAGTGGCACTTTGAAATTCATTTTCAGCTTTGTTTTCTATCACCTGTTGACACAATATTTAGTCACCTAAATGAAGATACTCCTTCCATATACAAATGAACTTTTTAAAAAGAGAATAGGCAAACTGATTCAAGATGATAAAAAATGTCAGAAGACAGTACTCTTTCTGAGTTCAAGGTTCAAGTCACTCAAACTGTCAAGGCTAGAGGAAAAGACAGAGAAATCTAGAAAAGCTTACATTGTGATAAATTCAGGAAAAAATATGCAGATTGCAGACTATCACTGACAATAAAACAATTTTCTTCTTAGTACCTAAAAAAAAAAGTCTTGAACTGAAAGAAGGAAAAGCAGACGTGGGTAGCAGAAGTTAAATTTATGTGTGGAAAATTGAGAGATGAATACTGGAGTAGTTTGAATCCACTAACATTTTATTTACTTTGACTTGCACTGGAAATGAAAGGTCTCCCAAAACAGTGAAATGACCTTTCTCTGTGCAGCCTAGCACGGAAAGACATCAAATTCTGTAATTAACTTTTAACAAGATTTGAGTTTCATATGATCAGTATCACCTGTATTACCTGCAAATGAAATAAAAATATTATAGAATCATGAGGAGGTACATATCATATGTCCTACAGGATATCAACTCCTGAAATTTTATTCCTCCTCACCAAGTCAAATGCAGTGAGGTTTGTCAGGTCTTCTATTTTGAGCTGGATGTCGCCTATGATGCTAGCAGGTCTGGCAACAGAAGGTAGAATTTGAAAGACTGTGGATTCTCTTAAAAGGATGAGTGAATTTGGATTGTTCAGCCTGGAAAAGAGAAGACTTCAGAAGTGACCAAAATGTGGTCTTCCAATACCTGAAGGGAGCCTACAAGGAAGATGGAATGAATTTTTTACAAGGGCATGTGCAAATCACGTTCTTACCAGACAAGCAGAAACGGTTTAGATTAGATATTAGGAAGAAATTCTTTACTGTGAAAATGATGAGGCACAGGAACAGGTTGTCCAGATAAATTATGCTTGTCCCATCCCTGGATTTGTTCAAGGCCAGGTTGGATGAGGCTCTAAGCAACCTGGTTTAGCAGAAGATGTCTCTGCCCCTGGCAGAGGGGTTGGAACTAAGTGATCTTTAAGGTCTCTTCCAAGCCATTCTATGATTCTGTGATTTTCGGTATTTAGTAGGATGCAAAAATCAAGCCTTTAGCCCCAAAATCCAACTTGTTGTATTTCTGTGAAAACCTATTTTTTTGCTTTTGTGAAGAGCTATATGTATGAGCCTTTCCTTGAGATATAAGCATCTAAATCCATCTGTAAGCAAATCTACACCCTTGGAATATCTTCACTGCAATTCTATCTACACAAAGACTTTTGAATGTCCAAAAAACATGGATAACATTGCCTTGATCCCCTCAGCATAACGATACAGAGGCAATACCTACAGTTAATGGACTGGCCACAAGATGAAGACATAAACAAGTACATCAAAGACTATAATTGCACATTGCCTGTGCCAATGCTAACACAAACTTACACTTTTGAACACAAGTCCTCGCAGGAAAGGTTAGGACTTACAGCTCAAAGATCCATCCCTGCTTCTCATTTACATATATAATTAGCTTAATCAGTTATCCATCCTTGAGTATAATCATGTTTATTTTGCTTATCATGTTCCTGGATTTGCTGCTGAAGAAATAATGAGATCAAGAAGCCCTTCCTCGCAGAAGAAATCATGCATTGTTTCATCATAAAATGCACACCACGTCTGTGGTGTATTCAATCAATGCAAGTCGTCTAAAAGCAGGAAGCAGGAAGAAACTAAAAATTTTGTTCTGAAAAATGATCATAAAACATCATTTGGGCTGTAGCCAGTCTGACATAAGGACTCCTCCCTACATTTGTGGGGTTTTTGGCATAAAGAGTTTCTGTTGTTCTTCCTCATCAGGGATGACCTTCAAAGGGACAGCTGCTGATATATCCTGTCATGATACCTTTGCATCAACTACACACAGCATAGCTAATTTAAGATTCATACAGCATTTGTAAGTGTCTTTAATTTGGCCCTTATCATCCCCTACGTATATATTTGACTTTACTTGCTTCACCACTCTTCCACATTTAGAAACTGTGTTCTTGTCTGAATAAATAAGTCTGCTAAGAGCATCTATTAAGTACTGGTATCCCCAGGGTCTGAAACACTTTTTTTTCCACTTCCATCTTTTGCCTGGTGAAGCTGAGCTATAAAGCATACAGCAGAGAGGAGAAGGGTTGCCTTAGTAACGAGGCAGACCCAATCAGCTGCACAGGCTCCCTTGAGACAATCTAATTTGTGCAGCAAAAAGGGGCAAGGACAGGTGGCTAAATTAATGTGCCAGACAGCTTAAAATATTACACACACACACGCGGACGCACGCACGAATGCATACACAGAATATCTGTGTGTACTTATACGTGAATGCAATTATCTTCCACGTTTTGCAAAATAAACAGCATCTGGGTAGCTGAGCCCCGAGAAGCCCCCGGAGCAGTGGAGATGCCGCAGCAGCGGAGGAGGCGAGGCAGGGTGGGAGGGAGCAGCGCTCCTTCCCCGCAGTCCTGCCGGATCTGCAGCCGCTCCGGGGAGGGGGAAAGGACTCCTCCCAGCAAGCCCAGGCTGGAACGGGGGTGTGAATGTGTGCCCTCCCCTCTTCACTGGGGCTTATGACCTCCCTCTTGGTGATAGCGTGATCTGTTGTGCGCTCTCCTGATTCCACAGGGTGCTGGAGCTCTCTCCTCCTGACACTTTCTGTACCATTTCACAAGGCTTTCTCTCTCCATGCCCTCGACTCTAATTTAAAGTGAACTTCCACCCTTTTCCCACAGTTTTTAAATACAACAGATTTGAAAACGTCTCATATTCTCAGTCCCTGCTGGGTGAGGATTCAGCCACAGTGCAGGAATTTGGATCAGTTTGGATGCACATCACACACCAGCTTCTAGCTCTTACAAACGCAATCTCAAATAATTTCTTTTTGCAGCATCTCCAGATTGAATTTAGCCACGCACAGAGAAAACCAGGAATTCTGAGCCCACTCTTTGACATCTGCAGTACACATGAAAATGGCATGTGCACAGGAGTGTCTGTCAACAGAGTGAGCTTCAGAAACTGTATTATTATAGTGAAGGATCACTCCTATTTTCCTTATAATGGGAATAATGTATTCCCATACAGCTAATTGTGAGACATCTGACAAAAATTATTAGTAGAGATACAGTTATTGTATTGTTTCTCTATTATAGTGCCTCAGACAGAAATGCTGTGGGAACTGCCCCCTCATGCCAGGCACGTATATATCTCTACATGACATTGTAAGCTCAACTCAGTCCGGAGTTCTTGCCTCCTTTTTTGCCTGCATCTTGAGCAGATGAAATTTTTTGCTGGCACATAACAGAGCATTTTAATCTCAGGCTATATGGCTCCTTTACACAGCGAGGTGCTTCTCATCCACCTACATCAGACTAAAAGTGAAGAGCTCTGAATACTGAGATCAAGCAGGCTATAGGGAAAACTGAGGCATAAGATAAAATTATATGTTCAAGCGCCATGGGAAAAAAAAAAATCAGAGTTAAAGTACTGACATACAAACCATAGTAGACAAAGCAATAAAAGACTTGAAAGTGTAATGAGATTTGTTTTTCTGAGTGTGTTTGGTGTCTAGAGGGTGTGCCTTACAAGATTATTGATACACTATTTTTTCTCCCCCATCGTGATTTGCAACAGCTGTAGGAGTAGCTGTTTATGCTCCACTCACAAGCTATCTCAGTGAGGTGTGGAGAGTGAAACCAAGACCAATTTTTCCTGGTTTTTTTTCCAGTGTCTGCCAAAGTAAAGATATTGTATAGATCTGGGTCTAAAGAATCCATCCAGTAGCATATAGAAAACTCATTGTCGAGCAAGGGTCTCCTGAGGCTCACATTAATACCCTTGTTGCTGCCTCTTACATGCTGATACACACACTTTATACTTTTAATCCTTTTTCACTCTTAACAAAAGAGAGCCATGGAGACTTTTCCTGGAAGGATCATTAGTTAACTTGCTCAGAAAAACACACCATAGGTTGGTAGGAAATTCTTCCAAAGTACAGACTGTATGAGTTACTTTCACTATAGTTTTTGGAAAAGGTGTTAATGAGGTACTCAATTATATCTAAAAGACTGACTAGTTAATTATTTTGCTAGCAATGTTGGGCAAAATCTGAGACCTTGATGACACAAAAAGTGTCTTTCAAGGATGTTAAGGTAGATATCTGATTAGGCAAAGTCTTTTTGAAATAAATGTCAGGTGCACATCACAATGTAACACCAGGCATGTTGGAAAGAAACCAATACAAGCCGAAGACAAGAAAAAAATCTGATAGCTAATGAAAATTGTGGCATATTTGTAAATGATGCATTTACAAAGAAAAATTTAATATCAGTTATTTAAAATATGCATAATTAAAACATACATATTCACACCCCCTCAAAACCTGTGACTACACTACCAACCTTTACCACCAAATTCCATGTGATCACTTTACACTTCAAGACATTAAAACAGAGCAAGAAGGTATTTCCTAACGTTTTAAATGCTTTGGCCTAATGTAGAATATTTTGACCACAGACTTGTTTGACAATCTGGGGGTTTATTTAGTAGTGTCCCATTCCTTACTAACTTTTAGAACATCAACATATGTGAAAAGTATTATGAGGAGGTTCAGCTGTATCCAGATGAATATATATTGATTTAAAAAAGAATGTACATCGGACCACATTCATATAAAGAGCAGAAATGCCTCTGTTAAATGCCGCAAATATTTCTCTGTCAAGGATGAACACCCAGGTAAACAGAGCCTCCGGACAGATTTGTGTCACCTAACCTAGACCTTTACATTTGAGCTCACCACTAACTCTCTTCTTGCAGGAAGAAAGCAACAATAGGACTCAGTGCTCATTTACCAGAAAGAAGTGGCAATGTTTTCAGAGCACAGAATATGAATTGTTTTTTATTCCCATCTCTTACCATATCAATATGAACTGAGGAGATTAAAAGGGTTCTAACTTCAGCTTTTGAGACAGAAAGGGGGAAAACATTGCTGGATTACACCTCCTGTCCTGTGGCTGGCCTTTCTCTCCCTATTGGGGTCTGCTCCCACAATAATTGTGTAGTTTTTCATTAAGATTACTGGGCTGCCACTGCAGTTAGTATTAACAGTATTGAGTGAGTGGTTTATCTGAGTATTCAGTACAGGGGTGCATCACAGTGAGATCTGACATAGCTAAATTTCAGATACCAAGACTAGCCTACAGACCAACGTGCTGATGACTGACCAAAAAATCACCTCTAGGAGAAAAAAAGGAAATGAAAAGAGGTTAGCTGCAGCAAAATTCTGACTTGACTCAAGAATGATCTTATTTGAATGTGTCAGGGTTAGAGCTGTAATGTGCTGGATTGGCTTGTCATGGATATCTAAACAGTGACAACCTCTTAGGTTAGGATGGTTTTTCCCTTAAATAAACTTCAGCATTAATAAAGTGCGACTTAATAAGTGATAGCTTGCATTTATGATCCTCCAATTCCTTACTCTTTTGGGTTTTGCACCCATTTGTCATCTCATTTTTCTTCCCACTTACCCCAGTATGGGATAGAATTATTGGGACTTAACTATTTTTCTGCATCTTTTTCGGATTTTGGTCAGTTAACTTTCATAAAGGAAAGTATACTAGTTTGGCCCTGTTATTGTTTTTAGAGGACAGTTTAATTACCTCTGTCCACTTATGTTTATTTTCCAAGCTTAATAAATCATATAATCTCAGGGAGAATTATTTACATATCCGCACTAGTACTCTCATATCATATTTGTTTCTACCTACCTTGAAACCATCGGCAGTGCAAATTTCATTTGATCATCTCATTCTGATTTCTAATGACATTGAGTGCTTCCCACAGGGACTGATTTAATCAGAGGATTAGGTAAGAACCTGGTTTAAACAATACAGTTCCATTTTGTACTTATCTGCTAACTAAACATATATTCTTAAAGAATCTTTATGCTAGCATTTTAAGTACACAACTGATTTTTAAAAAGTCAGAGACTAACTTATGTACTAAAATTGCATTTTCTTAATAGTCATGTTCCCATAAATTTGGAAACATGGATGTAGCACGGCAAATATTTTGCAACCTTAATATGGGGACTAGTACCAGCAGGAATGCAATAAACACTGGGGTTTGGCTCTGTTGTACACCCTTGCTAGCACAAGACCTCACAAAGCCTCTTCAGAAGACTGGGTGGCTAAAATCTAGCTACTGTCTCACCCTGAATATTATCTGCAAACATACAAACAAACAGGAGACCTTAGCTTTCACTTTTGCAAGGCCAAAAGAACCCAGTCTTTGTGCATCTACCGAGGAAAACACACATAACTGGCAGTGATAAGGACAACAGAAAGAAAACATTAATTACTTTGAGCAGCATTAGAGTAGAGGGCCCCTGCCGTGCTCACCAGTTACTTGTTCTTCACAGCTGCCTTCTCAGCTGGGGGCTCTAAATCAGCGCTGTGAGAAGAGACAGAAATGACCATAATGTATTTCTGTATGGTGGCAATTTTCTTCACGATGGTAGAAAGGTAGTTCTCATGTAATACTCCAGATCTCTGTTTTCCAATTGAGTAGTTCTTATTTTTCCCTATCACTGCATAAATTCAGTCAACTGAGCTTGTCTTGACTCTGTTAGGAGTCTGATCTCTGAACAGCTTTACAGAAATGATAAATGCAGAGACACTCATCACAAAACTGATATGTTTTGGTTTTACTCAGAAATGTTTTCTACTTCCCTCCCCTCTTACACAGCATGCATTTAAATTATGCTTGGTCAAATTCTCAGATGCCAGATGTAGAATGGGGGCGGGAAGCATCTCTGAAACTTATGTTAATCCAGTGCCAGCTAGAAACTGTTTGGTCAGGGTACATCCTAAGATCCTCTTCCCTGAGAGATCAGAGACACGAGAGATGGAATTTGGTCTCAACAAATATTAAATATTTACACAGTATCTGTCTTAAGAAGTTACCTATATTTTTTTCAGTCAATGCAGAAAAAAAGAATATTTCTAGGACCTATTAATCCTTCGTCTGAACTTCAGCAATTTACCTGTAGTTAAATGAGTTTTGCCTAATAAGTTCTTATTTTCTGTCATTGACTACAATAGAAAGGTTTCTCTTCAACAAGGTAGAAAATTGCACCATTTCCAATAACATGATATCCCAGCTACAACAATCATTTGTTTTTTAAAAAAATTTATTTCATCCACATCTTAGCCAAGCACAGTTTCTACTCTGATGTTTACTAAATAGCAACAAAATGTAGACAGTTGCTATTTTTGCTTGCTGTGTAGGACAGATTGACTTTATGCCTTTTGAAAGGTGCTAGAAGCATTTGTGCAAGAGGACATTATAACGCTATTTGCCATCAAATGCTCACTTCATTCCTGCTCAAATACAAAATACTACAATCAAATATTAGTATGTAGAAACCATTCAAGAATGGGAAAAATCAGTGGAGCAGGCAATATACAAAGCAGCAGTTCCTGAGAGCTGAAAAGCTGTGTTCACATAATGTATACAGCAGGCAGAAAGAGGAAGAATAAGGGAAAGAAAGATTTCTGGCCCAAATGGTAACGACAGAGTCAAGTCTGTGTTCTTTAGTAATCAGCAACTCTGTAGCACCACAGGTTCTGTAAGTCAATGTGTTATGAACAAAAAGCACAAAGTCTTAAGGACATTGTATAGTGAATGTTTTCGTTTCCCTATCATTGTGATATAAAAGATTTTACATCTTTTGTGCCCTGGAAATGTCTCTTAAAATAATTAAATCCAGCACTGGATGAGATAATTACTCCAGTCACTGGCTGCAAGATTTGATTGATGCTGTGAGCCTGACAAATGACAAATGTGTCACAAGCCATAATTTTGAAAGTTGGTGGGTGTAAGTTTTTGTATCCTTAATGTTCTTAACCAAGGCATGGTCACCACTCAACACCGCAGAGTTCTGCTTAAATTTATGTGGTCTTCAGTCTTACTACAGTTTTGGAGGGCCACCAGATTTGAAAAATGTGCCCTTATTTGGGCACACTGAGAATCACCAGGCCTCACAGCCCCCCAAATCATCTAATTTTATGCAAGCAAAGTACAAGTAGGAGAGAGTCCCAGAGCTGAAATTTCAGCCTTTCCAGTCTTGGGTTTGAGCACAAAGAAAAGTGTCATTTAGCTATTGGTCTTTCCCAAAAAGCTGAGCTGAAAAACTACACACCATCAAAATAGGGAAGGTGAGACTGTATCTTCAAGTCTGATGCTAGCCGAAATGGATTATTCTCCAAAAAAACAAAAGATTTTCTTGTTATGTCTAATATGTAGAATATCTCGAGGTTTGATAAGACCTGTTAGATTAAGAAAGGTTCCTACACCATGATTACATTAGTGCTTTTTATGTAGGCATTCTTACGTGATCTTCTCAGGAGACTCAATTAAAAGGAAAAAAAGACAATTGGACCCAGTATTTTTCTGTGTACTTTTTTTATTGGTATTCCCACTTGTCAGAGACTGAAATATTATAGATTATGACTTAAACATTTTCATGAAAGACTTTTGCCTATTATAGCAGAATTGTATTACAAAAGCTACAGAGAATACCACCACACCCTTTGGAGTGAGGCCCTGGACCTTTCCTGTTGAAGATAAGACAAAGTAACAGCTCAGGGCTGGGGACACTCACAAAGCACAAGCCTGATACCTCTGGGGAGGAGACCACAGCTACCAGATACCAGGGTATCAGCTGCCAGCCTCACACAGACCCTCGCACCTAAGGGCGGGGAGAGAGGCTTTGGGTGTGTGCTGGAAAATCTCAGTGAATGCCCATCCTTCACCGTGCAGAGGAGCCCAGATGAGGAGCCCTTCTCCCAAGGGAAAGCTTATCCACAGCAGAGGGGGTGACACAGCCCATAAAGCCCCCCAAAGGGGTCCCCAGACCCTGCACCAGAGCACTTCAGCAACAGACCCTCAGTGTTGCAAGGGACAGTGTGGAACTGGGGCCCTGCAAGGGAGACACGTGGACATTCCCACCTGGCCCAAGGTGTATATTAATCCAAGGAATTCTATGCTCTTGGGTGTGTGGCAGTGTGGCGTGGTGCGACCAGAGCGAGGGACCCTCACCACCAAGAAAATCAGATGGAGGGGAGCAACGAGACATCACTGGGACCCTCTGGTGGGTGACATGCTCCCACCTAAGCCCTGACACTCTGTTCCTGTCCCCTCACCCCTCCATGCACACCTTTTTCTTTTTCTTTCTTTCTTTCTTTCTTTCTTTCTTTCTTTCTTTCTTTCTTTCTTTCTTTCTTTCTTTCTTTCTTTCTTTCTTTCTTTCTTTCTTTCTTTCTTTCTTTCTTTCTTTCTTTCTTTCTTTCTTTCTTTCTTTCTTTCTTTCTTTCTCTTTCTTTCTTTCTTTCTTTCTTTCTTTCTTTCTCTTTCTTTCTTTCTTTCTTTCTTTCTTTCTTTCTTTCTTTCTTTCTTTCTTTCTCTTTCTTTCTTTCTTTCTTTCTTTCTTTCTTTCTTTCTTTCTTTCTTTCTTTCTTTCTTTCTTTCTTTCTTTCTTTCTTTCTTTCTTTCTTTCTTTCTTTCTTTCTTTCTTTCTTTCTTTCTTTTCTCCCTCCCTTCCTTCCTTCCTTCCTTCCTTCCTTCCTTCCTTCCTTCCTTCCTTCCTTCCTTCCTTCCTTCCTTCCTTCCTTCCTTCCTTCCTTCCTTCCTTCCTTCCTTCCTTCCTTTCCCTTTCTGCCTCTTTTATTATTAAATAAAATACATCAATTTTTGGCACCAACATCTAGTGTCATTTGGTTTTAACCTCTCTTTCGGGTATATTTTGAACCTTCTAAATTCTTTCCAGTTTATACACAGAGACTTAGCTTTCTTTGCCTTTCTAGGTTTAAATCGGATTGTAGCAACACTTTTCTTACATTTCTTTGTGTGCTGAAAATTAGTTTTTCTGAAGCACTAAATATATTTCTACCTGGTTGGATGGTTTAGTGGGTTTTTTGCTTGGTTGCTTTATTTAAGGAAAAATGATAATTAAAAATAAAATAAAAGCCTATCCACAGCACAGTGTTAGAAGGAGTGAGTTACTAAAATGTGCAGCACTTGATAAAATGCCAAGCAGAACTTGGTTAGGTGTCACTTGAGGTTTTGCTTACTGTGTGATGCAGTTTATAATCAGAAGGGAAAGACAGAACCAAAGGTGTAAAGTACACCTCAGCTTCCTCAATGATCAGAGGCAGAAGCTGGCCAGCAAAGGGAACCCTGGGCAAGCCACAGAAGAGGGCTTACCTGCAAGCCATGTACACAAACTGCAGCCACACTGCCAAGTGGGTAACAACAGCTCAGACAGCTGCAGTTGAGACCTGAGCAGGATTAACAAGCTTTACTCAATCTTGGACTTTACTGACTCTTGGAAATAATCACATCAGTGTAGAACTAAAGCACATGGACGAGATGAACTACAGCCATAGAGTTTGGCTGTGTGAGTTAGACAATGTGTGTGCTTTGTCACTGCCATGGAGGGAAGAAACGAGATTCCCACCTTCAATTATCCCCAACAACCCCTGCATGACAAGAGGACATCTCTGGACAGTACCATGGATGTCAAAAATTATGTTGGCAGATTTTTAGTGGACAACCAGAAGCTAATCTCTGTCACTGGGACAAGGCAATGTAGATTGGCAGTATGAAAGCAGGAGGAAAATATTGTAGCCCTCAAAAGCTGGAGTAAAGAAATCGCATTTAGTATTCACAAAGCTTCCAAGTGAACCCTCTAAGTCCTCATACTCAAAGATTCAAATATGGGTGATGGCTGGCCTGAACAAAGGAAAAATTGTGCTGGAAAATCTGAAAGGGATATAAAACAGCTTCTCAGCTCATCATGTAATTTTTCCCATCCAATTGATGGCAATATTATGACAATAATTGCATGTCTGTTTGACAACCATACACTTCCAGTCCCTTTAATGGACCTCTGTGTTTTCAAAATATCCCTAAATGACACAGTTTTTAATGAGCTACACAGCTGCAGGCTGGATACTAATTTACAATAGAAACAGTGCTATCACACTCTTCTTTCCTCTTGGTAGTGTTGTAACATGAGTTTGAGGTAAGCACTTAAAAAAAACGCCAAAATGTTTTCAACTGATATTGGGTGGGGTTTTTTAGTCCCATGAAATCCTGACTTGTACTCATTTTAAGTTTTGCTGATAAATGAGCAGAATTGCAGTTATAAATAAGGATTTTATTTTTCTTTTCAGATCTGATCTGTACCTTTACAGATTGCACAAATAAATGTGCATGATACCAATGATACCAATTATTAAAGAGAGGATTTGGTTTTTTTAAAGACATTACTTTCAAAGACACAGTCGTCTAACTCTTCCTTATTTTGATATTTGTGGATACAAAATAATTTAATAATAAACATGAAAACCCTGAATGCTGTTTGTATTCAGATTACTAATAAGATCAAAATGGTTCTCATTATCTCAGTCATGTTAAGACCTTACTCAAGGATGAGAGACTGTAAAATATTACTGCTCTTTTAGAACTTTCATTGCCTTATTCTTTTCTTTCATTGCTGGCAAACTATGAAAGCAATTTTAGAAAACCAGGGGACACAAAATGTTTATAGGTCTTCTCCAGCCATTTTGAAGAGAAATAATGACATACCCTATCAAAGTACACAGCTCAAGTATTTTGAGGTTAAGACTACTGCCTCTTTTTAATTTATAACAAAAAAACCCCAAAATTAACAAACAAACAACAACAAAAAAAAATAAAATAAAAAAAAAGAAAACAAAAAACCCAGCAAAAATCATTCCAGACACAGCATTCTTTCAGTGCCTCAGTAAAACTAAGCCTTTAATATGCAATACTTATTGCTTCACTACCACAAAAATTAAAATCTAGTTCATGATGCATAACAGCAGCAATTATAATTTTCATTACACATAGAACTCCAGAAGTCCTGGCACAGTTTTTCATGAAGTTATATTTTAACACATAGTCAAAAATAAACCTATACCTTCTAATTCTCCAGCTATTAAGCACTTCACCAGGCATAGGAGACTGAATACCTTATAACCAATTTTCACAATTCTCACCATTTCAGCTATAATATATTCCAGTCTCTTAAGCATTCTTATGCTGAAAGTTCTTGGTATCTGGCAGCAAGATTATCCTTGATCTGTGGGCAATTGAAAACTTCTCTAAAACAAAATGTCATGTTGGCTAACTGGGAGAAGTAATTAAACCTTCTTTGTAAAGAGGAGAGCTGGAACAAAAGAATTCATTGTTCAGTCACTGGACCACATGGGAAGGTTTGAACAAATGCTAATTAACCCAGAGAAAATAGATGCTTCCTTGGTTTACAGATTGATTGAGATGCATTTTGGAGCCTGACAAAACCAGAAAGTTTATGTCTTCCTCAGCTATAAACTGATCTGGATTAAGTTCTGAACTGATCACAGCCCTGGGCCATTTCCATGCACTTTGAGGTTATTGCCCTCCAATCTCCTGCATAAATATTTTCTAAATACTCTTTAGTCCAAATTCATTCCACTGAGATGGATTAAGCAGGCATCAAATCAAATGTCAGAAGAATGCTTTGATGAAAAGCAGAAGGTAATAATTAGTTAACTCAGGTTAGCAGCAGCCAAGTAAATTTCATTTCATGCAAGTATTGATGGAAAACCAGAGGGTTACTAGCAGCTGGGGGAAGTATAGGCAGAGATCCTGTGATCTTGGACAGACTGAAAAACAAATCTGGACCTCTTAGCAAGGAAACTGTTCAAGAGAGCCAAAACTGTGAACATTCCCTATGAAAAAAGAAAATAAATAAACTTATCTCACTACCATACTCAACTTTTCCTAAGAAAACAACTTAGTAAGGCCCTCCCCATTTCCCGTCAATTGCCTAAGAACTCAACCTAAGAAGCAACAACAAAGTTAAACTTCAGCTAGGCAAGTTCTTATTTTGTTCTTGAGAAATATATTTTGGTTTCTGGAAGGGCAGAAATTATATTCTTCTTCATGTGGACTCACCTTTAAAAATGCTTAGAAAATACCTATACTTAAATATTTGGTAGGATATTTGCCTAATGGTTTCCAAAAAAAGTGTGCCTAAAAATATTCTACAAGCTTTTACTGATAACACAGAGATTAAACACCTTGTCTTAGCCTGAGTTATAGCCATCTCCAAAGTAAACATAGCAAATGTTAACAGCCCACAATGGCTTGGAGCAGGAAGTGAAAAAATATCTTCTAAGAATTGCAAAAAGAAGCATAATGGTAGAAATGTTACTAAAACATGCAACCGTTTATCCTTCTTTTTTCTTTTTCTTTTTTTCTTTTTTTTTCTTTTTTAGCATATTTAACCCTGCCAGCTTACAAATCAATAGAAAGGGGAAGGAAAATCTTCAATAGCATGGACTTCAAAGTGTACCTTATGGAAGTAGACCTATACATTTTCTGTCATTGGAAGGGACTACAAAAGAAACAACAAGAATATCAAATAGTCTGCTGAAAATCTGATTTATTAAAACAGTGAAATTATTATAAATTTGAGAAATTCATGGCTATTTATTTCACTTCGTTGATCCACTTTTGCAAAATCTGAGCATTAAAAAATTTTTCAATTTATGCAACACTTTAGAAAGTACTTGAAGGTTCTGGAATTTGCTTATCACTAAAATTGAGTGTTAAAGAGCTGAGATTGTAAATACTATTTTACTACTGTCAGTTATGCTGAGCATTGTTTCAAAGTTGATAAACAAGATCTGCTTCAACAGAAGAGGAATTTTATGTGTAAATGGGGCGCATTTGGAAAACATTTTTCACAGTTTCACTTGCCTCTCTTTTTCTTCAGTGAATGTTAATTTCCAAGATAACGGCTTGGTACTTTCCAAAGAAATGGTGTGGATTTATTCTTGTCAATATTTTTAGCATGTATTTCATCACAGAAATGTTCCTTCCTAGTAATTTTAACAAAGAATTTTTAGTTTAGCAGCAGCCTTTTATGAAATGCCTCGTAATACCAGACATTACAGCACAGGCATTCAAATAAATATAAATGGAAATTCCTTTTAGTTAAACTGGCACCACAATTTTAGCAATCATGCCTTCTCATTTGCCTCTGGGCTTGCCCTTTCCAGTCTGAAGATCTCTGTATTCCTATTTTAGTTTGAATTCCTCTACTCAAAATTAGCATGTGTTCTTTGAGCCTAAGAATATGGTAGCTTTTTATTCCAAATGTGACTATCTCAGCCGAGGCAGGAATGATTTATGAAAGGCCAGATGTCTTTCCTTTCACAGAGGTCAATGTCAGAAATCTGATTGACCTTAATAGAAGGTCAGTAGGAAAATGCCATAGAATTTGAAGTCCAAAGGGATTGTTTTCAAGCAGTCTTGTCAATCTTTATTTCACCAGCAAATCCTGTATAAGTGCACAGGTTTGTGGAGATAGGGAGCAAATATTTTTAAATCATGATAATACAATGGCCAGTTAAAAGATAGCTACATCTTTTAAATGACACACCTGCGGAAAATATTTGGTTATTATCTCTAAATTATCAATCAGATATTCAAGGATCTAGTCCAACACTGTTAAACACATTGTCCTTATGAACTCCTTTTATGTACTGGTTCCACAGGGATCAGGTACATGTAGGCAACCCATGCTGTAACTCAGCAGCAAAAAGGAAAAGCTGAAAGCAGAATAAACATGTAGGAGCCTTCAAAGATACCTTAGGCATGCTTTAGAACACAATCAGTAATCACAAATCCTTTGCAAACAAGAGACCACCTTCAGGGAACTAAGTGAAACACACATAGGGTGAGGATGGCTGTGGCTATCTTATCTTCCCTTTATTTAAAATCAGTGTGACTTTCAAAGAATACAGAAACCCCACAAGTAACCACACATTTAAATATGTTGAAAGAGCCTAGATCAATTCCCTTCCTCACAAGATTATTTAAAAATACAAATTCCAATTAAATTTGGAGATACAGATAAGCCCTCTATACCTAGCCCTTCATTGTGATGTATTAGGAGAAAATCCAGCATGATTTTCCTCCATTTCGGTGAGCTCAGTATTAGACTTTATTTATCTTCTCTATCACTATTACCCAAAGTAAAGATTCTTAATTTTTTTGCATTGTGAAGCTAAAAAAAACCCCAACACTTTTATTTAAGGAAAAGGTGTGTTTTGTTGTTTGTTTCAAAGTTCACAAGTTCTGTAGTATAAGATCAGCATGGCACCATGGTTGCCTATGTCATCTTGCCTCTTCTTCGTTTCCTTCTTTCCTTAAGGTTCAAATCAACTAGGATTTGGAAAGAGGATAGAAATTGATAGCAAGCCAATTTGTGGCTACAAACCAACAAAATCACCAATTTCAGCAACTAGATTGTTTTGTTTTGTCTTGTTTTGTACTTCAGTGGCTTTATTTGATTTTGTAAAAGACTTAACGTATTTTTGTATTCTCAAAAATAAAATTAATCATTTTCAATTTAAGTGAAACAAAATGCTTTCAACAAAAGGAATTTTAGTTGTTTGATTTTCCAAAAAAAAGCTCTCCATAGGAAAAACATGTTAGCCTACATAAACACATTTTCCTCAAGAACCTGTTATACATAAGATGAGTTATTGGCCAGTACGCCCTATAGGTATTTTTGTTTAATTGGCTGAACTTGAAAATTTAACTCAATTCTAGGATTGCTGCTGTTTCCTCTAAAATTTCAGATTCATTGGAGAAAATATTGCCTTCTGCTAGGAAAACAAAAAGATTATGTCAAGCGTGGTGTAGAGCTGAGCCATGAGCGATCATCAAGTTTTTGTTAAAAACTGTGACTCAAATGTCCTGTCCAGCTTTTGGAATAAGTTCTGAGTGCTGACAGCTTTTTAACCATCTCTTTTCCAAAGTATGCAACACACTTGTTAAAACTACAGCTGTGTCAGATTCCTTGGCTGAGTCCCAAGGAGCAATAGAAGCCAACAGACCTTGGCCAAGTCCCAGTACCGTCTCCTTACAAACAAACAAACAAAAAAATATCATAAAAGGAGTAGGTCTACTACTCTTCTCAGTTTTAGCTCCACTTTTTTTTACCTTTGAGAAATAAAAGTAAAGAAGCCATGCATTAGTTTGAGATAGTGCATTGAAAGAAAACACTTTAGCCCAAAATTTTTGGAACTAGATAGAGGAAAAGGCAATTTTGGAAAGCTGTTAGGATGATAAGGAAAATAACAGCTGAAAATCTTAGCCTAGCTTGAATCTCTCTCACATATGGTGGTTTGGCATCAGTGCTGCCACGGTCAAGTGCCAGGTAAAGGGAGCATTAAATGGCCATGGCAGTCTCTGTCAAGCAGCAGTTAAAAAGAGGTAGGAAAGCAAAAGCTGTCTAAAATAAAAGGTAGATAATTCAGAAGATAATGAAAGAGATCATATATAGCAAAAAAAATGGATAAAAATAAGGAATGAAATAACATGGATGGAAAGGAACCGAACAAATACTTAAGACAGTGAAAGAGACAAAAATATTTAAGAAATAAACTTAAAGGACAAGGAAGATAAAACAAGAAAAAAGAAAAAATAAGGAAGAGCTCCACATTTATGGTGATGACCATAAATGTCATCAATTTAAATATATGGCCCCGCTGAGTATGACCAAATGAAACCAAACTAAATTACTTTTCTGTTTCGCAATTAAGGGTTGGAAATATAAAAAACAGCCTTAGAAATTAAGCCTTTAAGAAGGCTTAATTATTCTTCTTTAAGAAGGTTTAACTATTTCTTCATAAATTTTGAGAGGCAACTGAACTACAGTGGATAAATATGTCAATAAAAAAAGAAAGTACAGGAAACTAAGAAACTTCTGAATCTGAAAACTTAAAGGCAATTTAAATCAGAAGTTTGTTTCATATATTTGTATTTTTTTGCTTATTAATTAATAAAAAAAGGCCACTGAGAAATACATCTTCAATTTAACCATGTATGTCCTTTTAAGAGAAAAAACACCTCTGTTTAGCTGCAGATCAGTGTTGGAATCACTCAGTGCAGCTAAATGCTGTGCATATGCTGAGATCTGCCCTTTTTGGTCACGAACAACAGATCGTAATTCATTAATATATATTAAATAAAAAATATTAAATATTTTTCTTTATATAGATAAGGACATAAACCTTAAGGCCATACACAAGGACAGTAGGCAATTATGTACAGGAATTCCTTAATTAATTCTTTTAGTTAAGAAAATCTATTGGTTCAATATTCAGAATAAATGTTTCTCTGTCCTTGAAAGTTACACAGGAAAGTGTAAATTCTTACTTATATGCTTTAAGTATACTTGTATCAGTACCGAATTTCTGTCATATTGTTTTCAAAGTGCAAGTCCAAATTATGAAGTAATGATTTTATTTTAAATTTCATGTGAGTTAAATTTTAGAACTATCAACTAAACATGGCTATTCTTCATCATTTTAATAACAAGACATGTAGCTACCACTTTACTTCTTAGAAGCTACACACTCAGGTCCAAAACCTCAGCTTCCTCTTGCACATACATATTTCTTCCAAGGCCTCAATCATTCTATAAGAAATCCCTCAAATAAGGAAGTATAATTGCATAAAACAAAGGATCAAATCAGGTCTAGCACTTTTTTATACTATGTTTTTTCAATCTATATATTTGGGGTACAAGGACAACTGAAGAAAACCATAGAACATGAAAACTGAATATTCTAGACAGCAACCTGTTTCTGGTGTTTTAAAGGGTTCCCTTAAAAAAGAAAAAAAAACATCTACCATAAAAATCCCAAATAAACAAGCACATAAAAAAAACCCCAAACTTGAAAAATACCCAGTGGTCTACAACTCACAAGAGGTAGAAAGTGACTGACTTCTCAGAGATATTTGTAATAGTGTTATCAGAAACATGAATGTATTTTTATGACTTAGCAAAGCTTTTCCATGTATCTGTCTGCATTTTTTTTTTCTCATTCTTCCCACCTTACCTGCCATCTGAAAAGCTCCTCCCAAAAGCAGTCACAGTCCCTGCCATAGGCAGAGTAATCACAATTCCCCTAAACTGGTTTCCTCCCCTCTCTGCAGGCAAGCATTTATAAAATAAATACTACTAACATAGAAACTGCAAAGAACAGCATACAAAACCAGATTATCTATATACTAGCAGAAAATGTAGGAATTGGTGTTTCACTAACCAGATACAAATACATCTTCTGTCCAGAGGCACCCATATTCGTCTTTAGTTTATTCACCATGGGATGATGTTTATGACAGAAGACCTATGATTGGAGGTAAGAACCTGTTTGACAGAGAAGTGTAAGAACAACCCAATATACCGATTCATCAGCCTTGGAAAGGAAGCTTTGAGCTTTTTTTGAAGATGATCAATGGCATTTTCCTGTGGAAAATAAAGTAACTGTTGTCATTACAGGTCTAAAAATATATAATAATTCCACATGCTGCTCTATAGCTTTGACATTATGTACTAGAAACATAGAAACATAGTATGCATTTTTGCAAGCGATAGAACAGGAGTAACGTGCTTGAGTTGCTTATATATACACACATTACTAGAGTGAGTATATGTGAAAGTTAGAAAGGTTTTTCAGATTTCCTTCCGAACTGATACCCTTTCTTCACCACTAGAAAAGGCCTGCAAAGTTTCAATAGGGAGAAGAAGAGCAGATGACCTATACTCTGCCTGTGTGCTGAGGGATTCCTGCCTTCTGAAGGATCTAATGCTTGTAGCTCTCTAAAATGGGCCATTCACGCATATCTGGTCCAGTATGGAAACTCCAAAGCACAGAAATAGAAATAAATATTTATAGATGCATGCAGTTTTAAGGGGAGAAGAAGCAAGCAGTTTAGCAGCCCACAGAAGGGAGATTATTCACAGGCAAATAGGCTGTATTTAAATGGAGAACAAGAAGTATTAGGAAAAGAAAGAAGAGAAAAAATTAACTGATTGTAAAGTGACACAGAGAGTTGATTATCTATATACATAGTCTCCAGAACAGACAACCCTTTCAAATTTTCATGAGATGAGCTCACATTTTTCAAAGTAAAATGAGAGTTACTGCAGAGTTCATGCTTTTGATCTGTAGAAGTATCCAAAATACGCTTCAGAGCACACAGTACTCTAATGAAAATAACAACATCACAGTGCTCTCTTCAGTATAATTTTCTTAAATATTTTAGTGTATGCTTTAAATGCCGGAGAAGGTAAAAGCTGTAACAGACACAATTATTTCAGTGAAATAAGTTACAGTCTCAGTTCTCAGAGTTGCCCAAAAAATCCATCACAGGATTAGAAAGCTGGATGCACAGAGATCTTAAAAGGATGCAAATCACACATTTTAATTTTCTTCAGGT